>NC_069503.1:244124598-244437098 GCF_027579735.1 Bombina bombina | reverse complement strand
GTAAAATAAATCCTAATATAGCTACACTATAAATTATAATTATATTATAGCTATTTTAGGATTAATATTTATTTTACAGGTAACTTTGTATTTATTTTAACCAGGTACAATAGCTATTAAATAGTTAAGAACTATTTAATAGCTAAAATAGTTAAAATAATAACAAAATTACCTGTAAAATAAATCCTAACCTAAGTTACAATTAAACCTAACACTACACTATCATTAAATTAATTAAATAAAATATCTACAATTACCTACAATTAAACCTAACACTACACTATCAATACATTAATTAAATGCAATATCTACAAATAACTACAATTAAATAAACTAACTAAAGTACAAAAAATAAAAAAGAACTAAGTTACAAAACATAAATTTTTTTTACAAACATAAGGAAAATCTTACAACAATTTTAAACTAATTACACCTACTCTAAGCCCCCTAATAAAATAACAAAGCCCCCCAAAATAAAAAATGCCCTACCCTATTCTAAATTACTAAAGTTCAAAGCTCTTTTACCTTACCAGCCCTGAACAGGGCCCTTTGCGGGGCATGCCCCAAATAATTCAGCTCTTTTGCCTGTAAAAAAAAACATACAATACCCACCCAACATTACAACCCACCACCCACATACCCCTAATCTAACCCAAACCCCCCTTAAATAAACCTAACACTAAGCCCCTGAAGATCTTCCTACCTTGTCTTCACCTCACCGGGTATCACACCGATCCGCCCTGGCTCCGATATCTTCATCCAACCCAAGAGGGGGCTAGACATCCATCATCCGATGGCTGAAGAAGTCCAGAAGAGGGTCCAAAGTCTTCATCCTATCTGGGAAGAAGAGTAGATCCGGACCGGCAACCATCTTCTTCCAAGCGGCATCTTCTATCTTCATCCGATGAGGACCGGCTCCATCCTGAAGACCTCCACCGCGGACCCATCTTCATCCGGCGACGTCCAACTGAAGAATGACGGTTCCTTTAAGGGACGTCATCCAAGATGGTGTCCCTCGAATTCCGATTGGCTGATAGGATTCTATCAGCCAATCGGAATTAAGGTAGGAATATTCTGATTCGCTGATGGAATCAGCCAATCAGAATCAAGTTCAATCCGATTGGCTGATCCAATCAGCCAATCAGATTGAGCTCGCATTCTATTGGCTGTTCCGATCAGCCAATAGAATGCAAGCTCAATCTGATTGGCTGATTGGACCTGCAGTTTAGTGTTCTCAAAATACCGGGCATTTAAATTAAATTCAGTTTTAATTACTTGCACAGAAGTTGACAATTAAATTGGAAGATCATTATGTTAGGTGCTTTGCATTTATCTGTGATTACATTAAGCTCACAGAAATTGCACTCACATGCCACGATCCTTGCAGGAAATAGTGCGTAATGTCATCTTTAAAAATATTTTCACCTTTTCAGACAAAAAATATCTAACAAAAAAGTCTAAGGACCAACTATTGAATCATTTGTAACCTGTGTTACTGCAACTATGTTTTTATGTGAACTTAAAAAAAGACTTTTACTTTCATTGAATTTGTCTCCTGGCTGTTGAATTCTGCATTTTGCAACTATGAGGCCAAATTATCAAATGTCTGTCGGACCTGATCCGACAGTGCGGATCAGGTCCGACAGACATCGCTGAATGCGGAGAGCAATACGCTCTCCATATTCAGCATTGCACCAGCAGATCACAAGAGCTGCTGGTGCAACGCCGCCCCCTGCAAACTCGCGGCCAATCAGCCGCCAGCAGGGAGGTGTCAATCAAGCCGATCAGGTTGAATTGTGGTGATTCCTGTCCGTCTCATCAGAGCAGGCGGACAGGTTATGGAGCAGTGGTCTTTAGATCGCTGCCTCATAATTGCTCTTTCTTGCGAGCCTGCAGGCTCGCCAGAAACACAGCGCCTCAAGCTCCATTCAGAGCTTGATAGATAGGCCCCTATGTGTCATTTTGGAGCTATGGGAGGTGCTCCCTTGTAACAGCGTGCCTGCATTTACATCAAGCTATCCCCTGAGTGTTACACACACGTTGTACTTGTGGGTATCCCTGAAAATTACGTTGAGTGAAACACCTTACATCGGCTCAACTGTGTGCCATGAATAGACCTCATCCGCACAATGTGGAGCTCAGACCCTTATGGCAGGTGCTTGTGTGTAACAATGGTGTGGTGCATTTACTCTACCCATATAAAGATTTTGAAGAGCAGTGTTTTGGGATTTATATTGAGCAGTATAGACACTGATGTGTATTGCTTTCCCCCTAATTGTATTTGCCTTACATTGTTAATGGGTATTACATACTTTTTACAATAATTTATACACTTTTGTAATATATTGAAAGATTTATCAAGTTCTGAAAGTCACAATTGGTTGCAGGCTCACTTTTGATTTTTAATTTGAGCCTACAACTGATATTTATGAAGCAGCGGTTTAAACTGCAAAACCTTTCCTCCATCTCCAACTGGGTGATAGACAAGCCTTACTCTCATGCAATTTTTTGTGCATGGACAGGGGGCGCATGCAATTGTAAATATGAGGAACAAATGCCCCACAATTTGCAAACAATTATGGACAGGTTCGATTAGCAAATTGATAAATATAGCCCAATGAGTAGGTTTGTTGAAAATGAAGGACCAGGATCACATTGCAGGTTTCTATTACAGTACTTTTGGTATCTGCTGCCTACTTCCCCAGATTAATGAAGATATTATGCAGCATTTTCTCTAGGAACACATACAAACCCAAGCTGCCCTTGTTCTGCATAATTGTGATGTATTTGACTATGAACCAACAATATTCTTGAACCTTTCTCAGTTTTTAACACAGAGAGTATTCACAAATGTTACTTATCCATGTATCTAATTTATAAAATATTTATACCAAACTGCTCCCTAATCTTAGCGATGTCTGGCAATATTGATAGCGCATTCTGTGTTATCAGTAGTTCTCCATTTGTAATCTCTCCATAGCTCTCCACTTGTAAACTGGGCCTTAGTGCTTGTACACATTTGTTACATTTCAGTTCTTGCACATTTCACACCAAACGGTAAGGGAACTCACAGAGAGCAAGCAGTTTTAAACTAATTTAAGATTTACTTCCCCTATCAAATTGATTTTGTTCTCTTGGTATCCTTTATGGAAAAGCATACCTAGGTAAGCTCAGGAGCATGCATGTGTCTTGAGCACTTTATGGGAGCAGTGTTTACAAATATATATATATAACACTGCAAACATTGCTAACTCTCAACCACGAATATGTATTGGATGTTTTTAAGAAAAAATATTATAGATGCGAAGAAGTCATAATATGCAGAATGCAGGAGGAATCGAGGAGAAATAAGATTGTTTGGGTTTGATTTCTAGTTGATAGGCTAATAATTATAGCAACATTATGGTTGGTGTCTTAATTCAATCTCTCTACACAAAGAGCAAGACCTGATAACTGAGATTGGTGGATTTATATTGAAAATGAAGACAAACAAGGTACAGCCTGTACTCCTTATACTTCAAATCATAGGCAGCCAAAGCAATTTCACACCCATAAATATAGCCACACATAGTAACAGCAATCTGTGAGCTCTGCCAGCTGAAATGTATCGATGTGCAGTGGATATGATCTGCAATATCGGATCATGTCCGCTCACACCTTCTTAAATAGGCCCCTAAGGGCCAGCTTACAGTGGAGCACAAAATTGAGCTTTCGCAAGTGCAATATTTGTGCTTCACTCGTAATACCAGTGCATGCAAAAGTGGTATTTTAAGATGCCAACAATGCGAATGCGACCTCGCGTTTGCATTGCATGGAAGCTTTGTGCTGAATAGAGCACGCTTCCATAGACTCCAATGGGACACGGCATGAGAACTAGCAAAGTAAAGGCGGTATGTCACACAGGAATGAGCAGCAAATATAAATATATATGTTTGTTTACACATATTAACACATAAATAATATATATAAGCATATACATATATATTTACAGACAGTTCCCATAGACCGCTATGTAAATGCACCCCATACTGCCACTTTTATAAGTGCAGTTTTTTTTTATAAAATTAAAATTGTTAATATTTTTTATTTTATAAAAGCAGCTACACACATTTTTTTTTTGGGGGGGGGGTCAATAACTTGTAATGGCTGGTTAATTAGCGAATTTGCCCATTTACAGGCACGCAATAAATTAAGGCTCCACTTGACATCTAGCCCTAAATACATCATTGATATATATATATTTATATCAGAGTAAAGATTAGCCTGAGAATAATATATACATGTTTTTTTTTTTTAAATGCTAAGAGTATCATCTTAATGCCCTTTAAGCAGTGCATGTCACAATATTGTAACAGGTTTCTTTTTCTGCTATGGCAAATTAGGGACAGCTATAAATTGCTTACCAGCATGTGCAACCGATGACTTTGTGGAATACAGCTGTGTCTGCACTTCCACTTCTAACAGGGATTTGGGAAGCCAACAATATTCAGAATTAAATTATAGGCAAATTACCCAAATAAATATTGAAAGTTTATAGCAAAGTTGTTTTACTACTTTATAATTAAATATTTTACCAGGCCCGGACTGAGCGTCGGGCACCGCAACCACGTTGAACACATTTTTTTTCATAAAAACTGGGGGTTTTTAAATTATGTATTAACATTTTATTTTTATTATGTGTACCAGTGAGTCAGTGACTTTTGAATTTCAAAGCAAGCAGGCGCCTCATGCCTTAGCCAGCCCAATGTCAATAAATCATTCCCTCCCTATTAAATACTGGCCACCACTGGCCACACGCACACTCTCAGCGTGTGAGATCAGATCCAGAGAATCAGCGATCACTGAGCAGCACCTGGGCTGGGCTGGCACAACTGAGTGACAACATCCGGCACGCGGCTGCACTACACTGATGCCGCGTGCCGTGTGTCCACGTGACACTCACACAGTCACAGAGGTTGTCAGACCTATCTTTGGGAGTCAAGAGTACTTGGAGGGAGAGGAGAGATGGCGGCCGGCGGCCGCGACCGGACCCAACAGCTATGAGGACTCAGCAAGTGGACCGTGGTCAGCAGAGGTCAGTCGGCCAGATCAGAAGACCTTTTATGTTAGCATGCCTTGTTGGACTTGGGGCCCCCGCACTACCTTCAGTCCTTGGTAGATAGTCTCTCATAACAGGACTTTCTCTGTCGCTCTACAAACATTGCAGAATAGCCTTGACGTGTATATTATTTTCCCTAATTTTGAAGAAGACACGAGCATAGAATATTTGATATTTCTAATGTAATAGACAGTTTGGATTTACATTGCTTGTATGTTACTCTTGGAAGATATATCTACTGTATGATTTATATGCAGATTATAAAAGAGAGAGGTCTGCTTTCTAAGGGGCAATTGTTTTTCTGTTGTACAGTGCAACTATAGGCTAGAGGTGATTTCAGTCCTCTATACTGTAATGTACCGTTCAACTATAATGTTTTCTAATTTTTGGATCCATTAGCAGTTTTTGCCTCATAGCCTGTTTTAAAATTGCCATTTCTATCATCTCATTAGATAGTGGGGAGGGTGGTTACAATGCTATACATGTGTAATATGAGTGTCTCATTTAACTACTTTTACATTAACATTTCACACAATATGCTTATCTTTTCAAAGTCCTAGTTCCTGTGAGGGGTACTGCATATAGGACTACAGTCTCCCAATAACATGCATTTCAATGGGCTATCCCAGACCATATTTAAGGACGATTATATTCTGACAAGCTAAGTTAATGTTATGAGTCAACAGTATGGGAATTTATGTGGCTCACATATTTGCTCTATGCATATAGTCTCTAGTTCTTTATAGTTAAGCTTAGTATTATAAAATGGGGCTAAAATATCTGTTCTGTATATAAGGATTTTTGCCAATTCTAGACAAATTTACTGGTACAAGTGTCTAAGGGGCTCAAATATTTGTCCCATACATGAGGAATCTAGATATTTAGCGATAAGTTTAATAGCCAACAGTGTCTTATTTGTAATTGATACCTCCATTATGCCTATGAGTATTGCTGCATAAGTTGGTATTAAAAATATTGAGGGTCCAAAATGGCCCTATATGTTTTGCACACACTATTGGATATTAAATTATTTGAGTGTACTTTTATTTGAATTGGGTCCAAGAAGAGGGGCCCCGCTGATATGTTTTCCCAACCCTCACCCCTTCTGTTTATTCATAGTCAGTGGGCTATCATTTAAGGCATGTTTAACTACTAGTTTTGTTTATTTATATATACTCTGGGGAGTGCCTGAACACTCAATCCTTAATAGCCTAGCTGTAAAGTCATATCCTTTAGTTCAATATAAGTTATTACTATATAGTTCATTAGATAATTCAAAGTTTTGTTTTTCTTTATATCCAGGCCCAAAAGAGGCCTACACTATTTAAAGCCTTTAGATCAGAGAGTAGAGAGAATTAAGGTCTAAAAGTGGCCTATACTGTATATGAGGGTTAAAATATAATTTATGGAAACAAAAAAACTGTGGTTCTTATCGTGTGCTAAAGTTCTTCTCTACATAAAAACATCCCATTCCGAAGTACTAATATTTTCTTTTGTTTTGATGTGTCTCCAGAATTTTGTACTTCAAACCTACTGTACCTTTTTGCATGCAAATCTTGTCATGTGGTAAGTCTGTAAAATCTGATGTACTGACTATTATGCCTGTTTGAAAACTTATAGGGTTTGTTTGAACACCTCAATTTGAGTTTCATAACTGTTCTTTCTAGTACAATAGGATTACTCCTTTTTGTGAATTTTCTCAGTATTTTTTAACTCTATAAGTAACAGTGTTCCAGTTACTATTTTATCACTCTAGTTTAGAGATGAGGATTTTATATTTATGAAGTCATATGCTCTGAAGACATACAGGCCCTGCCTATGTAACCTTTTTGTACTATTGTATTCAGCTGCAGTGTTCTTTATTTATGTTTACAAATTCTGGACCTTTAAATAATTATGCAATCTGCATACGTTGGTTTATAGAGTTAAGTTTATGGCCCATCAAAAATAAGGTTCTACCTCTGGATGGGATCCAAAAGTGGTCTCCTATTTACCATTTGCCTTCTATAGGTATTAGGTGTTGGAAGGGTCCAAAAGTGTCTCTCACTATCAGAAGGCCTTCCTATGTTGTACCATCAATTGGAAATATTGACTACTTGTACTATGGTTTGTAGTAAGATAAGATTTTTTTTGTAAAATCTATATGAGTGTGTGCATGTGAGTGTGTGTATGTGTGTGCATGTGAGTGTGTATGGGTGGTGTGTGCGTACATGTAAGAGTATGTGTGGTGTGTGCGTGCATGCATTTGAGTGGGTATCTGTGTTTTGTGTGTGTGCATGTGAATGGGTGTATGTGTGTTGTGTGCATGCATGTGAGTGAGTATATGTGTGTTGTGTGCGTGCATACGAGTGGGTCTATGTGTGGTATGCGTAGATATGAGTGTGTGTATGTGGGCTTTTAAATAAAAAATTAGGGGTAGTGGGCTGCTTTACCTTAAAATGCCCGGGTCTATTTTTGGTCTCAGTCTGGCCCTGTATTTTACATTAATAATGTCCCTTCAAATTATAAAGAACAGAAATATATTTCAAGGTAGTGAGTGTAGTATATTTTACCTAATGTTATTGTTACATGATTGAACAAAATCATCTATCACTATCAGCACCTCTTTAAGGCTGTCTCATACACTGACTGGGGATTTTACCACTGCATGCTCTGAAGCATCATTTCAGACCTATTTCAAAGTGTAGCAAATCACTTTTCACCCAAATTATCTATCATTATTGTTATTATGTCCAAATTCTAAATGCTAATTACTTTACCTCACATGGATTAAAGCTCCAGAAGTAGTTTCAAGGATTAAACCAGTGATCTCTGACATACACAGATGTTAAGAAAGAGCATTTAGCTGGCTGAGCCATCTCTACAGCTTTATCTAAGTGTATGATATTTCCTTTACAGGTAGACTAAGCCATCTGTTATATATTAAGATATTAAGATCTGTGTTGCAAAAAGTAGCCAGTCCATATGGCACGGCTTGTCTGGTTTATTTGCATTTGCAATGGTAGTAGTTCCAAAATATTATTCACTACTAGCAGTAATTTTACAGCAAATGGAACAGTGGGTATACTGCATGTGCTTGCTTGCAACTCAGTTGCATTTCTTAAATCCACATATATGTAATGTTGATGCCGAAAATAATTACAGTTTATGTTTTATTTGGTTGATTAAAGGGCCATAAAACAACTATAGTATCAATATCATAGGTTGTAAAATGCAATTAAAGAAGTGTACCTGCAAAGTGTCTGTGATGTTATTGTATATTAACCCTTCAATTCTGCAATTGCATTTTTACTTTCAAAATCCCCTACTTTTAACCTTAAAAAGTGGCACACGTTCATTGGATTTGACATAATGAACTTATGTGAGTGTGCGCATGCGCAGTTGGTGTCAGTGATGTCATGTGCAACATTTAGGGGCAGAATTATCAAGCTCTGAATAGAGCTTAATGTCCCTTGTTTCCAGCGAGTCTAAATACCGCTGCTCCATAACTTGTCCGCCTGCTCTGAGGCGGTGGCCAGAAATCAACCCGATTGAATACGATCGGGTTGGTTGACACCTCCTGCTAGCGGCCGATTGTCCGCGAATCTGCAGGGGGCGGTATTGCACAAGTAGTTCTGGTGAACTGCTTGTGCAATGATAAAGGCCAACAGCATTTGCTGTAGGCATTTATCGATGTGCAGCGGACAGGATGTGCTACATCGTATCATGTCCGCTCGCACTTTGATAAATATGCCCCATGGTGTGATGCAGTGGTCTTTCGGAGCAGAGCACAATATATAATGTGCACTGCTCTAGATATCAGTTGCTACTTATACCGTGCAAGCCTTTTGGCTCACCAGAAATGTAAGTTAAGAAGTAGTGGTCTTAAGACCGCTGCTCCTTAACTCGTCCGCCACCTCTGAGGTTGGCGGACAGCAATCATCCCGATCAGATACGATTGGTTGGGAATGTGCAGGGGGCGGCATTGCACAAGCATTTCACTAGAAATGCTTGTGCAATGATAAATGACAACAGCGTATGCTTTTTTATTTTTTGTAACTTAGTTTTTTTTATTTTTTGTACTTTAGTTAGTTTATGTAATTGTATTTAATTGTAGATATTTGTAGTTAATTTATTTAATTAATTTAATGATAGTGTAGTGTTAGGTTTAATTGTAACTTAGGTTAGGATTTATTTTACAGGTAATTTTGTATTTCTTTTAGCTAGGTCGTTATTAAATAGTTATTAACTATTTAATAAGTATTGTACCTAGTTAAAATAAATACAAAGTTACCTGTAAAATAAATATAAATCATAAAATAGCTACAATGTAATTATTAATTACATTGTAGCTATCTTAGGCCTAGATTTGGAGTTTGGCGGTAGATGGGCTGTTAACGCTCCGCGGGATTTTTTCTGGCCGCAGCATAAAATTAACTCTGGTATCGAGAGTTCAAACAAATGCTGCGTTAGGCTCCAAAAAAGGAGCGTAGAGCATTTTTACCGCAAATGCAACTCTCGATACCAGAGTTGCTTACGGACGCGGCCAGCCTCAAAAACGTGCTCGTGCACGATTCCCCCATAGGAAACAATGGGGCTGTTTGAGCTGAAAAAAAACCTAACACCTGCAAAAAAGCAGCGTTCAGCTCCTAACGCAGCCCCATTGTTTCCTATGGGGAAACACTTCCTACGTCTGCACCTAACACTCTAACATGTACCCCGAGTCTAAACACCCCTAACCTTACACTTATTAACCCCTAATCTGCCGCCCCCGCTATCGCTGACCCCTGCATATTATTATTAACCCCTAATCTTCCGCTCCGTACACCGCCGCAACCTATGTTATCCCTATGTACCCCTAATCTGCTGCCCCTAACACCGCCGACCCCTATATTATATTTATTAACCCCTAATCTGCCCCCCACAATGTCGCCGCCAGCTACTTACAATAATTAACCCCTAATCTGCCGAGCGGACCTGAGCGCTACTATAATAAAGTTATTAACCCCTAATCCGCCTCACTAACCCTATCATAAATAGTATTAACCCCTAATCTGCCCTCCCTAACATCGCCGACACCTAACTTCAATTATTAACCCCTAATCTGACGACCGGAGCTCATCGCTACTATAATAAATGGATTAACCCCTAAAGCTAAGTCTAACCCTAACACTAACACCCCCCTAACTTAAATATAATTTACATCTAACGAAATTAATTAACTCTTATTAAATAAATTATTCCTATTTAAAGCTAAATACTTACCTGTAAAATAAATCATAATATAGCTACAATATAAATTATAATTACATTGTAGCTATTTTAGGATTAATATTTATTTTACAGGCAACTTGGTAATTATTTTAACCAGGTACAATAGCTATTAAATAGTTAAGAACTATTTAATAGCTACCTAGTTAAAATAATAACAAAATTACCTGTAAAATAAATCCTAACCTAAGTTACAAATAAACCTAACACTAGACTATCATTAAATTAATTAAATTAAATACCTACAATTACCTACAATTAACCTAACACTACACTATCAATAAATAAATTAAATACAATTGCTACAAATAACTACAATTACATAAACTAACTAAAGTACAAAAAATAAAAAAGAACTAAGTAACAAAAAATAAAAAAATATTTACCAACATAAGAAAAATATTACAACAATTTTAAACTAATTACACCTACTCTAAGCCCCCTAATAAAATAACAAAGACCCCCAAAATAAAAAATTCCCTACCCTATTCTAAATTAATAAATGTAAAAGCTCTTTTACCTTACCAGCCCTGAACAGGGCCCTTTGCGGGGCATGCCCCAAGAAAATCAGCTCTTTTGCCTGTAAAAAAAAACATACAATACCCCCCTCCAACATTACAACCCACAACCCACATACCCCTAATCTAACCCAAACCCCCCTTAAATAAACCTAACACTAAGCCCCTGAAGATCTTCCTACCTTGTCTTCACCATCCAGGTATCACCGATCCGTCCTGGCATCCGGTGCTGAAGAGGTCCAGAAGAGGCTCCAAAGTCTTCCTCCTATCCGGCAAGAAGAGGACATCCGGACCGGCAAACATCTTCTCCAAGCGGCATCTTCGATCTTCTTCCATCCGGTGCGGAGCGGGTCCATCTTGAAGCAGCCGACGCGGATCCATCCTCTTCTTCCGTTGTCTCCCGACGAATGATGGTTCCTTTAAGGGACGTCATCCAAGATGGCGTCCCTCGAATTCCGATTGGCTGATAGGATTCTATCAGCCAATCGGAATTAAGGTAGGAATATTCTGATTGGCTGATGGAATCAGCCAATCAGAATCAAGTTCAATTCGATTGGCTGATCCAATCAGCCAATCAGATAGAGCTCGCATTCTATTGGCTGATCGGAACAGCCAATAGAATGCGAGGTCAATCTGATTGGCTGATTGGATCAGCCAATAGGATTGAACTTGATTCTGATTGGCTGATTCCATCAGCCAATCAGAATATTCCTACCTTAATTCCGATTGGCTGATAGAATCCTATCAGCCAATCGGAATTCGAGGGACGCCATCTTGGATGACGTCCCTTAAAGGAACCGTCATTCGTCGGGAGACAACGGAAGAAGAGGATGGATCCGCGTCGGCTGCTTCAAGATGGACCCGCTCCGTACCGGATGGAAGAAGATCGAAGATGCCGCTTGGAGAAGATGTTTGCCGGTCCGGATGTCCTCTTCTTGCCGGATAGGAGGAAGACTTTGGAGCCTCTTCTGGACCTCTTCAGCACCAGATGCCAGGACGGATCGGTGATACCTGGATGGTGAAGACAAGGTAGGAAGATCTTCAGGGGCTTAGTGTTAGGTTTATTTAAGGGGGGTTTGGGTTAGATTAGGGGTATGTGGGTGGTGGGTTGTAATGTTGGAGGGGGGTATTGAATGTTTTTTTTTACAGGCAAAAGAGCTGATTTTCTTGGGGCATGCCCCGCAAAGGGCCCTGTTCAGGGCTGGTAAGGTAAAAGAGCTTTTACATTTATTAATTTAGAATAGGGTAGGGAATTTTTTATTTTGGGGGTCTTTGTTATTTTATTAGGGGGCTTAGAGTAGGTGTAATTAGTTTAAAATTGTTGTAATATTTTTCTTATGTTGGTAAATATTTTTTTATTTTTTGTAACTTAGTTCTTTTTTATTTTTTGTACTTTAGTTAGTTTATGTAATTGTAGTTATTTGTAGAAATTGTATTTCATTTATTTATTGATAGTGTAGTGTTAGGTTAATTGTAGGTAATTGTAGGTATTTTATTTAATTAATTTATTGATAGGGTAGTGTTAGGTTTAATTATAACTTAGGTTAGGACTTATTTTACAGGTAATTTTGTTATTATTTTAACTAGTTAACTATTAAATAGTTCTTAACTATTTAATAGCTATTGTACCTGGTTAAAATAATTACCAAGTTGCCTGTAAAATAAATATTAATCCTAAAATAGCTACAATGTAATTATAATTTATATTGTAGCTATATTATGATTTATTTTACAGGTAAGTATTTAGCTTTAAATAGGAATAATTTATTTAATAAGAGTTAATTAATTTCGTTAGATGTAAATTATATTTAAGTTAGGGGGTGTTAGTGTTAGGGTTAGACTTAGCTTTAGGGGTTAATCCATTTATTATAGTAGCGGTGAGCTCCGGTCGGCAGATTAGGGGTTAATGTTTGAAGTTAGGTGTCGGCGATGTTAGGGAGGGCAGATTAGGGGTTAATACTATTTATTATAGGGTTAGTGAGGCGGATTAGGGGTTAATAACTTTATTATAGTAGCGCTCAGGTCCGCTCGGCAGATTAGGGGTTAATAAGTGTAGGCAGGTGTCGGCGACATTGTGGGGGGCAGATTAGGGGTTAATAAATATAATATAGGGGTCGGCGGTGTTAGGGGCAGCAGATTAGGGGTACATAAGGATAACGTAGGTGGCGGCGCTTTGCGGTCGGCAGATTAGGGGTTAATTATTGTAAGTAGCTGGCGGCGATGTTGTGGGGGGCAGGTTAGGGGTTAATAAATGTAATACGGGGTCGGTGGGGTTAGGGGCAGCAGATTAGGGGTACATAAGGATAACGTAGGTGGCGGTCGGAAGATTAGGGGTTAAAAAATTTTAATAGAGTGGCGGCGATGTGGGGGGACCTCGGTTTAGGGGTACATAGGTAGTTTATTGGTGTTAGTGTACTTTAGGGTACAGTAGTTAAGAGCTTTATGAACCGGCGTTAGCCCAGAAAGCTCTTAACTCCTGCTATTTTCCGGCGGCTGGAGTTTTGTCGTTAGAGCTCTAACGCTCACTTCAGAAACGACTCTAAATACCGGAGTTAGAAAGATCCCATTGAAAAGATAGGATACCCAATTGACGTAAGGGGATCTGCGGTATGGAAAAGTCGCGGCTGAAAAGTGAGCGTTAGACCCTTTAATCACTGACTCCAAATACCGGCGGTAGCCTAAAACCAGCGTTAGGAGCCTCTAACGCTGGTTTTCACGGCTACCGCCGAACTCTAAATCTAGGCCTTGGGGTTTATTTTACAGGTAAGTATTTAGTTTTAAATAGGAATAATTTATTTAATGATAGTGTAGTGTTAGGTGTAATTGAAACTTTAGTTAGTTTTTATTTTACAGGTAAATTTGACTTTATTTGATCTAGGTAGCTATTAAATAGTTAATAACTATTTAATAGCTATTATACCTAGTTAAAATAAATTTAAATTTGCCTGTAAAATAAAAATAAATCCTAAAATAGCTACAATATAATTATTAGTAATATTGTAGCTATATTAGGGTTTATTTTATAGGTAAGTATTTAGTTTTAAATAGGAATAATTAATTTAATAAGAGTAATTTTTATTTAGATTTATTTAATTAATATTTAAGATAGGGGGGTGTTAGGGTTAGTGTTAGACTTAGGTTTAGGGGTTAATAATTTAATTATAGGTTGCGGCGGTGTAGAGGGGGCAGGATAGGGGTTGATAAATTTATTATAGGGGGAGACTGTGTAGGGGGGGGGCAGATTAGGGGTTAATAAGTTTAATATAGGTGGCGGTGGGGTCCGGGAGCAGCGATTTAGGGGTTAAACAATTTATTTAGTTGCGGCGGGGTCCGGGATCCGCAGGATAGGGGTTAATAAATTTATTATAGGTGGCGGCGGTATAGGGGGGCAGGATAGGGGTTAATAGGTATTATGTAGGTGGCGGCGGGGTCCGGGAGCGGCGGTTTAGGGGTTAACATATTTATTATAGTTGCGGCAGGGTCCGGGAGTGGCAGTTTAGGGGTTAGAATGTTTAATATAGGTGGCGGCGGTGTAGGGGGGGCATATTAGGGGTGTTTAGATTCGGGGTACATGTTAGGGTGTTAGGTGCAGACAGCTCCCATAGGAATCAATGGGATGTCGGGCAGCAGCGAACATGAACTTTCGCTATGGGCAGACTCCCTTTAATTCCTATGGGATCCGCCACCTCCAAGGCGGCGGATTGAAAACCAGGTACGCTGGGCTGGAAAAGTGCCGAGCGTACCTGCTAGTTTTTTGATAACTCCCAAAAGTAGTCAGATTATGCCGAACTTGCGTTTGGAACATCTGGAGTGACGTAAGAATCGATCTGTGTCGGACTGAGTCCGGCGGATCGAAGCTTACATCACTAGATTCTACTTTTGCCGGTGTGTAGGGCTTGATAACTTAGGCGAATCAGCCTCGCCACAAATTTGAGGTTGACGGCTTGATAACTAGAGGCCATCATCTCAGTGTCACAACCGTTGGGCGGATCTGTATGTAATAGTAATACTAAACTAAACTGCTATATGCACAATTTACTGAGGGATGCGTAGGCGCATTGTGTTACTCAAAACACTTCAATAGGACACTCAAGTCAAAATAAACTTTTATGATTCAGAAAGAATATGCAGTTTTAAGACACTTTCCAATTTACTTCTCTTATGAAATTTTGCAGTCTTTTTATATTCACACTTTCTGGTGAACAAGATCCTACTGAGCATGTGCACAAGCTCATAGGGTATACGTATACTAGTCTGTGATTGGCTGATGTCTGTCACATGATACAGGGGGGCAGAAAATAGGAGAAAAAATTAATTTGTCAGAAAAAAAATCTATTTAAATTCAGAGTGTTATATCATTGTCTTGTTATTATCTACATGTTAATTATTTAATTCTACTGCATTGAGTGGTCCTACATCAATATATAAAAACTATTTAAAAATACATCAAAATGGAATATCAATACATTCAGTATATCCACATGAGCTACACAGTCATAATCATAGAAACAATACTAGCGGACTCAACAAGAAATACCAATCCTATTAGCAATATTGAAACATTGAAAAAATATTGCAGGGGTTACAGTTATAAATATACAAATGGCAACTACATTGTTGAATATTTAACAGTCAACCAAAAAAAATGTTACAAAATATATTACAAGTCCATGGTAAAATCAGATTTACCTGAGAAGGTTTAGCATGGCCGACATCGCCCTAGTGCGCCCATTACTTACAGTAGACATCATGGCCAAGCTAAATAGAACTGATATTACAAGCTGAAAGTAATTGGTTGCACTTGAGTGAAAGCCCAAATAACACTAGAAGAAATAGTGTGACTTGTGACCTGAAGTAAAGTGTAAGGGTTTAAAACAGAATTCACAAATCACTTGTAAAACACAATAAAGTATTGCACTCATACATAAAAAATATAACATTTTTATTGATAAAAATGTTTTAAAAGGGTTAAAAGTAAAATGGTATATGGCAAGGTGTATGGCTGGGAAGGGCTCAAAAGTACATACACTGTGTGCAGAATTATTAGGCAAATTAGTATTTTGACCACATCATCCTCTTTATGCATGTTGTCTTACTCCAAGCTGTATAGGCTCGAAAGCCTACTACCAATTAAGCATATTAGGTGATGTGCATCTGTGTAATGAGAAGGGGTGTGGTCTAATGACATCAACACCCTATATCAGGTGTGCATAATTATTAGGCAACTTCCTTTCCTTTGGCAAAATGGGTCAAAAGAAGGACTTGACAGGCTCAGAAAAGTCAAAAATAGTGAAATATCTTGCAGAGGGATGCAGCACTCTTAAAATTGCAAAGCTTCTGAAGCGTGATCATCGAACAATCAAGCGTTTCATTCAAAATAGTCAACAGGGTCGCAAGAAGCGTGTGGAAAAACCAAGGCGCAAAATAACTGCCCATGAACTCAGAAAAGTCAAGCGTGCAGCTGCCAAGATGCCACTTGCCACCAGTTTGGCCATATTTCAGAGCTGCAACATCACTGGAGTGCCCAAAAGCACAAGGTGTGTAATACTCAGAGACATGGCCAAGGTAAGAAAGGCTGAAAGATGACCACCACTGAACAAGACACACAAGCTGAAACGTCAAGACTGGGCCAAGAAATATCTCAAGACTGATTTTTCTAAGGTTTTATGGACTGATGAAATGAGAGTGAGTCTTGATGGGCCAGATGGATGGGCCCGTGGCTGGATTGGTAAAGGGCAGAGAGCTCCAGTCCGACTCAGGCGCCAGCAAGGTGGAGGTGGAGTACTGGTTTGGGCTGGTATCATCAAAGATGAGCTTGTGGGGCCTTTTCGGGTTGAGGATGGAGTCAAGCTCAACTACCAGTCCTACTGCCAGTTTCTGGAAAACACCTTCTTCAAGCAGTGGTACAAGAAGAAGTCTGCATCCTTCAAGAAAAACATGATTTTCATGCAGGACAATGCTCCATCACACGCGTCCAAGTACTCCACAGTGTGGCTGGCAAGAAAGGGTATAAAAGAAGAAAATCTAATGACATGGCCTCCTTGTTCACCTGATCTGAACCCCATTGAGAACCTGTGGTCCATCATCAAATGTGAGATTTACAAGGAGGGAAAACAGTACACCTCTCTGAACAGTGTCTGGGAGGCTGTGGTTGCTGCTGCACGCAATGTTGATGGTGAACAGATCAAAACACTGACAGAATCCATGGATGGCAGGCTTTTGAGTGTCCTTGCAAAGAAAGGTGGCTATATTGGTCACTGATTTGTTTTGTTTTGTTTTTGAATGTCAGAAATGTATATTTGTGAATGTTGAGATGTTATATTGGTTTCACTGGTAAAAATAAATAATTGAAATGGGTATATATTTGTTTTTTGTTAAGTTGCCTAATAATTATGCACAGTAATAGTCACCTGCACACACAGATATCCCCCTAAAATTGCTATAACTAAAAACAAACTAAAAACTACTTCCAAAACTATTCAGCTTTGATATTAATGAGTTTTTTGGGTTCATTGAGAACATGGTTGTTGTTCAAAAATAAAATTAATCCTCAAAAATACAACTTGCCTAATAATTCTGCACTCCCTGTATATATGTCTAAATATGTGTGTGTGTGTATATGTATTCATGTGTATATATGTGAATATGTGTATACATGTGTAAATATGTATGTGCACACATATATACAGATATATATGACTCCAATTTGTCCTTTATACCCCACATCCAATTGCTCCCTTCATCATGTCGCAACCACCTACGCAATATCTCCAAAATCTGTCCATTTCTGAGTGCTGAAACTACTAAACAGCTAATCCACTCCCTGGTAATTTCCCGACTTGACTACTGTAATAACCTACTAACTGGCCTCCCTCTCTCCCGCCTCTCCCCTCTTCAATCCATCCTAAATGCCTCTGCTAGGCTAATCCACCTCTCCTGATGCTCTGTATCTGCGGCTTCTCTCTGCGAGTCCCCTCACTGGCTCCCCAGTCACAGCAGAATTAAATTCAAAATTCTCACCCTGACCTACAAATCCCTTACCAACGCAGCACCCCCCCCCCCAACCTGTCCTCACTCTTCAACAAATATACTCCAGCCCTCCCCCTTAAATCCAACAATGAACTGCTCCTTGCATCTTCTACCATCACCTCCTCCCATGCTAGAGTATAGGACTTCTCTCGTGTGGCACCGACCATCTGAATAGCACTTCCTCAAGCTGTCAGACTTTCCCCTAACCTTTCTTCCTTTAAACCCTCCCTAAAGACCTTCTTGTTCAGGGAAGCCTATCTTCAAATCAGTAACAAATTAACTCCATACTAACATCATTCCCATCTTTGCAGTCCCCACCTCCTGTTTTTCACCCTCATACCCATCTAGATTGTAAATTCCCACGGGAACAGGGCCCTCAATTCCCCCTATATTTGTTTGTTAAACTTTGTCTGGTGTCTTTTATATTGTATTATACTGTACTTTTATCTTTGTACCCATGGACAGCGCTGCGGAATCTGTTGACGCTTTATAAATAAAGAAAAATAATAATATAAATAATATAAACACATATACATGTATATATATATATATATATATATATATATATATATATATATATATGTCCTGGTGTCTGACGTTGTTTAGAGGTGACACACATTTCAGACTACGCCATTCGACATGGTGTGACTATGTGCTATGGTCTGGCGATACAAAGATTGAACTTTACAGCTTAAATTGTAAAAGATATGTTTGGCACAAAGCAAATAAAGCTCATCATTCATGGAGCACCATACCAACTTTTAAGAATGGTGGTGGTAGGATCATGCTTTGGGGCTTCTTCTCTTTATTTGTTTCAGGAGCTCTTGTCAAGATAGATGTAATGGGATAATTAATAGCTCCAAATATCAAGATATTTTGGCACAAAACCTGCTGACCTCTGTCAGAAAGCTAAAGAGGAATTTCACATTCCAGCATGATAATGACCCAAAGCACACATCCAAGTCGACCAAGGCTTTAGAAAAGGAAAGCCATAGTTTTGGAATGGCCCAGTCAGAGCCCAGAACTCAATCCCATCGAAAACCTGACCTAAATGACCGAAAGAGAGCATGAGATCCCCTTGCAATTCGAAGAAACTTGAACTTTGTGGGATAAAATTCCAAAGTGTAGATATGCCAGCTAATAGAGAATTATTTACAAAGACTTGCTGCTGTAGTAAATGCAAAATGTTCTTTCACAAAGTATTAGTTGTGTGGGGTGTGCAAACTTATGAAATAAGGGTGTTGTAATGTTTCTTTTTTTATTTAAAAGATTCATAATAATTAACTTTTTTCCCTCTGGAGTTTTTTTTTTTTTGAAGATCACATTGCAGATGGAAAAAACATAATTTATGTAAGAACTTACCTGATAAATTCATTTCTTTCATATTGGCAAGAGTCCATGAGCTGGTGACATATGGGATATACAATCCTACCAGGAGGGGCAAAGTTTCCCAAACCTCAAAATGCCTATAAATACACCCCTCACCACACCCACAATTCAGTTTAACAAATAGCCAAGCAGTGGGGTGATAAAGAAAGGAGTAGAAAGCATCAACAAAGGAAATTTGGAAATAATTGTGCTTTATACAAAAAATCATAACCACCATAAAAAGGGTGGGCCTCATGGACTCTTGCCAATATGAAAGAAATGAATTTATCAGGTAACTTCTTACATAAATTATGTTTTCTTTCATGTAATTGGCAAGAGTCCATGAGCTAGTGACATATGGGATATCAATACCCAAGATGTGGAGTCTTCCACTCAAGAGTCACTAGAGAGGGAGGGAATAAAATAAAAACAGCCATATTCCGCTGAGAAAATAATCCACAACCCAAAAACAAGTTTATTTTCACTTTTGAAAGAAAAAAACTTAAATCAAAAAGCAGAAGAATCAAACTGAAACAGCTGCCTGAAGAACTTTTCTACCAAAAACTGCTTCCGAAGAAGCAAATACATCAAAATGGTAGAATTTAATAAATGTATGCAAAGAGGACCAAGTGGCTGCTTTGCAAATCTGATCAACTGAAGCTTCATTCTTAAAAGCCCATGAAGTAGAGACTGATCTAGTAGAATGAGCTGTAATTCTCTGAGGCGGGGTTTGACCCGACTCCAAATAAGCTTGATGAATCAAAAGTTTCAACCAAGAAGCCAAGGAAATAGCAGAAGCTTTCTGACCTTTCCTAGGACCAGAAAATGAAACAAATAGACTAGAAGTCTTCCTGAAATTTTTAGTAGCTTCCACATAATATTTCAAAACTCTTACCACATCCAAAGAATGTAAGGATCTCTCCAAAGAATTCTTAGGATTAGGACATAAAGAAGGGACAACAATTTCTCTACTAATGTTGTTAGAATTCACAACCTTAGGTAAAAATTGAAAAGAAGTCCGCAAAACTGCCTTATCCTGATGAAAAATCAGAAAAGGAGACTCACAAGAAAGAGCAGATAGCTCAGAAACTCTTCTAGCAGAAGAGATAGCCAAAAGGAACAACGCTTTCCAAGAAAGTAGTTTAATATCCAAAGAATGCATAGGTTCAAAAGGAGGAGCTTGTAAAGCCCTCAAAACCAAAATAAGACTCCAAGGAGGAGAAATTGACTTAATGACAGGCTTAATACAAACTAAAACCTGTACAAAACAGTGTATATCAGGAAGTATAGCAATCTTTCTGTGAAATAAAACAGAAAGAGCGGAGATTTGTCCTTTCAAGGAACTTGCAGACAAACCCTTATCCAAACCATCCTGAAAAAACTGCAAAATTCTAGGAATTCTAAAAGAATGCCAGGAGAATTTATGAGAACACCATGAAATGTAAGTCTTCCAAACTGTATAATAAATCTTTCTAGAGACAGATTTACGAGCTTGTAACATAGTATTAATCACTGAGTCAGAGAAACCTCTATGACTTAGAACTAAGCGTTCAATTTCCATACCTTCAAATTTAATGATTTGAGATCCTGATGGAAAAACGGACCTTGAGATAGTAGGTCCGGCCATAACGGAAGTGGCCAAGGCGGGCAACTGGACATCCGAACCAGATCCGCATACCAAAACCTGTGTGGCCATGCTGGAGCCACCAGCAACACAAAAGACTGTTCCATGATGATTTTGGAAATCACTCTTGGAAGGAGAACTAGAGGCGGGAAGATGTAAGCAGGTTGATAACACCAAGGAAGTGTCAGCGCATCCACTGCTGCCGCCTGAACATCCCTGGACCTGGACAGGTATCTGGGAAGTTTCTTGTTTAGATGAGAGGCCATGAGGTCTATCTCTGGAAGCCCCCACATCTGAACAATCTGAGAAAACACATCTGGATGGAGAGACCACTCCCCTGGATGTAAAGTCTGGCGGCTGAGATAATCCGCCTCCCAATTGTCTACACCTGGGATATGCACCGCAGAGATTAGACAGGAGCTGGATTCTGCCCAATCAAGTATCTGAGATACTTCTTTCATAGCTTGGGGACTGTGAGTCCCACTCTGATGATTGACATAAGCCACAGTTGTGATATTGTCTGTCTGAAAACAAATGAACGGTTCTCTCTTTAGTAGAGGCCAGAACTGAAGAGCCCTGAGAATTGCACAGAGTTCTAAAATATTTATTGGTAATCTCGCCTCTTGAGATTTCCAAACCCCTTGTGCTGTCAGAGACCCCCAAACAGCTCCCCAACCTGAAAGACTCGCATCTGTTGTGATCACAGTCCAGGTTGGGTGAACAAAAGAAGCCCCGTGAACCAAACAATGGGGATCTATCAACCATGTCAGAGAGTGTCGTACATTGGGATTCAAGGATATTAATTGTGATATCTTTGTATAATCCCTGCACCATTGATTCAGCATACAAAGCTGTAGAGGTCTCATGTGAAAACGAGCAAAGGGGATTGCGTCCGATGCTGCAGTCATGAGACCTAAAACTTCCATGCACATAGCCACTGAATGGAATGACTGAGACTGAAGGTGCCGGCAGGCTGCAACCAATTTTAAACGTCTCTTGTCTGTTAGAGACAGAGTCATGGACACTGAATCTATCTGGAAGCCTAAAAAGGTGACCCTTGTCTGAGGAATCAAGAAACTTTTTGGTAAATTGATCCTCCAACCATGTTTCCGAAGAAACAACACTAGTTGATTTGTGTGAGATTCTGCAGTATGTAAAGACTGAGCTAGTACCAAGATATCGTCCAAATAAGGAAACACCGCAATACCCTGTTCTCTGATTACAGATAGTAGGGCACCCAGAACCTTTGAAAAGATTCTTGGAGCTGTTGCTAGGCCAAATGGAAGAGCAACAAATTGGTAATTCTTGTCTAGAAAAGAGAATCTCAGAAACTCATAGTGTTCTGGATGAATCGGAATATGAAGGTATGCATCCTGCAAGTCTATTGTGGACATATAATGTCCTTGCTGAACAAAAGGCAGAATAGTCCTTATAGTCACCATCTTGAAAGTTGGTACTCTTACATAACGATTCAAAATTTTCAGATCCAGAACTGGTCTGAACAAATTTTCCTTCTTTGGAACAATGAATAGGTTTGAATAAAACCCCTGAAGACTCCAGGTCTGAAACACACTTCAGAAAAGCCTGAGCTTTTACTGGATTTACAGGAATGTGTGAGAGAAAAAATCTTCTCACAGGAGGTCTTACTTTGAATCCTATTCAATACCCTTGAGAGACAATGCTCTGAATCCAATGATTTTGGACAGATTTTATCCAAAAATCCTTGAATAACCTTAATCTGCCCCCTACCAGCTGAGCTGGAATGAGGGCCGCACCTTCATGCGGACTTAGGGGCAGACTTTGGTTTCCTAAATTGCTTGGATTTATTCCAATTTGAGGAAGGCTTCCAACTGGAAGCAGATTCCTTGGAAGGAGGAAAGGAACGAAAACGGTTAGAAGCCTTAGATTTACCCTTAGGTTTTTTATCCTGAGGCAAAAAAACTCCTTTTCCTCCAGTGATAGTTGAAATAATAGAATCCAACTGAAAACCAAATAAATTATAGATTTAGATGTCATATCAGCATTCCAAGATTTAAGCTACAAAGCTCTTCTAGCTAATACAGCTAAAGACATGGATCTAACATCAATTTTGATAATATCAAAAATGCATCACAAATAAAATGATTAGCATGTTGCAGCAAGCGAACAATGCTAGATATGTCAGAATCCAATTCATGTTGCGCTAAATTTTCCAACCAGAAAGTTGATGCAGCGGCAACATCACCCAAAGAAATAGCAGGTCTGAGAAGATGACCTGAATATAAATAGGCCTTCCTTAGATAAGATTCAAGCTTCCTATCTAAAGGATCCTTAAAGGAAGTGCTATCTTCCATAGGAATAGTGGTACGTTTAGCAAGAGTAGAAATAGCCCCATCAACTTTGGGGATTTTTTCCCAAAACTCTATCGATTTTGCTGGTAAAGGATACAATCTCTTAAACCTTGAAGAAGGAATAAAGGAAGTACCTGGCTTATTCCATTCCCTAGAAATCATATCAGAAATAGCCTCAGGAATGGGAAAAACACCTGGGGAAACCACAGGAGGTTTAAGAACAGCATTTAAACGTTTATTAGACTGAACGTCAATAGGACTGGTTACCTCAATATCCAAAGTAATTAACACTTCTTTTAATAAAGAACGCATATACTCTATTTTAAATAAATAAGTAGATTTGTCAGTGTCAATATCTGAGGAAGGATCTTCTGTTTCAGATAGATCCTCATCAGAAGAGGATGAATTATTATGTTGTTGGTCATTTGAAATTTCATCAGCTAAATGAGAAGTTTTAAAAGACCTTTTACGTTTATTAGAAGGTGGAAATGCAGACAAAGCCTTCATAATAGATTCAGAAACAAACTCTTTAAAATTAACAGGTATATCATGCACATTAGAAGTTGAAGGAACTGCAACTGGCAATGTACTATTACTGATAGAAACACTATCTGCATGTAAAAGTTTATCATGGCAACTATTACAAATGACATTCGGTGGAATAATTTCTACAATTTTACAACAAATGCACTTAGCTTTGGTAGAACCGATGTCAGGCAGCAATGTTCCAGCAGAAACTTCAAAGACAGGATCGGATTGGGACATCTTGCTCAATGTAAAAGAAAAAACAACATATAAAGCAAAATTATCTTATTTCCTTAAAGGACAGTTTCAGGAATGGGAAAAAATGCAAAAGCATAGGCCTCTTGATAGAGAAGAAATCAGGAGGCAAACATGAATGGGGTATTGAAATAATGAAAAAAATTTGGCGCCAAGTATGACGCACAACGTAAAGTAAACTTTTTTGGCGCCAAAAATGACCGGAAATGACACACTTGCGTCACTAATGACGCCGCCGTGTGAAAGGTCTCAGCGTCACGTATGACGCCGGAAATGACGAAGTTGCGTCATAAACGTATTTTTTCGCGCCAAAAAAAGTTTGCGCCAAAAATGACGCAATAATGTCTAGCATTTGACGCTCACGCGGGCCTAACACCCGCAATTGCAAAAAGTAGTCAAATTGAAAAAAAAACTAAACCCCAGGTAAGAAATAAATTTCTTAAAATGTTTATATTCCCAAAAATGAAACTGACAGTCTGCAGAAGGAAATACATGAACCTGACTGATGGCAAATATAAGTACAATACATATATTTAGAACTTTATATAATTGCATAAAGTGCCAAACCATAGTTGAGAGTGTCTTAAGTAATAAAAACATACTTACCCAAAGACACCCATCCACATATAGCAGATAGCCAAACTAGTACTAACAGTTATTAGTAGAGGTAATGGTAAATTGAGAGAATATCGTCGATCTGAAAAGGGAGGTAGGAGATGAATCTCTACGACCGATAACAGAGAACCTATGAAATAGACCCCTGTTAGGGAAATCATCGTATTCAAATAAGTGATACTCCCTTCACGTCCCTCTGACATTCGCTGTACTCTGAGAGGAATCGGGCTTCAACAATGCTGAGAAGCGCATAGCAACATAGAAATCTTAGCACAAACTTACTTCACCACCTCCATAGGAGGCAAAGTTTGTAAAACTGAATTGTGGGTGTGGTGAGGGGTGTATTTATAGGCATTTTGAGGTTTGGGAAACTTTGCCCCTCCTGGTAGGATTGTATATCCCATATGTCACTAGCTCATGGACTCTTGCCAATTACATGAAAGAAAGTCTGATATTTGCAATGTCTGTCTTCACATTTCAAAAACCTGCAATTTCTTTGTATTTAATGTAGAATTGTTATATCCATTGCATGTATTTATGTGTATGTATGTGTATATGTGTATGTATGTATACATATGTATTCCCACAAATACATACACCCATATATATATATGTGTGTGTGTGTGTGTGCGTATGTATACACATATATGTGTGTGTGTGTGTGTGTTTGTGCTTATGTATACACATATATGTGTGTGTGTATGTGTAATACTTTATTGTAATATGTTTTAAATGTTTTTTATGTACTTTTATTATAGTCTTCACTTCAAGACTCCAGTCACACAGACTTTGATAGCTTTGTTATGTGTTGCGCTTCTGGCCGGTAACACATAACTCACAATGGGCCAGATTATGAGTGGAGCGCAAATGTTTGCACGCGAGCATTAAGGGGTTTATCACTGGTATTTGCACACAAAAGTTATAAGTGCTCAAAGATATGAGGTTTCAGGTGTTAAAAAAAGCCAGGCAAAGGGCTTTAACATAGACATACATACATACATATACATGTCCTAAATAGGTATATATATATATATATATATATATATGTCTCTATATGTCTACATATGTATTTATATGTGTATATATGTATTTACAGAAATATATACATATATAAACACATAAATACATATGTACACATATATAGACACATGTATAAGTGTATTGGAGCCCTTTGCAGTTAAGTAGATGAAAACATTTAAAAGCATATTAATGCAATATTAATTTTTAATAAAGTGTTATACTGTGTTTTGCTGTAAATATTTCACATTCCAATGTTTTGCACATAGTAGAATATGTTCTATTTATTTATAAATAGATATTCCTATATATTTCTGAAATGTATCTATTCCTATATATAATCATATAGGTATAGATATATATTGTACCAAAAAAGTCATCAGATATATGTAGAAATATTTATTTATTTATGAATAGACATACTCTAGCTTTGGCTTTTTGCACTTGGGTTAGTGCATGAGTGACAACAGTTTACTTTCAACTCATAGAAGGAGCGCAACCCGATGAGGGCAAAAAGTTCACTTCTAATGCAGTTAGTGCTCAAGCGGGAGCATTGATTAGCTCTCCACTTGTAATCTGGCCCAATGTATGAGCGATGTTTAGCGTGGCTGTATTATTCATTGAAAGTATAGGGCACACTAAATAGATGTTGGCAAGGCTAATGTTGTTAGTTAACAAATTAGATGTAATATTTTATAGTTTGCTGTTCTGTTTGTGGGAATGCCTATATATTGTTCTTTTGTATAAGGGATTTTATTTTAGCTTTATAGACTAGAGTCAAGAATAATAGGATCTTTATTAACGTTAAAGGAAAACTAAGCACCTGTAATTACAAGATATTTCTATTGTCTTGCTATAGAATAACATATCAGTCAAATGTAAACATTTTTAAAACAAATTAGCATCTTGCTTTCTGTAGTTGGTTTTCAAAGCCAAACACCACCCTCTGTTTGCCTTTAACCACAGTCATTATGTTAGTATATAGCGCATTGTTTTGCAGTTGTTATCTGCTGAATAAGGGAACAATATGTAGCATTTATAGCTTCAAGAAGTCAACAGTGTGAATTTCCAAAGTTAGAAAATCCACAATACTGAAAGTATATTGCAAAGTTATTTTACTATGCAAAACTAAACATTTTATAAAAAATCTCAAGGTTTTTTAATGGCGCTTAAAGCCACAAGCTAGCTAACTGTAATATATGCTATTTTCACTATGACTAAGGCCAAGGTTTTATATAACGTCCTCTTGTATGGGCCCCCACTACCACCTCCCATACTGCCCCTCTTTAATTTCCTACTTATATTACATAAAGGTCTTGACCCCTCTTAAGCTATATTAGTCTATTTGGACCACAGTTGTGTAAAAGGCTGTGGTTTGGTTTAAGGCCTAGGTAGGATATAATCTGTGGTGGCAGTTAGGAGATGACACAATGCAGTTGGTTGAGTCTGGGACATGATTTGTGAAAGAAGCTATTTAATTAATTCATGGGCTCAAGTTGCTGTTTTTTTTGACACCCTAACAACACAAGGAGTATCGGGAGTTTCACCCTTTGTGGGCCACATACTAATAGTAGCACCCTCCAGGAAGCAGTTGTTGAGCATCCGGTGAAAATATTTTCTTTACATTGAATCTTAGCAGCTCTGACCTCCCCTCTCCATTATTTTGTATTCTTTCCTCACTTTTATTGCAATATCGCTTGTAACTTTCTATTCCTTCGTAACTTCAGCTCTTATCCCCCTCCTTTCTCTCTCCACTTGTCATTCCCCCCTTCATTTTCCTTCTCTATTTCCATTCACCCTCCCTCTTCTTTCTCCTTCTCCTCCCCTTGTTTAGAAGGATATGTTTACAGCTATTTGATTTGGTATTGTATCTACATTGCTCATCTACTTATAGATGTTATTTAATTCTTCAGTGCATTCTGATCTAAATATTTTTTTTTACAAGGAATAAAAACATTAAGTGAAAACATTGTCTACAAGTCTTGCAATTCCATCAATTTAATTTATTCTCTACCCCCTTAAATTTTTGTTTGCTCCATTTCTAGGCTCTTTGTGTTTCCCCTTTACTCTGTAAAGTTCTGTGTGCATATATTGCACAAAGAAAGATGCATATACATTAGGGGATATCCAAAGTCCTGAAGTTTGCGCACATTGGGTTTCGCTTGTGCGCTGATTTTTTGCTTTGAGCGCAGAGAGCGTGCGAGCGTAAAAAAAAAATAGCGTGACACTTGCAATCTGGCCCAATGCCTGATGTTGGCAACACAAAACCCACATAGTTTATGTGTTACAATTATAGAATGTGGCTGTAATACATGCGTATGTTGCAGCCATAGTAATGCAATATATAGGGAATATACTGAATATATTGATTTGCATTTTCATGTTTATGTTTTCAGGGCTAACTCAGTGACGTGGAATCCACATAAAATGATGGGTGTCCCATTGCAATGTTCTGCTCTGCTGGTTAGAGAAGAGGTATTTATCCTTCCTTTGATATACTGAGGCTGTTTGCTTTTTTATTTTGCAATTGCTGGACTATGGATTGAACCTTTTGCATAATTAAAGCACAATGCATAAAGCACATAAAAAGCTGTAAAATACAAACTAACCTTTAACACATGTTATACTTTGAGATCTTGCTTCTAACATTAAAATGTATTCCATTAACATTTACATTCTAGTCTGTTTCTTCAGTTAAATATATATATAAAAAATATAACTAAATACCCCAAGAAAAGGTATTTATACAAGAGGTGCTATATAAACACAATAAACAATAGCAGAAATGAGGCCTTCAGTACCTTCAAATGAAGGCAGCTATTTCCCAATCTGAGTAGATCACTAAAATAAGAGAAAAACCCCCACTATTGATGCAGTAACAACAAACATAGCGGCACAACAGGTATCTTCAAACTCTATGCTCACAAACAGGAAGAACCAATCTGGTGCTATAGAAGCAGATTTGGCCCTCTTACTTGCTCAGCAAACTGACCACTGGCTCCTCTTGAATCACTAAAACAAGCAAAAATGATGCAGTGATGACCAAACCAAAGATAATGTTCAAACTGATTACTCACAGATGGGAAGCACCTGTTTAATTCTACAGAAATAGGTGGATACTTTCATTGCCTAGCAAACCGATTACTAGTTGTCTCAAGTGATTGATACTTCTTTAAATCTGGAACATGCAGCAAGATAAAAGACTAGATATGTATTCAAAATATGTAAAAACTTTATTAAAATAAAAAATTGCCTAACCTGGAAGAAAAATAAAAGCAACATGTCTCATAGCTCTAAAATGGTTATTTCATCAGGCTGTACGTGTATGTATATGAGTATATACAACTGTATCAAACATTTAAACAATCTCATATCCACTCAAAATGGAATACACCTATCATGTGATGGCTTCCTATGTCCACATAAACTAAGGTACATCCCCTTCATTTGAGTAATGGCCAATTGAAAACTGCCCGTGTAAAAAAAAAACAAATAAACATTATGTAATAAAGTATATAGCAATGACTAATCAAAAGGTGGCTCATTTGAGTTCATGTGCCAACTATTCTCTCATTTGCTTTCATTATGGCTGGATGTGATGATAAAATGATGTTACATAATAAAGTAAGCCAGTTAAAAAGTTGCACATTTGCCAAATAGTGTCTCATTGGCAATCATCTTTTAAAAAGGACTAACCAAATTTGCTAGCCATCATCTAAAATGTTGGTTCATTTGCCAACCAGATGGCAGTTGATGTACTAACCATTCTCTCATTTGCTCCCATTGTGAAAATTAATTATTTCAAAATAAAATGGTCTAATATTAGATAATAATTAGACCATTTTATCATGTGGCATTTCCTTTTCAACAATGGAAGCAAATGAGAGAATGGTTGGCAGATGAGCCACTATCTGGTTGGCAAAGGAACCAACATTTTAAAAGCCCTAAATGTTTGTGAACATTATTCATGTAAACTCATAAAATTATGTATCAAATTACATAAATTCTGCAAAAAGTAAAAATATATAAATATTTTATACGTATGTTTTATAAGTATGTTGCTTACCATATCTCCACGTGCTATCTCCAATAAAAAAAAATAAAACAATTAAAGATAAAAAATAAAATATATATATATATATATATATATATATATATATATATATATGTATATATTTCTGTATATACATACATATACTGTACATATATGCTGTATATATAGTTCATACAAGCTTTGCTTATTTGGCTACCATTATAGCAAAGGTATTCATACAAAAAATTGTATTCTATGTCTGTTTTATCTGTAATTAATATGTTATTTATCTGTCTCTCTGTCTGTATTTTTACTAACTTATTTATACTTATTTCTATAACCATAATGTGATATCAAATATAATAAAACTTAGCTGTGGAAATTGAGTTTTCATACTTAATGAAAGTTTATATACATTGTTCACTTGATAATATCAAAAATAATTATGATTAATTTCAAAACAATGAGTACAATTATCAAGAAAAGTAAGTAATAATTGTATTTACATTCTGCAGGGTTTAATGCAGAATTGCAACCAAATGCATGCATCATACCTTTTTCAACAAGATAAACACTATGACCTATCCTACGATACTGGAGACAAAGCATTGCAATGTGGACGCCATGTTGATATTTTTAAGTTATGGTTGATGTGGAGGGCAAAGGTAAGAAATAATCAAAATTTCACTAAGATTTTTTTTTAGAAAAATCAATAAAATACTTGTATGAACTTGTATAAGTTATTTACTAAGCAGACATTGGCACGTTATGTTAAGTAACATATGCAATAGGCACTTTCATGAATGGCTCCATTTAAAATATCTTAATATGCTGTTCTCACATTGACACTAATAATGAGGCTTCTTCTACTCTTTTTATACTTCTTAGAACTGGTTGTTCATCAAGATAAATAAAGTGTAATTCTTTCCATTTTAAGGTAATATTACCCAGATATATTTTATAGTCCGCACTATTTACCATATTATAAAATAAAAGTGAGATAGAAAATTTACCATATTGAAATGAGTTTTTTTACCTGTATGAGTGTAGGCCATTCCCATGATCTCCCATATACATGTATAAGCTTCATACAATAATGTCTAATTTGCAAAAAAGCATAATATTGTTCATCTGGTTTTTAACTTTCGAAGATTCAAAATTTATACCAGTATTCAATTCCTGCTCCTTATTTACCATTGGAACACATTTTCTAAACTATTATCTCTCCGTTGGGTAAAGATTATGGAGGAAAGACCTTTTTAAAAATCAAAGTTTCCTTTAATACATGAAAACTGTAAGACTGCATAAGTTCTAATGTGTTATTAAAAATTAGTGGCGAAAGAGGGCACCCCTGTCTTGTGCTTCTCAACAATGAAGAAAAGGATGTTTTACTATTATTTATAATTAGTGAGGCCTTAGATTTTCTATATAATAATTATATTGTGATATAACTATTACCAGAAAAACTGAACTTAGATAATGAATTTAGCAGGTAGTCCCATGATACAGAGTCAAATTATTTTCTAAAGATATTATAGATAAATCTTCACCTGTCTCTTTTGTATTATATTTTTTAATATACCAGTGATCTGTTATAGCTAAGTAAACTTTCGTCAGATTCACATTGGATGATCTCCCTTTCATAAAACCATTTTAAAATAATTTTGCTTACAAATAATATAGAACGTTTATCTAAACACAATACAGTTTTTTTTTTAGTTATAATGTCATATTATAGAATTGTCTACCTTATTTTTATTTTATATTACTTTTTAAACTCTTTATTCAATGAAAACTTTAAAATTACATTACACTAGTGGAAAAAGGTTTCTGTATATAGAGTCCTTAGCAGTTCTTTTATTTTTCTGATGAAAAAGCAAGGTCTAATAAAAACAGGAAGCCTATTAGTAAGATAAGGAACATTAACCACTGAAAATCATGGAAAAATGTATTTGAAAACTAATGCCATATTTCCCTTTGAAAATTATCTTCTCTGCTGCTTCTCCTTTTCTACATAAATATAGCTGCCTCATCTGTCTATCTGAGACGCTATCTATTTTTTTAGTTGGTAGTGAATGGTAAGAAATAACAACATTGGAGTTCATAGATGTAAACCGGTCTATCATTTAATGTGTCGTCTTTAAGACATTATCACTCAAGTGACTTTATACCATATAATTAATAACATATTTTGACTATGGTTACAAGTGAGAATATTTTAAGTTATCGTGATCAAGCAAAATCAGTCAAAAATTGAGATGTGAAAAATGGATATAACTTTCTGTGTTTTTTTCTTTAAGTATCCCAAATATTATACTGTTGTATTGTTCTTAGGGAACTACAGGATTTGAAGCCCACATTGATAAATGTTTAGACCTGGCAGAATATCTATACAATAAGATAAAGAACAGAGAAGGTTATGAAATGGTGATTGAAGGAAAGGTACAGTAAATAATTGCTTGTCCAATGAGAATGTTTTGTATATAATGCCATAAAATAGTGCAGGGAGAAAGTTTTGATTTTTTTTTTTATAAATACCATGCTCAAAAACATTGAATTGTAATTTCTTTCATGTAATTGGCAAGAGTCCATGAGCTAGTGACGTATGGGATATACAATCCTACCAGGAGGGGCAAAGTTTCCCAAACCTCAAAATGCTTATAAATACACCCTTCACCTCACCATACCCACAATTCAATTTTACAAACTTTGCCTCCTATGGAGGTGGTGAAGTAAGTTTGTGCTAAGATTTCTACGTTGATATGCGCTTCTCAGCATTTGGAAGCCCGATTCCTCTCAGAGTACAGTGAATGTCAGAGGGATCTGAAGGGAGTATCAGGTTTCAGTATATTTCCTTTTGCAGACTGTCAGTTTCATATCTGGGAAATGTTTCTTTAGGAAAAAGAAAATTTTTCTTACCTGGGGTTTAGTCTCTTTTTCAAATTGACTGTTTTTTTAAATGTGCGGGCAGAATTAGGCTTGCAAGGGCACAAAATGCCAAAGTTTATTGTGTTATTCTTGGCGTGAGATATTTTTGGCATGGAGTTACGTTCGTTGACGCAAATTCGTCATTTCCGGCATCTTAGTTGACACAGAGTCCTTCAAAATGTTGCATCATCCATGACGCGAGTGTGTCATTCCGGACATTTTTGGCGCCAAAAAATATTTTTGTTTGTTGTGCGTCATACTTGGCGCCAAATATTTTCATTATTTAAGACCCCATTCCTATTTGCCTCTTGCCTTTTTTCTCTATCAGAGGGCTATGCTGTTTGCATTTTTTTCCCATTCCTGAAACTGACATATAAGGAAATTGATAATTTTGCTTTATATGTTATTGTTTTCTCTTACATTTGCAAGATGTCTCAATCTGATCCTGTCTCAGAAGTCTCTGTTGGAACCCTGCTGCCTGATAACAGTTCTACCAAAGCTAAGTGCATTTGTTGTAAACTTGTGGAGGTTATATCTCCTGCTGTGGTTTGTAATAGTTGTCATGATAAACTTTTACGTGCAGAGAATGTATCCATCAGTAGTAGTTCATTACCCGTTGCTGTTCCTTCAACATCTAATGCACAAGATATACCTGTAAATTTAAAAGAATTTATTTCTGATTCTATTCAGAAGGCTTTGTCTGCCATCCCGCCTTCTAATAAACGTAAAAGGTCTTTTAAAACTTCTCATGAAGTTGATGAAATTTCAAATGACCGGCAGCATGCTGATTTATCCTTCTCTGATTGGGATCCTGCCTCAGATATTGACACTGACAAATCTTCTTATTTATTTAAAATGGAGTATATTCGTTCTTTGTTTAAATAAGTGTTGATTATATTAGATATGGAGGAAACTAGTCCTCTTGATATTAAAACTAGTAAACATTTAAATTCTGTTTTTAAACCTCCTGTGGTTATTCCAGAGGTTTTTCCAGTTCCTGATACTATTTCTGATATGATTTCTAAGGAATGGAATAGGCCTGGTACTTCTTTTATTCCTTCTTCAAGGTTTAAAAAATTGTATCCTTTACCAGCAGTTTCTTTAGAGTTTTGGGAAAAGATCCCCAAAGTTGATGGGGCTAACTCTACTCTTGCTAAACGTACTTCTTTTAAAGATCCTTTAGATAGGAAACTTGAATCTTATCTAAGGAAAGCTTATTTATATTCAGGTCATCTTATCAGGCCTGCATTTTCTTTGGCTGATGTTGCAGCTGCATCAACTTTTTGGTTGGAACATTTAGCGCAACAAGAATTGGATTCTGATTCATCTAGCATTGTTCACTTGCTTCAACATGCTATTCATTTTATTTGTGATGCCATTTTTGATATAATCAAAATTTATGTTAAATCTATGTCTTTAGCTATTTTAGCTAGAAGAGGTTTGTGGTTTAAATCTTGGAATGCTGACATGACTTCTAAGTCCAGATTGCTATCTCTTTCTTTCCAAGGGAATAAGTTATTTGGTTCTCAGTTGGATTCAATAATTTCAACTGTCACTGGGGGAAAGGGAGTTTTTTTGCCTCAGGATGAAAGACCTAAGGGTAAATTTAAAGCTTCTAACCGTTTTCGTTCCTTTTGACAAAATAAGGAACAGAAACCAAAACCTTCCCCCAAGGAATCTGTTTTCAATTGGAAGCCTTCCTCAAATTGGAATAAATCCAAGCCATTAAGAGATCAAAGCCAGCCCCCAAATCCGCATGAAGGTGCGGCACTCATTCCAGCTCAGCTGGTAGGGGGCAGATTAAGATTTTTCAAAGATGTTTGGATCAATTCGGTCCAAAATCAATGGATTCAGAGTATTGTTTCTCAGGGGTACAGAATAGGATTCAGAGTAAGACCGCCTGTGAGAAGATTTTTTATCTCACGCATTCCAGCAAACCCAGTAAAGGCTCAGGCTTTCCTGAAGTGTGTTTCAGACCTGGAGTTATCAGGGGTAATCATGCCAGTTCCGTTTCAGGAACAGGGTCTGGGGTTCTATTCAAATCTATTAATTGTCCCAAAGAAAGAAAATTCATTCAGACCAGTTTTGGATCTAAAAATTTTGAATCGATATGTAAGAGTACCATCTTTCAAAATGGTGACTATAAGGACTATTCTGCCTTTTGTTCAGCAAGGGCATTATATGTCCACAATAGACTTACAGGATGCATATCTTCATATTCCGATTCATCCAGATCACTATCAGTTCCTGAGATTCTCTTTTCTAGACAAGCATTACCAATTTGTTGCTCTTCCTTTTGGCCTAGCGACAGCTCCAAGAATCTTTTCAAAAGTTCTTGGTGCCCTACTCTCTGTAATCAGAGAGCGGGGTATTGCAGTGTTTCCTTATTTGGACGATATCTTGGTACTAGCTTAGTCTTTACATTCTGCAGAATCTCACACAAATCAGCTATTGTTGTTTCTTCAAAGACATGGTAGGAGGATCAATTTAACAAAAAGTTCATTGATTCCTCAGACAAGGGTCACCTTTTTAGGTTTCCAGATAGATTCAGTGTCCATGACTCTGTCTCTAACAGACAAGAGACATTTGAAATTGGTTGCAGCCTGTCGGAACCTTCAGTCTCATTCATTCTCTTCAGTAGCTATGTGCATGGAAGTTTTAGGTCTCATGACTGCAGCATCGGACGCGATCCCCTTTGCTCGTTTTCATATGAGACCTCTCCAGCTTTGTATGCTGAACCAATGGTGCAGGAATTATACAAGGATATCACAATTAATATCCATAAATACCAATGTTCGACTATATCTGATGGTTAGATCACCATCGTATTATTCTAGGGGCCTCTTTCGTTCATTAAACCTGTACTGTGATCACAACAGATGCAAGTCTTTCAGGTTGGGGAGCTGTTTGGGGATCTCTGACAGCACAAGGGGTTTGGAAATCTCAAGAGGCAAGATTACCAATAAATATTTTGGAGCTCCGTGCAAATTCTCAGGGCTCTTCAGTTTTGGCCTCTATTGAAGAGAGAACTGTTCATTTGTTTTCAGACAGACAATATCACAACTGTGGCATATGTCAATCATCGGGGTGGGACTCACAGTCCTCAAGCTATGAAAGAAGTATCTTAAATACTTGTTTGGGCGCAATCCAGCTCCTGTCTAATTTCTGCGGTTCATATCCCAGGTATAGACAATTGGGAAGCGGATTACCTCAGTCATCAGACTTTACATCCAGGAGAGTGGTCTCTCCATCCAGATGTGTTTTCTCAAATTGTTCAGATGTGGGGTCTTCCAGAAATAGATCTGATGGCATCTCATCTAAACAAGAAACTTCCCAGGTACCTGTCCAGGTCCAGCGATCCTCAGGCGGATCCTTGGTGTTATCAACCTGCTTATATTTTCTCGCCTCTAGTTCTTCTTCCGAGAGTGATCTCCAAGATCAGTATGGAGCAATCATTTGTGCTGCTTGTGGCTCCAGCATGGCTTCACAGGTTTTGGTATGTTGATCTTGTTCGGATGTCCAGTTGCCAACCTTGACCACTTCCATTAAGGCCAGACCTTCTATCTCAAGGTCAGTTTTTCCATAAGAATCTCAAATCATTGAGTTTGATGGTAAGGAAATTGAACACTTAGTGCTTAGTCATAGAGGTTTTTCTGACTCTGTGATCAATACTATGTTGCAGGCTCGTAAATCTGTTTCTAGAAAGATTTATTATTGAGTCTGCAATACTTACATTTCATGGTGTTCCTCTCAAAAATTCTCTTGGCATTCTTTTAGAATTCCTAGAATTTTACAGTTTCTTCAGGATGGTTTGGATAAAGGTTTGTCTGCAAGTTCCTTGAAAGGACAAATCTCTGCTCTTTCTGTCTTATTTCATAGAAAGATTGCTAATCTTCCTGATATTCATTGTTTTGTGCAGGCTTTGGTTCGTATCAAGCCTGTCATTAAATCAATCTCTCCTCCTTGGAGTCTTAATTTGGTTTTGAAGGCTTTACAGACTCCTCAATTTGAGCCTATGCATTCTTTGGTTTCAAATACTTTCTTGGAAAGTGTTGTTTCTTTTGGCCATCTCTTCTGCTAGAAGAGTTTCTGAATTATCAGCTCTCTCTTGTGAATCTCCTTTTCTGATTTTTCATCAGGATAAAGCAGTTTTGCGGGCTACATTTAAATTCTTACCTAAGGTTGTAAAATCTAACAACATTAATAGAGAAATTGTTGCCCCTTCTTTGTGTCCTAATCCTAAAAATTCTTTGGAGAGATCTTTACATTCTTTGGATGTGGTGAGAGCTCTGAAATATTATGTTGAAGCTACTAAAGATTTCAGGAAGACTTCTAGTCTAGTTATTATCTTTTCTGGTTCCAGGAAAGGTCAGAAGGCTTCTGCCGTTTCCTTGGCTTCGTAGTTAAAGCTTTTGATTTATCCAAGCTTATTTGGAGTCGGGTCAAGCCCCGCCTCAGAGAATTACAGCTCATTCTACTAGATCAGTTTACAATTCCTGGGCTTTTAAGAATGAAGCTTCAGTTGATCAGATTTGCAAAGCTGCAACTTGGTCTTCTTTGCATACATTTACTAAAGTCCACCATTTTGATGTATTTGCTTCTTTGGAAGAAGTTTTTGGTAGAAAAGTTCTTCAGGCCGCTGTTTCAGTTTGATTCTTCTGCTTCTGATTTAAGTTTTTTTCCTTTCATGTATGAGATTAAAACTTATATTTGGGGGGGGCGGAGCCAACAGCCCAGAGGAATGGCAGCAAACTTTTAGAGCTCTGGCTCTAATTGCTATAAAATCGCATTAGGGCAGTAATTCAATAACTATTTTATCTAACAAAAAATCTATGGACTAATTGCCTGACCACAGACTGGATGGTGAGCCATTTTCCCTGCTAATTTTTATCATTTAAAAGTGGGGCCGGTGGTCTGAATACAGCCTGTGCAGATAGCAACTATACTTGTAGCCACGTGAGCTGGCGATATATCTATCATGGAGAGCACTCACTGGATCCTGCTTGAGCTTGGTAAACTCCTGGAAACATATCGACTTATGCCTGAAGCCTCTTTTAAATCATTGCCTGCTTCTGTGGCTAATACTGAGACTTCACCGGAGGGATGTTCACATACAGGGGCCAAAGTGGGAATTGGTGGAGCTGCACCTGAGCCTCGGCACGTACTGTGCATTACTGATTCTACAGAGAGCGAGTCTAGCAGCCCCACAGATCAGAGATCTGAACAGCGACTAGAAACCTACACAGTAGCTCAAGTCAAGGTAGGCTCACTGGAGTGTGCTGGGAGAATGAAATCCATGGCTGCAGACACAGTGGAGATGCTGGGGCCTGGGAGCTTGGATGCAGTTCTCAGGTCTTTTATGGAAACACTACAAGTAATGACCCTGCAGAACATAAACACTATTGTTGGTACACTACCTGCTGAACCATGTGGGGAATCACCACCGGGAAGTCTAATTTCTCAGAGGGCACGCTTGTCGGAAGCTTGTTGTGGCAGTTGGGCGCTTCAGTTTGGTGAGGATAAGGGAGACTCTCCGCACCAGTCTAAATCCGGAGTAGGATAGACATAACTGAACTCTATCATTATAATGTGTTTATGGCTGCTTTTGGACTGCCGAATGTCTATTTCTCTCTGCATAGCCCTAGTTATTCTGCGGACACCTTGAGACGCCTACATACGCATTAAGGACATAATATTACTGTGTCTATAGACATTTGCACTGAGATATTGTTAAAACGCTCAGTTAAAGTGTATGTCTATAATAACTATCCTCAGCCCACTACCGCTACATGTAGGATTTCAAGATTGCCCCTTATACATGCTTAATGTTTCCAAGATCTCATTTTCCTCTCTGTGTGTAACTTATTAAGTACCAGCTGTACTTTCTATCTGATATTATGGAATGTATATTTGACTTGTTAACACACGGTTCTTTAGTCTGGGACATTTTAATGAGAGTTATTTATCTAGATATTGATGCCTAACCTATTATACCAATTGCTTGTCCAGGACAGATAATGTTTGGCTCTAGACATTTAATATGGAAGCTTTATTTCTTTTCACTCTATGGTGTACCTGGTCAAGTTAAGCTTTGCCTGCCATGTATGTTATTCAAAGGTTTATACTTGCCTTATGCTGTGAACGCAGTCACATAATTCTTTTATTACTTGGCTTTGTAATTACTACTAAAAAAGTGTGAGCCAATGCCCTCAGGAGCTCTTACACCCAGGCTCACGAGTCATTGAGCTCCTGTATTAAAATTACACTTATAATATGGGGGAATGAGAGATGCCTAGTTCGTTGTATTACAGTGCAATCTAGGTTATTTTTGTTTAGATGACTTTAGACTGTAGTTATAGTCTCCCTTAAAATCTGCCAACCTTTCCTAATCTATGATGTAGCGAGCATATCCTTGAAGTGCGACACTCTATATTACACTGCTAAGAGACTAACATTAAAATACCTGAAGAGTGAATATCTAGTACTCTACTGTCACATCATGCCTGGGTCCTTGCTGGGTATAGGGCCCGTACCCAGGAGTTGGGACTCCAGGCAATTGAATTATAGAAATGCAGAATTGATATGCTCGCATTTAGGTCTCTAGTTTAATCAGTCTTAAAAATAAAAACAGATATGGCATTCTTGGGCCCCTAACAACTATTACACCACCTATTTATAATTTTACCACTCTATACAGTTAGTGTAGACCTGTGTTCACAGCTATATATTTATAAGGGAGCAAGACGCATATAAGACTATTCTATCTCTTGTTTTCTTGCACAGCACCACCACGTCAACCTCCATAGACTTGGAACCTTTGCCCTATTGATCCGGTTAAGAGCTTTGAGAAGGCTTACTTTACACGTATAATTTTCACAGCTAGTTATTACTCCCATGGTCATCATTGAACCTTTAAGTCATAGCTGATACGGCTACGTATAATGTTCAGACTCTATTTAGCTGGCAATATCATCATAATAATATAGGTCAAGTATGCGACCATAGTGTCTAATTTAACACTTTTGCTGCTCTCACAATGCCAATAACAATATTTATATTCTTATTGGGCACCACCCCTCTCATCTATACACTTTGGCATTCGTATCTCACTATTAGTCTAAATAGCGTAACATTTCTCTTTATATCTTATTTACATAGCTTGTTGCTACATGTTTAAATTCCTCATGTTAATAATTTGTGTGACAAGAGCAATTTCATGTGCAATCTATCATGTTTTCCTACTCTTAAATTGATAGATAGTATAGAAAATGTGTGGTTTATAACTAATACAGTTATTAGTTTGCTCATCTCACTCATGTTACTACCCTCCTCTCTCCTTAATGGTTCTCATAGTGTTTTTGGCGCAGACTGGACCTGCACTGCTGTCACTAGTTATATTCCCCCTTACCACACTATGCACCAAGGTTATTAGCCTGCTAGGCTCTATTATACCAGATAAAGAGAACTCGACAAGAACCAGTCCTTTTCTTTTTTCTTTTGTGTATCCTCTAGCACTCAATTTTCAATTTAACAATGTTGTCTTGTCTCATTATAGCTTGTTTGTTTTATGTATTCATGGCTCAATTGACCACCTCCCCCTCCCCATATTCTAATGTACCTCCTAGGTTAGGAGGGTTATCTATGCGGCTTCTCTGGTCTATGCCGCACCCTACATATTGTATATCTACACCAAATATCAACCCCTGCCCCTATAATGTTTCTATATACCAGGCCCAAGAGGGTCTTACCATGTTATATTTGGGGTAGAAAAATCTAGTCCACTATATTATAGTTTCATTAAATACCTTACTAACTACAGTTCTTAATAGGAAAAAGAGGTTCTCCATTTGGGGTCCATGAGGGGCCCTGTCAAACCACTGTTTACCTGCCCTACATTATGTTTATAACATCTTTGTGGTCCAAGAGTGGCCACATAAATCTAATGGTATGCTGTTTGCTTAATGCTTGTACTTAATGTGTGATTTGCTATTTAACTGAGTTGTGTACTTGGGCGACTTCTTTTGGTAACCCGCATTGTAACAGTTTATATTCCTTTATAATCTGTTTTTGACATTCACTAACTGTTTGTTTGAATAAGAACCTCAATAAAATAAAAATGTAAAAAAAAAAACAAAACATCATTTGGGTTGTGGATTTATTTTTTTTCCGTGGAAAATGGCTGTTTTTATTTTGTCCCTCCCTCTCTAGTGACTCTTGCGCGGAAGATCCACATCTTGGGTATTCATAATCCCATATGTCACTAGCTCATGGACTCTTGCCAATTACATGAAAGAAAACATAATTTATGTAAGAACTTACCTGATAAATTAATTTCTTTCATATTGGCAAGAGTCCATGAGGCCCATCCTTTTTATGGTGGTTATGATTTTTTTGTATAAAGCACAATTATTTCCAAATTTCCTTTGTTGATGCTTTTTACTCCTTTCTTTATCACCCCACTTCTTGGCTATTCGTTAAACTAAATTGTGGGTGTGGTGGGGGGTGTATTTATAGGCATTTTGAGGTTTGGGAAACTTTGCCCCTCCTGGTAGGATTGTATATCCCATATGTCACTAGCTCATGGACTCTTGCCAATATGAAAGAAATGAATTTATCAGGTAAGTTCTTACATAAATTATGTTACAAATACAAACTAAATAAACATTTGAATTGAATTATTCATTAATTAAATTAAATGCTGCTGTTCAAGTATATGACATACATACACTTTTATTCTTTTACTCATCTAGTCATAATTAATTATTCTAGCAATTTGTGTTTTTCTACTAAATTAATATTACCAGCTGTTTATAATGCTATTTTAAAAAGCTCTAGAAATGCAAATTTCTGTTTTTTATTGTTTTCAATAAGGATGATTTAGTAAAAAGAATACTCTATGTCCTTATGTGTAAAGCTACTAAAGTGACAAAAAAAAAATGAATTGTGATTAAATTGTACCGATATTTTACTGTAAAAATTTCTCACCTTTAATATGTTTCCAATTATCATTTTCACCTGCTGGACTTTATTAAATTGTTTACAAATAGCTAATTTATTTTGGCCCTTGGAATAGCTACCTTTCCTGCTGAATTCTCCATGTATATTAAAAAATAATAATGCAGTATTGGATACAGAAAAGCTATGTAAGTGAGCAATCAGACAAAATCCCACTCCATTGAAGGGTGGGGAAGAGAGTCAAGCCCTTTTTAAAGGGTTTTCTTGTGCCAGCTTTAAATACAATGACATCTTATCTGCTGCTTGTCACACTGACACTATAAGTTATACTACAAACCTTTTTAGATTTACAGTCCTAAAGCAAATTATTGTTGCTACTCAAAACACAATGAATTTATGCTTAAAAGCATTATATAAATAATAAACTAGGATTGCAAGCCATTTGTGTGTGTATTTCTGTGTGGGGTGTTTTTTGTGTGTGTTTTTTGTGTGTGTTTTTGTGTGTTTGTGTGTGTTTTGTGTGTTGTGTGTGCGTTTGTGTTTGTGTTTCTGTGTGTGTGTTTTGTGTGTGTTTCTGTGTATGTTTGTGTGTGTGTCTGCCTAAAATCCGTCCAAGTTTTTAGAGGGGTTTATTAACTATAAATGCAGTTAAGAGCAATGCATTTGTTATATATTTTGTAAAGCAGAGTCATATATTATTTGTATTTAAAGTGTTCAGTACAATTTCCCCATCCTCTACATTTTCAGTATCGTAGTTATTAGAAACTGGTTAGATCAAATAGTGTGAAACATAGAAGGGAGATAATTGCAGTTTTTTTTTGTTTTGTTTGATTGCCTTAATCTTGCTTTCTTTGCTAGCATTAGTAAATGTTTGTGTTATAATTTCAAACTGAATAGTTTAAACCTAAATATTGAACTTTTCTTGAAAAAAAAGAATATGTATTTTCTGCACAAACCTATTATCATAGCCCCATGAGTATCATTGTGTAATTGCTACTTTGTAGAACAAACTGACCTACGCACATGTATAAATCCATTTAACAATTCTTATATAACGTTTCAACAGCCCCAGCATACAAATGTGTGCTTCTGGTATATACCGCCGAGTTTGAGAAACATGGAAGACAATGAAGAAAGAATGAATCGACTTTCAAAGGTAACCTGTTGCACATATGGCATCTTACTTTTTATTGTAACCCTCAATAAACAATGTAAAAAAGAAAGTTCCTTTGTATTTTCTTGAAAATGACACAGAGCTGAGATGAATAAAAAAGAAAGTCTTTATTGTGGATCCATGAAACAAACAAGTGCTCCTTTATGAATTAAAAAAAATGAGAGAAAGAGTTTGACCGGTTTCGGTCTCTGGGACCGTAGTCATAAACTTTAAAAACTACCTGGTGTGCAGGACTTTTAAATGAAATGGTATCCCCCTATTGGAGAATCCAATACCTCCCATTTTTAACTATTTGTTATCTTACTTAACTTCAATGAAAAGACACATTAGTTATAAAGATTATGTTGTAAATATCAAACAGAGCATAATGTAATTATTCGTTTTGAAAACCTAATAGAAACTGGTCTAATCAAATGGGATTATAAATTGAGATTAAAGCAATGTACATTAGCACTATGTATATATGGAGTTAGATATACAAGTTAAAGGGACAGTATACACTCATTTTCATATAACTGCATGCAATAGACACTACTATAAAGAATAAGATGCACAGATACTGATATAAAAATCCAGTATAAAACTGTTTAAAAACTTACTTAGAAGCTGTCAGTTTGGCTCTGTTGAAAAGACAGCTGGAAAGCTCACTGCAAGTGGCAAATAAGACACTCCCCCCCTCCCCCTTCTTTTGCATATGAAAAGACCCTTTACACAAACAGGAGCAAGCTGGAGTAGGTAGTCGAGCGTATTCACATAAAACTTTGGGGCTTGGTTAGGAGTCTGAAAATCAGAGCAATGTTATTTAAAAATAAGCAAAACTATACATTAATTTAAAAAAAAAACTTTATGGGCTATATAAATAGATTATCTACAAAATATTTATGCAAAGAAAAAATGAGTGTATAATGTCCCTTTAAATCAAACGCTGGGATTAGTATCTCCATCTATATCTTTCTTAATTTGATGTTCAGTGTTGTTTATGTACATGTTAAATAAATATACCATACCAATAAACACATGACTGTCACCTATTTAGCATTTATCTGTTAGATCACCAAATCCTTTTTTAAAAACAGCCCTGGAGCTTATGGCCATGTGAAACTCCCATGGGATAATTAGTATGTAATTCTAATCTGTAAAAAATAAAATATATTTATAGGTGTATCCGTATGGTAAGTTATTAAACATACTTGTATCTACAGTTTCTAATTGTAGTACCACCCAGTGTTATACCACCCAGGGCTACATAATGTTGGAGACCAGAGGCCTACAGGAGCCAAAGAGCTCACCTATTCCAATAATTAATAATGTCGAACTCAAAATTGAATCCCACAGGTAGCAGGCTGCCCAACTTGTGTATCCAATAAATTTCCTGTCGTGACAAAATCTGGAATTTATCACCCCCCCTGGGGGGTTTTTGGATCAATTCTATAGCCTGCCACCTGAAGGATCCAACCTCGCCATTATGTACCTCCAAAAAATGTCTTGATAGGGCAGAAACTGCTCTTTCCTTACTGATGTGAGCCAAATGTTCTTTCACCCTCGTGCCCACCTCCCTTGTGGTTCTACCAACATACTGTCTATTACAGGAAACACATTCTACTAAATAGACCACATATTTGCTCTTGCACTTTATGCAGCCTCTTGTTTCAAATGATTCTCCAGTAGTGGCAGAAACAACATTTTTGGAGACATGTATGTACTCACAGGATCTACAGGTGCATTTACCGCACCTGTAGGTTCCCTTGAACTGTAACCATGAACTCTCAGTCTGTTTGTTCTTGAGAAGGCTTGGAGAAAGAATGTTACCTAATGTCATATTGCGTTTATATACAAATTGACAACCTTCACTTATTGGTTTTCTCAATTGTCTATCTCCTCTAAGAATAGGCAAGTTTCGTCGTATGACATTACAGACCTGGTGGTACTGGTTAGAGTACGCCGTCACAAACAAGGGCTTTTGATGAGCACCTTGCTTTCCAGTGAGGCCTTCTCTTTTTCGTGGTACCAATAAATCACTCCTATCCATCATTTGTACTTCTCTGAAAGCTCCATCAACAACCTTCTCAGGGTAGTTTCGGGCTCTCAATATCCTCCTGAGTTTCTCACTCTCCTTCCTAAAATCCTCACTTCGGGTACAGTTGCGTTTTACACGCAAGAACTGTCCCTTAGCTATCCCAGGGTGGTTACTTTGGGCATGCAAAATGGAATTGCCAGATATTGGTTTACGGAAAAGAGAGGAGACAATATTTCTATTCTGGCAATCTGAGGTCAGTGTGACATCCAAGTAATTGATACTGGTTTTCTGCCAATCATAAGTGAATTTGAGCTCAACAGAATTAGAGTTCAAATATTCCACAAAATCTTTGGCTAATATCGGACCTCCAGACCAAATTATAAGGATGTCATCTATGAATCTCATGTACCTGATGACATATGGTGAGTAAATGTTTCCATCTCCAAAGACGTGGAACTGCTCCCACCACCCCATAAAAATGTTGGCGTAGGACGGGGCAAATTTAGCCCCCACAGCGGTTCCACGCCTCTGGAGATAGAAATCATTAGCAAACTTAAAGAAGTTATGCTTCAAGAGAAACTCAATGACCCTTAATATGTATTCCTGATGTTCATCCAAGAGACCTGTATATCTCTTGAGATAGAATTTGACAGCCTCTAAACCAAACTCATGAGGTATGGAGGAATACAGGGAGACCACATCTATGGTCAACCAACTGTATCCCTCCTCCCACACTACTTCCTCAAGTATAGATAGGGTGTGTGTGGTATCTCTCAAGTAGCTGGGTAGTCTTTGTACCAGAGGCTGCAAAAATTGGTCAACCCACCTAGATAGTGGTTCTGTCAGGGAGCCAATACCTGCCACTATAGGGTGAGCCCTAACATCCTCAAGGCTCTTGTGGACCTTCGGGAGATGGTGGAAGATGGGCATTACAGGGTTTTCTACCATCAGACAATGCCCATCTCCAAACCATCATCCAGAAGGTCCCTAAGCAGTGTTTGATAATTCAAGGTTGGATCTCTACTAAGGGCTGTGTAGGCTTCTGGATCTCTGAGTTGTCTGTGGGCTTTGCCCTCATACATACTCCTGTCCATCACCACCACACTACCCCCCTTATCTGACTGTCTTATCACTATACTCTCATTGTTTTGAAGAGTGGTCACTGCCTCTCTTTCTCTCCTAGTCAGGTTGGAGGGCCCTTTGTTTTCTTGTTTGGACAATTCAGTCAAATCCTCTACCACTCTCTTGTGGAATACTTCTAGGCTCTTCCCTCTAACCTGAATAGGGTAGAAATTAGATCTCGACCTTAATTTCACAGTTTCAATTTCAAAATTACTAGTAACTTCATTTTCATAAGAGAGATCCTCCAGATCAGTCAAAGCACAGACATCCTGAAATGTCATGTTATCCCTAGTCGTCAGGCTGGCCTGTTGTTGTATTTCAGGCCCCCTTGAGCTGGTGTTGGGAAAATATTTCCTAAGTGTAAGGTCCCTCACTAATCTATTCACATCTAAGATTGTCTGGAACAAGTCAAAATCCCGTGAGGGAACAAATCCCAAGCCATAATTCAACACTTTATTCTCTACTGTTGTCAATACATGTGAGGAGAGATTGATCACAGTGGTCTCCTTTATTGGTACTTCTGCCTCAAGGCACTCCTGTTGCCCCCTCACTGGGTAATGACGATTGCTCATCTCTGGTGGGGGTAGATCTATAATCCCCCTCCCTCCCCCTTGGGTTTGCCTGGGGGCCCAGTGAAAAACCTGAGTTTCAGAAGTGTTAGCATTCTGCCCCTGTCGGTTACTCCTAGTGTCCATATGATAATGGGATCTCCCTCGTCCCCTATGACTGCCTCTTTTGGGTACTGCCCCTTTACTCTGGTGATCTTTAAGGATACCCTTAATAGGCTGTACTTCAGCTGCTCCCCCCTCATTTCTCAATTGAGGTTGAGGAAAGCTATTGTCCTCAGGTTCAGAGCTTGAATAACCATCTGCCTCAAAACTTGAGGCAAACCTGTCCCCATCTGTTAAATCAGGCTCTGATTCTGAAAACACCAACTTTTTTGGGGTTTCTACTATGCGATTTCTCTGTCTCCAATTACCCTGTCTCTTGTTTTTTTCTTTATTATTGGTAGTCTGATCATTCTTGCCAACACTCTGTCTATTTGACCAGACTCTACTTCTTTCTCGTTTTCGCCAAACATAGACTACTCCTTTGTTGTAGTCTTTCTGGTCACGAATAAACTTAGAGTGTTTCGTCTGAATTATCAGCTTCCTAGATTCAGACATTGTTTGCTTTAGAATATCATCATATTTAGGATAAATTTCATGCTGTTGATACTTGTTCATTTCAACCTGTAAATCCAAAATCTTATTCTTTACATCATTCAACAGCATATCCTTATACTCTATAAGCAGTGTAATTAGTTTGAGTGAGCAGTCTGTAAGGGCTTGGTTCCATTTATCAATGAAAATAGTGTCTTTAATGTCATAAGTAGGAAATTTATTTATTCTCAGGCCTCGTGGAATCATGTTCAGGCTGAGGTATTTGGATAAAATCCACTTGTCCCACTTTAATTTTTGTTCTTTAATCTTCAAGTATTCCATATCCATGAAAAAATCCCCAAGTTGGGTATTAGGTACATCTTGCTCAAAGACATCTGCTAATTCCAATAAATCCAAATCGTCATCATCTGTGTCTTTAAGTGAATAAAAGGAGACACCACAAGCCATATCTGTCATGGGTAATATAAATAACTAACAGCTCTGTGTCAGGAACTATAATTATGTACAGCTTCTAAACCGTACCCCCAAAGTCCAGTACTAAAATGTGTCCACAACTGGGAAAGTACATATATAAATGATGAAACAAAGATAGTGGACCAAAAGTTCTCAGACAGTTAATTGTGGGTACTGGGAGCTAGTAACTGGGCCGTTACTTATGCAACAAGCAGCTAGCAGCTAGCAATAAAGATCATAATGTCCATATGAGAAATCAAAAACATTAAACGCTGTAAGCAACCATAAAGTAACTTTCATAAAAAAAACCAAATCAGTCCAAAAATAGCTGGCAGTGTGTGGCGAAAATCGTGTGTCTCAATAAACAATAGTTACTGTTATATCTCTAGTTATGTTTTATCTCTAGTTTAAACGTTTATGCAAAATATTTTTAATAAATACAATTATACCAATGTTTAAGGCCTTAACAGAACATAAAACCACATTTTTTTATTCATGGCTGAGATAGATCATACAATTTAAACAACTGTCCAATTTACTACTATTAACAAATTATCTTTGTACTTTTGGTGTCCTTTGTTGAAAACCAAGGAAGTGAACTCAGAAGTGTGCACATGTCTGTAGCACTATATGGCAGAAGTTTTTCCTGCCATTTACTGCTCCAAGCATGACCCCCTTACCTATCTGGATATCTCTTCAACAAAGAATAATATGAGAAGGTAACAAACTTGATAATAGAAGTAACATGGGAACTATTTTTAAAACAATAAATACATTTTCTATCTGATTTATGAAAGAAAAAAATGGGTTTCGTGTCTCTTTAAAGGGACACGCAATAGTTTTTAATTATAAGACTTTTGTGTAGAAATGTGTCAGAAATTATCACTAGAATTGTGAGAACATTCTAAATATATTGTCTGTAGAGATTGTTTCGCCCACCATTTACCTTATTGGGAGAAGAGAAAACCGTTATTTTGAGTAGACAAGGTTTGCAACTGTATCTTTTATTAGAAAAATTTGCATTGTTTTCCACTACGATTTATTTACTCTGCTGAGGCCAATTTGGGACAGAAATGAATAAATGTATAGAATATAGCTAGGCTAGGAGTCTTAAGTCTGGAGCACATACTTTCAACTCTCATAAGAACCTAAAATTTTTTAATTTTTACAAATAAATTTACAGAAAAGGGGAGAAAATTAATAATGAAAGTATATTTAAATTATTATTTATGATACAATCTCAAAGTGCTTCATATTACGTTAGGTTACATGTCCTTTCTTCACCTTCCAATTTATACAAGTCTGCATTTTTATTGAGTGAACTAATAATCTAAATGGCATTATCAGCATCACAGTTATTTTATTATGTTGCAAAAGTTAAGCATTGTGAAAATATCCATAGCTTTTAGTGATATAGTTTATTGTAGAGATATCCATTTATTCTACACAAACACTGACAGTTTTTAATCTTTGGTTAGCTACCAAATGTACAGTGTGAATAACTACAATGATAAATACAACACCGAGTTTCTCATCATCACAACAGTTTGCCAGTCAGACCAGCTTGTTAGGCAAATAAGCTTCAGCTCTATGTCCCAAGTAATGATAGAAGTGTTTTCATTATCAGTTATTCCCCTCATTTATATGACTTGCTGTAACACAACACTGTACAGAGCTATTAAATCAAAAACATTGAAATACAATAATCTGAAGTTCAAAAACTAATAAAGGACACAGTAAGGTATTGAAAAGGAACAGTGCAGAGCATTATTAAACGTAACAAAATAAATGTAATACCTGGTCATAAAGTCCTTAGAAGTATATGTCCCTACTATATATATATATATAGGTGTAAAAAATGATGTAAAGTAAAAATGCTTTAACCCCTTAATGACCACAGCACTTTTCCATTTTCTGTCCGTTTGGGACCAAGGCTATTTTTACATTTTTGCGGTGTTTGTGTTTAGCTGTAATTTTCTTCTTACTCATTTACTGTACCCACACATATTATATACCGTTTTTCTCGCCATTAAATGGACTTTCTAAAGATACCATTATTTTCATCATATCTTATAATTTACTATAAAAAAAATGATAAAATATGAGGAAAAATGGAAAAAAACACACTTTTTCTAACTTTGACCCCCAAAATCTGTTACATATCTAAAACCACCAAAAAACACCCATGCTAAATAGTTTCTAAATTTTGTCCTGAGTTTAGAAATACCCAATGTTTACATGTTCTTTGCTTTTTTTGCAAGTTATAGGGCCATAAATACAAGTAGCACTTTGCTATTTCCAAACCATTTTTTTCCAAAATTAGCGCTAGTTACATTAGAACACTAATATCTTTCAGGAATCTCTGAATATCCATTGACATATATATATTTTTTTTTAGTAGACATCCCAAAGTATTGATCTAGGCCCATTTTGGTATATTTCATACCACCATTTCACCGCCAAATGCGATCAAATACAAAAAATCGTTCACTTTTTCACAAATTGTTTCACAAACTTTCGATTTCTCACTGAAATTATTTACAAACAACTTGTGCAATTATGGCATAAATGGTTGTAAATTCTTCTCTGGGATCCCCTTTGTTCAGAAATAGCACACATATATGGCTTTGGCGTTGCTTTTTGGTAATTAGAAGGCCGCTAAATGCCACTGCGCACCACAAGTGTATCATGCCCAGCAGTTAAGGGGTTAATTAGGGAGCTTTTAGGGAGCTTGTAGGGTTAATTTTAGCTTTAGTGTAGTGTAGTAGACAACCCCAAGTATTGATCTAGGCACATTTTGGTATATTTCATGCCACCATTTCACCGCCAAATGCGATCAAATTAAAAAAAAACGTAAAATTTTTCACAATTTTAGGTTTCTCACTGAAATCATTTACAAACAGCTTGTGCAATTATGGCACAAATGGTTGTAAATGCTTGTCTGGGATCCCCTTTGTTCAGAAATAGCAGACATATATGACTTTGGCGTTGCTTTCTGGTAATTAGAAGGCCACTAAATCCTGTTGCGCCTCACACGTGTATTATGGCTAGCAGTGAAAGGGTTAATTAGGGAGTTTGTAGTGAGCTTGCAGGGTTAATTTTAGCTTTAGTGTAGAGATCAGCCTCCCATCTGACACATCCCACCCCCTGATCCCTCCCAAACAGCTACCTTCCCTCCCCCACCCCACAATTGTCCCCGCCATCTTAAGTACTGGCAGAAAGTCTGCCAGTACTAAAATAAAAGGGTTTTAAAATATTTACATATGCTACTGTGTAGGATCCCCCCCTTAGCCCCCAACCTCCCTGATCCCCCCCAAAACCGCTCTCTAACCCTCCCCTCTGCCTTATTGGGGGCCATCTTGGGTACTGGCAGCTGTCTGCCAGTACCCAGTTTACAATAAAAAGTGCTTTTTTTTTGGGGGGGGGGTTTCTGTAGTGTAGCTTCCCCCACAGACAAACCCCCACCATCTTGCTGATTGTTTTATTTTGCCATTTTTTTAATATTTTTTATTTCCACATTTTCTGCAGTGTAGCGGTTCCCACCCGCTCCCTCCCCGTGCACGCGCCCGCCCCCACCCTCCCGTGCACGCGCGCACGCCCGTGCGCGCCCCCAGCCGCCCACGATCCCGCCCCCCTTCACATCAACAGGGCCATCGATGGCCGCCACCCGCCTCCCGGTCCGGCTCCCACCCACCAACGCAGGGAGCAACCGATCTCCGGTGCAGAGAGGGCCACAGAGTGGCTCTCTCTGCACCGGATGACTTAAAAAGGTTATTGCAGGATGCCTCCATATCGAGGCATCACTGCAATAACCGAAAAGCAGCTGGAAGCGAGCAGGATCGCTTCCAGCTGCTTTCCACACTGAGGACGTGCAGGGTACGTTCTCAGGCGTTAACTGCCTTTTTTCTGAGGACGTACCCTGCACGTCCTCAGTCGTTAAGGGGTTAAAAAAATAGAAATATTAATAGTTTTTTTTTATCAATTAACAAAATTCAAAGTGAGTAAACAGAAATGAAATCAATATTTGGTGTGACTACCTTTTGCCTTCAAAACAGCATATATTCTTCTAGGTACACCTAAACAAAGTCAGGGATTTTGCAGGCATATAGTCAAGTGCATGATTACATAATTATACCAAACAGGTTCTAATGATCCCCATTTTAATATATAGATTGAAACACAGTCATTATAACACTGGGTGAGGAACAGCCAAACTCTAATAACAAGGTGAAGTGGCTGAAGACAGTTTAATGTCAAAATACCATGGTAAGACTGAGCACAGCAACAAGACAAAATGTAGTTATACTGCATCAGCAAGGTTTCTCCCAGGCAGAGATTTTAAGACAAACAGGGGGTTTCAAGATGTGCTGTTCTAGCTCTTTTGAAGAAGCACAAATAAATTGGCATAATTGAAGAGTATAGATGGTTGGCAAAGGAAACTTAGTGCAACAGATGAAATACACATCATACTTGCTTCCCTTTGAAATCGGAAGACGTCCAGCAATGCCATAAGCTTAGAATTGGCAAAAAACAGTGGGACTCTGGTACACCCATCTACTGTCCAGAGAGGTCTGGTCAGAAGTTGTCTGCATGGAAGATCAAAAAGCAATATCTCTGAAGTGGAAACAAGGCCAATCAACTCAGCTATGCATGAAAACCCAGGAACGGTGATGTGAAAAAATAGCAGCATATAGCAGCATATTTGGCTGTAGCAGAAGGCAATTTGTTTGCGAAAGGGCTGGAGTGACGCATGGTGGAGGTTTCTTGCAAGTTTGGGGGTTGCATTTCTGCAAATAGATTTGGATATTTGGTCAGAATTAATGGTCTCCTCAATGCTAAGAAGTAAGGGCAGATATGTATTCATCATGTAATACCATCAAGGAGGCATCTGATTAGCCTCAAATTTATTTTGCAGCATGACAAGCACCCCAAACATGCAGCCAGCTACCTGTTGAGTTCCTTAAGAAGTGTGCAATAATTGATGCTGTTTTGAAGATTAGACCAAATATTGATTGATTTCGATTTAATAAAAAGTACAAATTACATTTTGGATGATATTTAAGATTCACTGGTTTCAGGACCATATTAACATCTTTGGAATGCCTGGTCATAAATAGATTTGGCCAGCTTGTTTTCAGTAATAAAATCATAAAAAGTGCTTGGGTTAACCTATAGAAAAAACACATATAAAAACACTATAAAAAAACCCCCAGAACTATTGGTGGCATTTCAGAGGGGTTTATGTTTGGAATTTTACATTACTTAAATCTACATTGTACACTAGATTTTTCTGTGCATAAATGTTTTGTAGATGATCCATTTATATAGGCCATCTGGTTGTGTTTTTGTAAAAATGTATAGTTTTGCTTATTTTTTAATAACATTGTGCTGATTTTCAGACTACTACCCAAGCCCCAAATATTAAGATGTATACTGATGCATACAGATTTCAGACTGCTTTTGTTTGTATAATGGATCTTTTCATATGCAAGGGAGGGGGGAGGGTCTGCTCTCAGCCCCTTTCAGTGGGTGTCCCAGGCTAATCTCCTCAACAGTGCAAAACTGGGAGCTTCTAAGTAAGTTTTTAAAAGGTTTTATACTGGATTTTTATATCAGTATCTGTGCATATTCTTCTTTATAGTAGTGTCTATTACATGTAGTTAAATGAAAATTGGTGTATACTGTCCCCTTAATGAAAGTAACATATACTCAGCCAAAGCGAAAGTAAAGTATGCCACACATAAATTGACATTGATGATGCCTGTCTCATGTGTTTGAGAGCATTGTTTTACAAAATCAATAATCAATGATCAGTCATATATCTTTAGAATTAATTTCTCACAACAAAACACTTCATTGCAATCATGAATGAAAGTGGCATGAAATGCAGTAAATCTAATTACGTTTTAAAAAATATTTTAAGTTTAGTCAAACATTTCCGTTCCTGTGTTGCCATTAGCGTTCTAATCAGCCTCCCTTATCAGCAGTTTGTCTGAGTGTTTTGAATGATCATAATTAATAAAATACAAGTTTCAAAAATTGAAAGTGTGATTTAAGCATTTTTTTTAGCTTTTTATCAAACAAAAATCACTGTGCTAATTGACACAAAATAAAAAAATAAAAACATTTGTACCTTCAAAACATCGCTAAATATATTAGTGATGTTGCATTTGAAAAGGAAAACAAAATCATTTGAAAAGCTACTGGAAAACAGTTTTATAGAAGGATAGAATGGAATAGTGCTGTGGTATGGTGCCCATGATGATTGCAGTGTTTTCTAGTAGATTACAGTTGCTTCATAAACTTGAAAACCCTACAAAAAATACATAGGAATCAAAGAAAAATGATATTACTATTAATTTTGATATTATAATAAAATAGGATCTAATACTTCTTAGTTCTTACATCTAACTGGTGCATAAAAAAATAATGTACCATACATAAGCAAAATAAATACAGTAAAAAAAATTATGTTTGTAATTAAACTCAGCAGTGTGTTTCTGCAGGTCGCCCCTGTGATCAAGGCCAAGATGATGGAATATGGAACCACTATGGTCAGCTATCAGCCCCATGGGGATAAAGTAAACTTCTTCCGAATGGTCATCTCTAATCCAGCAGCAGCTTATCAAGACATTGATTTCTTGATTGAGGAAATTGAGCGTCTTGGACAAGATTTATAAAATGAGACCTGGGACTGGTCTAAGGCTTTAGGTGCAAAATGGAGTTGTCAAACACGTGTGAATGTATTTGTAGTGAGTCTATATTGTGCTGTAATACTTGAGTATAGTTATAGCTGATTAACATTGATTGTTATTAGTATCATGAATTAAACTGTTGCTTTAATGGTCACAGTTACAATATTAATTTTAAAAACAATAGTGTGCAAGTTATTCCATTTATTAAAGGGTTATGGAAACCCCTAAACAATATTCCATGATTTAGATAGAGGATACATTTTTTTAAGAACTTTTCAATTGACTTATTTTATCAAATTTGATTCATTCTCCTGGTATCCTTTTTTAAAGCAGACCTAGTTTGGGTCTGGAGCAGCAATGCACTGCTAGAAGCTAGCTGCTAATTGGTATTTCACATATATGCCACCTGTGATTGGCTCACCCAATGTGCTCAGGTATCTCCCAGTAGTGCATTGCTCCTCCTTCAACAAAAGATAACAAGAGACTAAAGAAAATTTGATAATGGAAGTAAATTGGAAAGTCGTTTAAAATTGTATGCTGTATCTGAATCATGAAATAACATTTTTGAGTTTAAGGCAAGTTATTATTTTCAAGTGTTCCAAAACCCCCAACACAAGAGCAAACTCAGACATAAAGATGATAAATTAGTGGACAATAAGACTTTAAACAAAATACATTAACACATGGCCATACATATAATTATAATGAGATTTCTAATTTACATTTGATATATTTTTCAATAGTATAATTTTAATAAAGAATATATATATACATAAATATCCTATTTTCTAAAGAATAGATTTTATTTTGTATGTGTTATTATAGAGAGACAAAAATAGCAACGTAGAGAAATATTTCTATGACTATCACTTACATCAAGCTTTTTACCTACAAAAGGTGCTTGATGGATATCCCAGCATGTAATCTATCATGTAATATACAGGGAAAACACTGAATTTCCTTTGTACCCTAAATAGGGTCAGCACATTTTTGTGTTCCCCTTGGCCTCTAAGACGCACAATCAGTATGCACTATTAACAATATATGATATAAGTTTTTGTTTAGAAAAGAATGTGTTGTTATTGTTTTCTATGATGTTAATTGGTTAGTATATAGCATATATACTATATAGCAGTGCTAACGCATGCTATTCTATTGTATTGTAAGATAATTTCATATACTGCACGCAAACTATAAGACAGTGAGAAAGACTTTTTGCATTTCATTTTGTGCGTCTTCACCTTAGTCTGTGGTCTGCTGCAAAAATGCTATTTAACTCTAGCTACAATTACTTATTTTTATACATATAGCAAATAATAATATGAGAACGTAAAGAATTCAGTTAAAAGATTTAAAATGTTTTGAAAGAAGTTGTATGTTCTACAATAAGCAACACAATTATAAAAATATGCCAGATTAAAAATTTGACAACAAAACTACTGCACACAAATTGATTATAGCAGAAAAGTATCTTAATAATGTAAGAGATAGACAACCAATTAAACATATTTAAGAAGCTAATCTGTGTCCCTGTTAATGCATTGGTTATTTTAATATATTATATGTTATCTATATCTTATGTTTATTTGCATTGGTAATGTTTATATAATTGTGTTCTTAGATTGTGTATATTTTTTTTGAGTATAGATGTATAAAAGTTAATTGATCAAGAGAACAAAAAGGGTTTGCTTCAATATCAATATTTTTACAGCAGAAATCCTTTCTACGGGAACATTATGGCAATCTGTACTTTTATACTAAATTGATATCCATATAAATATTCTGATATCTTCTGTTTGTAACTTTAACCAGGTTTTTAGTATTTGCTTTTACGTATTAATATAACTCAAATACAAATGTTGCAGAATATATTCTGGTTGCTAAAGCAAATCCATTGAATTATTTATCTAATTATTTATTTTCAGACCATTTATTTTAAAAGTCCAAAGCTGGGCTTAGCAGTTGAATGCCTCTAATTTCAGTTGATTGCAGCTAATTTAGCTATTGTATTGTACTCTGTACAGAGTCTACTGCAGTCGAATGATTAGACGTCCTTTCTCTTTAATATCACACAGCTTCTCCCCCAACAGCAGGGTATAAATATGAGGATGTAATAGCCAGGAAAAATACCATACATAAGTTCTTACAATACACAAAAGCATAACCCCTAATTTATATTCTTTGCCAAGTACTCTTGGTTCCTTGAAGTGCATGAGCAAAATTAACATTAACTACATTAAAACAATTTGAGCCATTACTATTATTACACAAGAGTAGAATTGCGTTCTGTAAGCTGGACTTTCTGTATAGTGTGGACTGGGAATATATTTTTTTTGCAGCCAGGATAATAACATTATTTATGTAAGCTTTTCATAAACAGAAGCCATAAGCCCATGTACATTTTCCATTTCTGTATTGATATGATAGTTATGTCAGATTTATTCCCTAGAAAATATTAACCGCATGTAACGGTCCCATAGTAAATATTACATTTTTTTAAAACAATTATTTCATTGTTTTTGTCTTAAGTATTATCTTAGCTAATCAAAGCAAAATGAGCGCAGTGAATGATGTTGTTTTTTAATAAACATACACGGTGTTGATTCTGTGTCATACAGATGTGAATTAAAACAAGGAAATTAATGTGTCTGTAACTGTTTTGCCTTAATGTCTTGTCACCTCAGATTGAGGTTGTGTACATTGTTGCAGTTCAACATGTGTTGCTGTATAAGTTTGTACAATATATTATTGATATGTATTTTTTCTGTGTAATAGTAATTCAGTGTTGTTATTGTGAACACTGCTTAGCCAAATCTTGGTCTGGTATATTTTCTTAAGAGAACAGCACAATCTCAAAATCCTTTTAGCTGAATGATAAGGATATAGTTATTTTTATGTGGACTTAAGCATAGCCATTTAATGTGGACATGAGCTCAGCCATTTAACTAGACAGAATGCATAATTTAACACTTAAACTGCCTAAGAGAACTGACTGTAGTAGCAGCTCTCTTTGGTAGCAAGGAGTTAATATGTTGATAATGGTTATGATGATCGTTTCACTATTATGATTATTCATATTATTTGTAATGTCTAAAGAGTGTATTTACGGGTCTTTGTTACTATGGAAGTGTTGTTTATTAAAGAAGTATCTGCTCTTCCTGCCATAGGAAGACAGTTGCTTCTTTTTACCAAATATATACCTTATAGTACTGTATTTTTATCAATGTTGTATCTCTGAAACTTAATAAAGATGTACAGATATAAAACATGTAGATGTATTGTTTTATTAAATGGGTGTTTTGATTAAATGTATAAATGAGACATTTGGTATATATTAGTATAATATATGTAATAACTAAAATCAGGTAACATTTTTATGTTCTCTTAAGTTCTTCTATATAAACATTTTTTTGTGACTAGAATGTCCCTTTAATTAATAATGATTTTCGTACAGAAAAAAAACATTGTATTTATGTATTGTATGTATACAGTATCTCACAAAAGTGAGTACACCCCTCACATTTTTGAAAATATTTTATTATATCTTTTCATGTAACACTGAAGAAATTACACTTTGCTACAATGTAAAGTAGTGAGTGTACAGCCTGTAAAACAGTGTAAATTTGCTGTCCCCTCAAAATAACTCAACACACAGCCATTAACGTCTAAACCATTGGCAACAAAAGTGAGTACACCCCTAAGTGGAAATGTCCAAATTGGGCCCAAAGTGTTAATATTTTGTGTGGCCACCATTATTTTCCAGCACTGCCTTAACCCTCTTGGGCATGGAGTTCACCAGAGCTTCACAGGTTGCCACTGGAGTCCTCAGGATGCCCCACAGATGCTCAATAGGGTACAGGTCTGGAGACTTGCTTGGTCAGTCCATTACCTTTACCCTCAACTTCTTTAGCAAGGCAGTGTTCATCTTGGAGGTGTGTTTAGGGTCGTTATCATGTTGAAATACTGCCCTGCGGCCCAGTCTCCGAAGGGAGGGGATCATGCTCTGCTTCAGTATGCCACAGTACATGTTGGCATTCATGGTTCCCTCAATGAACTGTAGCTCCCTAGTGCCGGCAGCACTCGTGTAGGCCCAGACCATGACACACCCACCACCATGCTTGACTGTAGGCAAGACACACTTGTCTTTGTACTCCACCTGGTTGGGACCACATATGCTTGACACCATCTCAACTAAATAAGTTTATCTTGGTCTCATCGGACCACAGGACATGGTTCCAGTAATCCATATCCTTAGTCTGCTTCTCTTCAGCAAACTGTTTGCAGGCTTTCTTGTGCATCATCTTTAAAAGAGGCTTCCTTCTGGGACGACAGCCATGCAGACCAATTGGATGCAGTGTGCGGCGTATGGTCTGAGCACTGACAGGCTGAGCGCCCACCCCTTCAACCTCTGCAGCATACATCTATTTCCCAAAGACAACTTCTGGATATGACGCTGAGCACGTGCACTCAACTTCTTTGGTCGACCATGGCGAGGCCTGTTCTGAGTGGAACCTGTCCCATGAAACCGCTGTATGGTCTTGCCCACCATGCTGCAGCTCAGTTTCAGGGTCTTGGAAACCTTCTTATAGCCTAGGCCCTCTTTATGTAGAACAACAATTCTTTTTTTCAGATCCTCAGAGAGTTCTTTGCCATGAGGTGCCATGTTGAACTTCCAGTGACCAGTATAGGAGAGTGTGAGAGCGATAACACCAAATTTAACACACCTGCTCCCCATTCACACCTGAGACCTTGTAACACTAACGAGTCACATGACATGGGGGGAGGGAAAATGGCTAATTGGGCTCAATTTGGACATTTCCACTTAGGGGCTGTTTCATTGGGCTTAAAATTAAATAAATTTATATTTTTATTATAAAAATAACTTTTATATTGACTAGACCACTGGTTTTCAAACCTCTCCTCACACCCCCCTTACAGCCCAGATTTTGAGGATTTCCAAACTAGAGCACAGGTTAAACAATCAGCTGATTAGTAAACATAGTTATTTAACCTGCTCTCACCCAAGGTAATCCTGGCTTGTTGGGGAGGCCTGAGGACAGGTTTGAAAACAAGTGGACTAGACTATCCCTTTAATGAATAATAATTGTCAATGGAAACAATATGATGGTTGGCAAAATAATAACAATAATTATGTTATTCTCTATAACACTTCAGCTTTAAAACTATATATATATATAGAAAACAAATGTAGAAAGCACTCTCCAGATCTTTTAAAATAGTAAACAGATTTATTTCATGACAGTGACGTTTTCAAGGATATTATCCCCTTCTTTGTTTTCTGTATTGCACTTTTTAATGCACCCTGGGCAGCTGTCATTTGAAAAAAAGTGAGTGCAGAGCCCTCAGGAGGAAGATTATATATATATATATATATATATATATATATATATATATATACACACAGTATACATATACGTTGATTGGAGTAGCTGTGTTAGTCCAGAGATTTAGATATCAAAATAACAAGAGTATCACATTGAGTAATGATACTTTCTTTGTATTGGACGTACTATACATTTATAAGATGACAAGCTTTTCGGAAGAGTTCCTTCCTTTCTCAAGTCTGAAGCAATACTGACCAATTCAATGGAATTTACAGATTATATCTTATATAGCTAATAGCTAAAAAGACAGAAAGATGTCTGAGTGCAGGGAGAGGAGGAGTTGTCGTAAAAATCATGAGGGGGGCTTAGGTGATAGAGCAGACAGTGTCCAGTGTAGGAGAACAGACAGGGGGAAATATATAGCTTTACATATAACTTTATGTCAGTACATGCTCTATGCAAAGCTATATATTTCCCCTGCCTGTTCTCCTACACTGGACAATGTCTGCCTCTGTCACCTAAGCCCCCTCTAGATTTTTACAACACCTCCTCCTCTCCCTGCACTCAGACCTCTGTGATACTCTCTGTCTTTTTAGCTATTCCTTGTGTTTTAAGATATAATCTGTAAATTCCATTGAATTTGCCAGTATTGCCTCAGACTTGAGAAAGGAAAGAACTCTTCCAAAAGCTTGTCATCTTATAAATGTATAGTTAGTCCAATAAAAAAAAGTATCATTGCTCAATGCAATACTCTTGTTATTTTGATCTCAATCTCTCTCTCTCTCTCTCTCTCTCTCTCTCTCTCTCTCTCTCTCTCTCTCTCTCATAAAATGCTAACTAGCTCATATTTTCTAATTTTCTTTAATCTTTTTAAGATATATTTGAAAAAAAAATTATACATTAAGAAATTAATATTTATGATTCTCTTATATGTATTTGATACAGTGCACTAAAAATTGTATAGTATGCCAATCAAACATCTATGTTTTACATTGCATGTAATATTTATGAGTAAATTATCAATTATTTATGTTAACATTTAAATATTCCTTTATAAAAGTTGTGGAAAGGTATAAAAAAAATAGCTATAGTACATCCTGAAGACCTGCTATATTAGAGTGTATGGTTTAACAATCATTGGCTTTCACCACAAGATGGCGCTAATATAAATGATATGTTATCTAATAGTGACAGTTACAAAGGATAAATGAAATAAAACTAATAAAGATTTTCTTATGCATTTGATCTATTTTTGGGGAGTTTACACCACACAGGTTTCAATTGTGCAAAGACAGTCAGGTTTAATTTGTGCATAACAATATTCAAATACATTTAAAATGTATAAACAAACAGTGGCTTACTTGTGCTTCACTAACAAAGCAAATAATCTGCTGCCCCCAACCACAATTTTAAAGAAATATGAAAATTGATTATTTATTTTTTCTTTACTGTTAGAAACACAGAGAAGAGTCAATTTATGTAGATAAGCAATTAACACCTTTTGTCAGTCAGGTATAAAACAATAATCACCATCTATATGAATCAGATACAGAGAATTGATCATCCCTTCTGTTAACCAAATATATATTTTCTAGGACTTGACCCCTGTAGCTGACATAGTATAAATATTTGTTACATAATTAATTGTTATATATATATATCACATACATTTCCCGCATCGAGTAATTAACAGCAGTAGTTACATTATCAACATTTTACTATTGCTTTGGACAATATAAATTGAGAGAAGGGTGAGCATAATAGGCAGATTAAATGTCTAATGCAGACATGTGCAGATGTAAACAATACATAACACAGGTTACTGCATGTGACTAATGTAAGTTGATTGGTAGGGATCCTAGAAGTGAAAAATATGGTCCCTAAGTAAGGTATAAGATAAACTCAATACTGCAAAGAGTTATTTAATATACAGTCAAAGTTATCTTTTATTTGATGTGAGGAGGAAATTAAAAAGTTTTGTTATATATATATATATATATATATATATATATATATATATATATTGTTTGTTGTTGTAAGCATTGTGTTTCCAAACAAGGAATGTGATGTCATTTGGCACCATTTTGGCACAAGGTTAGGGATTAAAGGGACAGTCAAGTCAAAATGAAACTTTCATGATACAGATGGGCTAAACCTAGGTAGCCCTTGATGGCCGCATCTTATCTCAGTGCATTTTGAGAGTTTTTCACAGCTAGACAGCGCTAGTTCATGTGAGTCATATAGGTAAAGTGCCCACTCCCATGGAGTTATGCTTAAGTCAGCACTGATTGGCTAAACTGCATGTCTTTCAAAAGCACTGAGATAAGGGGGCAGTCTGCAGAGGCTTAGATAAAAGGTAATCATAGAGGTAAAAAAGTGTTTTAGGATAACCATGTTGGTTATGCAAAACTGGGGAATCTATACTATAATCGTGTTTGTAACGCTTCCATCGTTGTCGTCAGCTGTGCATTCATCCTCAAAGAAATGTTGGCTGCGTGAGGCAGCCAAAAGAATGTTGGCTGTGCATGCAGCCAAAAGAATCCATCTTCAAAGGGCCTTTTGTAGGGCATTGCCCTAAGTTAAACAACACTTTTACATTTAAAAAATACTAAATCCCTCCTAACAGTAAAACCTCCCACCCACCAACCCCCCCCCCCCCCCAAAAAAAAATAACACTTAAAAAACCTAAAATACCCATTGCCCCTAAAGGGGCATTTGTATGGGCATTCAGCTCTTTTACTGTCCTTAAAAGGGCAATCAGCTCTTTTCCAGCTCATTAAATCCCTAATCTTAAAAAGACTAAGGGCTCGATGATATAATCTTCGCCAGCTCAAACTTATTTTTTCTTGCCGACTCTCGCAGGTTTCCCCCCGGTGCAATGATCGTAAAAAAGGGGCAGTCCCTGCGAGTGGCGAGATGGCTCCTATTAAAAGTATTGGAGCTCGCTGGTTAGGTAAATTTCGCCCCTTAGTGCGAAGTTAGCAGGGAACAGGGGGAGCACTTTAAAATTAAAATCCTGCAGCCAATATAACTCACATTACGCTGCTTTCTGCATATAGCATCTTACATTCGCTTATATTTTAGTATGCATTTGTTTTTCTATTGGGGTTATAAGTGTTCGTATTGTTTTGAGAAAAGCTTGCCACCTTTCAGTTGTCGAGAAAAACTGTGAGATTTGCAGTGCTAAAATCTTTATAGAATTACGCTGGGATTACAGAGACATTTTCATATACGCCCATGGAACGCCTATGTTCAGCCCATTTTACAAAAAAAAAAAAAATTACGCTTTGCATTTTGTATTTATAAGTTCATATTTCTGTGTGATTTTTGCACATCCAGTGTACTACAACTATGATTTATGCTGTGCATATTTAATTTGATTTATTCCTGTGTAAATTACATACTAATTTTACTTTTTTGTTCACATACGATTTTTGGTGAAGAATTTTGTTACGATTTTTGATGCACCTTAACAATACAATTTTTCCATGCTTATTCAAATATTTGTTTTGTACAATGTTGAAAATATGAATTTTGTTGTGCACATTTTATATGAAAATGCAGTATACGCCCCTTAGCGAGACACCCTGTTTTCAGGGTAAAAAATGGCTTTAGATCATTCCACCAGGGAAATAGAAGGACTGGCAAGCATTCATTAATAATCTCGCCAGCCCAGAGAGCTTTCAATCATGGAGCCCTAAGACTAAGCCCTAAGTAGGTACTCACCGTTCCTGAAGTTCGGCGGAGAAGATCTTCTTCCAGGCGGCTCCATCATCTTCTATCTTCATGCGGAGCAAGGTGGTGCGGAACGGAGGTGGCGCGGAGGTGCGGAGCTGGCTTCCCCGATGCGTGGATCCTCAGCGGCGGTGGTTCTCAGAAGCATGGAGGCTTCTTTTCATGTAATCGTCTGTCGCACACTGAATATTGAATGCGAGGTTCCCCATATTTATTTCTATTGGCTGAAATTTTGAAATCAGTCAATAGGATGAAAGCTACTGAAATTGTATTGGCTGATTTGAACAGCCAATAGGATTTCAGTAGCTCTAATTCTATTGGCTGATTTCAAAATTTCATCCAATAGGAATGCAAGGTACCCCAAATTGATTCCGGTACCTTGCATTCAATCTTTAGTATACGATGGACATCGTATGAAGAGGAGCCTCCATGCCGCCACCGAGGACTGCCGTCATTGAGGACCACCGCTGAGGATCCACGCGTCGGGGAAGACAGCTCCGCATCTCCGCTCTGCGCCTCTGGAGAGGACCGCAGCTGAGAATCCACAGCTCCGCACCCCCGCTCCGTGACGCCTTCGGATGAAGATAGAAGATGATGGAGCTGCCTTGAAGAAGACCTTATCCGCCGGACTTCAGGAACGGTGACTACTTAATTTTTATTTTTAAGATTAGAGATTTAATGTGCTGGAAAAGAGCTGATTGTCCTTATAAGGGCAGTAAAAGAGCTAAATGCCATTTTAAGGGCAATGCCCATACAAATGCCTCTTTAGAGGGAATAGTAGTTTAGGGTTTTTTAGTGTTAGTTTTTTGTTTTTTTTTGGGAGGTTTGGTGGGTGGTTTTTTTTTTTACTGTTTGGGGGATTTAGTAATTTTTAAATGTAAAAGAGCTGTTTAACTTATGGCAATGCCCTTCAAAAGCCATTTTAAGGGCTATTGGAAGTTAAGTATTAGATAAGGGGGTGTTTTTATTTTGGGGGGATTTTTTATTTTTATAGGGGTATTAGATTAGGTTTTACATTTTTTATTTTGGATAGCTTTGTTTATTTTTTTCTGTAATTTTACATTTTTTATTTTTTGGATTTTTTTTTTTTTAAATAGATTGCCCTCTGGGTAGGCTTATCGCCTAGTTTATATTAAAGGGATTATCTATCTTTTTAAATAATAAAAATTGTGTGTAGACTGACCCTTTAAGGTTTAAAACATGGGTATTTGGGATTTTTTTGTCTATGTTTATTGATATGCACTAGGAAAGTGTGTTTTAGTCTTGACAAAGGCTTCTGTAGAAATATATATGTGATAGAAATTGTTAATGATTCCACAGGCAAAAAATGAATCAAGCAGATAAATCATAAGTTCATATTTAAGTGCAAGGTGCACTATCATTGCTTATATTACAAGTAGCGAATTATATGTTGCGCTCAAACATAATACATAATAGCACAGGAAAAGTTAGCATGTAAAGTGTTAAAGGGATATATAACCCAATTTTTTTTCTTTCATGATTCAGATAGAGCATGCAATTTTAAGCAACTTTCTAATTTTCTTCTATTTTTTCTTTGGTCTCTTGGTATCTTTATTTTAAAAACTGGAATGTAAGATTAGGTGCCGGCATATTTTTGATTCAGCACCTGGGTAGAGCTTGCTGATTGGTGGCTTAATGTAACTTTAGGACTTTAATATATACATAACAAAAAACATATATAATATTTTGTTTAAATAAATTATGATGATACATACTTAATATGTTTTATGGATATATCTGGTGAATTTTACTATAACCTGCTTTGGATGAATTTGTGGATGGACATCTCATAAGCTGCTGAAACGTTGGCTACTGATTGACTGGGGGATACAAGTAACTGGGAGACTGGGAGGTACCAGGCAGATGCTACAGAACCAGAGGTACTTTCTGTTTGTAAGTTGTGCTTTCTTATTACATCTTTACATATGTGACTGTATTATTATCGTTTTTGCAGTTACTGTTCAACTTTTCTAGATTTACTCATTGTCCATGTGCTACTTTCTCTAATCTTCTCCTGTTTTAAAATAGTTTTTTGCATTTTTTTGCAAAGGGTACTTGACTCTTAGAAATCAAACCTGAGTGTTTTTCATCATATAGCAGGTTTATCTCTTCAACATTATTTAACTATCACAAAATGGTGCCTCTTTTAATAACACAAACAGAGATTTAGGATTCAACCAGGGAACCAAACATAACTGAGTAGATTGTTATATTTTTAGAAGTCACCTGAGAACTTCCTCTTTATCCTAAAAGCTAAAAGAGCATGCAGTTTTAGTAAAGGTACTTAAAAACAAAACACCTGTGTGTATAAAAACGGGTGTGGGTAAAAGCCGGATCTTGCCGGATCCTACCGAATCAATGCCTAATTTAGACAAATAGACACAAATTTAAGAGTTTTCCACACAAACACATCCAGGCACTTCTGGATTCAACAACATTTTACTGCAAAACATTTGGGTCCTTTCAAAACCAGCACTTTTTTTTACAGAAAAAACGCTGGATCCTACCGGATCCATGCCTAATTTAGACAGATAGACACAAATTTAAGTGTTTTCCACACAAACACATCCAGACACTTCTGGATCCAACAACATTTTGCTGCAAAACATTAGGGTCCTTATAGAACCAGCACTTTTTTTTACAGAAAAACAGCCGGATCCTACCGCATCCATGCCTAATTTAGACAGAAAGACACAAATTTAAGTGTTTTCCACACAAACACATCCAGACACTTCTGTATCCAACAACATTTTACTGCAAAAAATCTGGGTCCTTTTAGAACCAGCACTTTTTTTTACAGAAAAACAGCCGGATCCTACCGGATTCATGCCTAATTTAGACAGATACACACACATTTAAGTGTTTTCCACACAAACACATCCAGAAACTTCTGAATCCAACAACATTTTACTCAAAAACTTTTGGGTCCTTTCAGAGCCAACACTTTTTTACAGAAAAACAGTCGGATCCTGCTGGATCCATGCCTAATTTAGACAGATACACGCAAATTTAACGGCTAGATTTAGAGTTTTGCGGCCAAAGGGGTGCGTTAGCTATGCGTGTTTTTTTCCCCTGCACCTTTTAAATAACGCTGGTATTTAGAGTTCTCTGAAGGGCTGTGTTAGGCTCCAAAAAGGGAGCGTACAAGCATATTTACCGCCACTTCAACTCTCAATACCAGCGTTGCTTACGGTAGCGGCTAGCTGGAAAAACGTGCTCGTGCACGATTCCCCCATAGGAAACAATGGGGCAGTTTGGGCTGAGAAAAAACACCTGCAAAAAACCAGCGTTCAGCTCCTAACGCAGCCCCATTGTTTCCTATGGGGAAACAGTTTCTAAGTCTGCACCTAACACTCTAACATGTACCCTGAGTCTAAACATCCCTAACCTTACACTTATTAACCCCTAATCTGCCGCTCAGTCAATCAGATTTAGCTCGCATTCTATTGGCTGATTGGAACAGCCAATAGAATGCAAGCTCAATCTGATTCGCTGATTGGATCAGCCAATCCGATTGAACTTGAATCTGATTGGCATGCCCCGCAAAAAGCCCTTTTAAGGGCTGGTAAGGTAATAGAGCTGTTAACTTTTTATTTTAGAATAGTGTAGGGCATTTTTTATTTTGGGGTGCTTTGTTATTTTTTTAGGGCATGCCCCGCAAAAAGCCCTTTTAAGGGCTGGTAAGGTAATAGAGCTGTTAACTTTTTATTTTAGAATAGTGTAGGACATTTTTTATTTTGGGGGGCTTTGTTATTTTTTTAGGGGGCTTAGAGTAGGTTTAATTAGATTAAAATTCTTGTAATCTTTTTTTTTGTAATTTAGTGGGGTTTTTTTTTGTAATTTAGTTTAGTTGATTTAATTGTAGGTAATTGTAGGTAGTTTAGTTAATTAATTAATTTATTGATAGTGTAGTGTTAGGTTTAATTGTAACTTAGGTTAGGATTTATTTTACAGGTAATTTTGTAATTATTTTAACTAGGTAGCTATTAAATAGTAAATAACTATTTAATAGCTATTGTACCTAGTTAAAATAAATACAAAGTTGCCTGTAAAATAAATATAAATCCTAAAATAGCTACAATGTAATTATTATTTATATTGTAGCTATATTAGGGTTTATTTTACAGGTAAGTATTTAGCTTTAAATAGGATTATTTTTTTTAATAAGATTTAATTTATTTTGTTAGATAAAAATTATATTTAACTTAGGGGGGTGTTAGGGCTAGGGTTAGACTTAGCTTTAGGGGTTAATACATTTATTAGAGTAGCGGCGAGGTCCGGTCGGCAGATTAGGGGTTAATACTTGAAGTTAGGTGTAGCAGATGTTAGGGAGGGAAGATTAGGGGTTAACACTATTTATTATAGGGTTTGCAAGGCGGGAGTGAGGCGGTTTAGGGGTTAATACATTTATTATAGTGGCGGCGAGGTCCGGTCGGCAGATTAGGGGTTAATAAATATTATGTAGGTGTCGGCGATGTTAGGGGCAGCAGATTAGTGGTTCATATGGATAATGTAGGTGGCGGCGGTGTGCAGTCGGCAGATTAGGGCTTAAAAAAATGTATTTGAGTTGCGGCGATGTGGGGGGCCTTGGTTTAGGGGTACATAGGTAGTTTATGGGTTTTAGTGTACTTTAGAGCACAGTAGTTAAGAGCTTTATGAACCGGCGTTAGCCCAGAAAGTTCTTAACTCCTGACTTTTTTCTGCGGCTGGAGTCTTGTCGGTAGAGGGTCTACCGCTCACTTCAGCCAAGACTCTAAATACCGGCGTTAGGAAGATCCCATTGAAAAGATAGGATACGCAATTGGCGTAAGGGGATCTGTGGTAAGGAAAAGTCGCGGCTGGAAAGTGAGCGTTAGACCCTTTCCTGGCTGACTCTAAATACCAGCGGGCGGTAAAAAGCAGCGTTAGGACCCCTTAGGGGTCCTAACGCTGGTTTTGATGGCTAACGCAGAACTCTAAATCTAGGCACTTGTGTTTTCCACACAAACACATCCAGACACTTCCGTATCTAACAACATTTTACTGCAAAATATTTGGGTCCTTTCAAAACCAGCACTTTTTTACAGAAAGACAGCCGGATCCTGCCGCATCCATGCCTAATTTAGACAAATGCACACAAATTTAAGTTTTTTCCACACAAACATATCCAGACACTTCTGGATCCAACAACATTTTTCTGTAAAACATTTGGGTCCTTTCAGAACCAGCACTTTTTTACAGAAAAACAGCCGAATCCTACTGGATCCTTGCCTAATTTAGACAAATACACACAAATTTAAGTGTTTTCCCCACAAACACATCCAGACACTTCTGTATCTAACAACATTTTACTCAAAAAGATTTGGGTCCTTTCAGAACCAGCACTTTTTTACAGAAAAACAGTGGGATCCTGCCGGATCCATGCCTAATTTAGACAGATACACATAAATTTAAGTGTTTTCCACAGAAACACATCCATACACTTCTGTATCCAACAACATTTTAGTGCAAAACATTTGGGTCCTTTCAGAGCCAGCACTTTTTCACAGAAAGACAACCGGATCCTGCCCCATCCATGCCTAATTTAGACAAATACACACAAATTTTACTGTTTTCCACACAAACACATTTAGATACTTCTGTATCCAACAACATTTTACTGCAAAACATTTGGGTCCTTTCAGAACCAGCACTTTTTTACAGAAAAACAGGCGGATCCTGCTGGATCCATGCCTAAATTAGACAGATACACACACATTTAAGTGTTTTCCACACAAACACATCCAGACAATTCTGGATCCAACAACATTTTACTCAAAAACATTAGGGTCCTTTCTGAACCAACACTTTTTTACAGAAAAACAGCCAGATCCTGCTGGATCCATGTCCAATTTAGACAGATACACACAAATGTAAGTATTTTCCACACAAATAACTCCAGATACTTCTGGATCCATCACTATTTTACGCAAAACCATTTGGGTCCTTTCAGAACAAACACATTTTTTTTACACAAAAATAATCTTATCCTGCCATATCCATGTCTTATTTAGACAGCTATACACAAATTTAATTTTTTTCCACACAAACACATCCATCTAGGTCCTTTCAGAATCAACAGGACCCAATGTTTTTGAGTAAAATGTTGTTGGATACATAAGTGTCTGGATGTGTTTGTGTGGAAAACACAAAAATTTGTGTGTATTTGTCTAAATTAGGCATGGATCCGGCAGGATCCGGCTGTTTTTCTGTAAAAAAAAAAAAAGTGTTTGTTCTGAATGGACCCAAATGTTTTTGTGTAAAATATCTATAGATCCAAAAGTGTCTGAATGTGTTTGTGGGAAAAACACTTAAATGTGTGTGTATCTGTAGAAATTAGGCATGGATCTGGCAGGATCCGACTGTTTTTCTGTAAAAAAGTGTTGGTTCTGAATGGACCCAGATGTTTTTGAGTAAAATGTTGTTGGATACAGAAGTGTCTGGATGTGCTTGTGTGGAAAACACTTAAAGGGACACTAAACCCAATTTTTTTCTTTCATGATTCAGATAGAGAATAACATCTTAAACAACATTCCAATTTGCTTCTATTATCTACTTTGCTTAATTCTTTAGATATCCTTTGTTGAAAAAATAGCAATGCACATGGGTGAGCCAATCACACGAGGCATCTATGGGCAGCAACCAATCAGCAGCTACTGAGCCTATCTAGATATGCTTTTCAACAAAGGATATCAAGAAAATGAAGCAAATCAGATAATAGAAGTAAATTAGAAAGTTGTTTAAAATGGCATGCTCTATCTAAATCCCGAAAGAAAAAAATTGGGTTTCATGTCCCTTTAAATGTGTGTGTATCGGTCTAAATTAGGCATGGATCCGGCTGTTTTTCTGTATAAAAGTGCTGGTTCTGAAAGAACCCAAATGTTTTGCAGTAAAATGTTGTTGGATACAGAAGTGTCTGGATGTGTTTGTGTGGAAAACACTTAAATGTGTGTGTATCTGTATAAATTAGGCATGGATCCGGCTTTTAACCAAACCCTATAAAAACTTTCAATGTTTAAAAGTTATCTATCTATCAATTACCATCAACAGTTTCAGTTGTATTTTAATTAAATCATTAAATATTTTCAAATCTTCTTTGACGTTTATATGTAAAAGGGGATGTTAAATTATATTTCTCAAGCAATACAATTTTGTCCTATGAAAATACATTTTGTAATGAATTCAATATGTCCTGTAAAGAGCAATTACATTTCATTAAGGTTTCTACCACTAGCCAAAATTATTTTCTTTTAATAGTGATGTCGCAAATTGTTCGCCAGCGAATAGTTCCCGGCAAACATAGCTTGTTCCCGTTCGCAGCGGCGGGCGAACATTTACGATGTTCAATCCACCCCCTATTCGTCATCATTGAGTAAACTTTGACCCTGTATCTCACAGTCTGCAGACACATTACAGCCAATCAGCAGCAGACACTCCCCCCCAGACCCTCCCAGCTCCTGGGCAGCAGCCATTTTAGATTCATTCTGATCCTGCATTGTTAGTGAGAGGAGGTGTAGCTGCTCCTGATTTTTTAGGGAAATTGATAGCTAGGCTAGTGTATTCAGTGTCCACTACAGTCCTGAATGACTCATCTGATCACTGCTGTTTGGACAGCACCTCAAAAAGCCCTTTTTAGGGCTAGAACATCAGTCGTTTTTTTTTTTTTTTTTTTTGCCTGTGTAATTTTGACTGTGAAACATCAGTCTGCTAGTGTAATCTAATTGCCTGCCTGCAGTGCCACCACTCATATATGTTGTAACAGTAGTGTAAATCTTAAAAAAAAACTTTTTTGACTGTGAAACATCAGTCTGCTAGTGTAATCTAATTGCAGTTGCCTGCCTGCCAGCGTGTGTGCCAGGCCCACTTGCCAACTAGTGCCACCACTCATATTTGTTGTAACAGTAGTGTAAATATTTAAAAAAAAAACTTTTTTGACTGTGAAACATCAGTCTGCTAGTGTAATCTAATTGCAGTTGCCTGCCTGCCAGTGTGTGTGCCAGGCCCACTTGCTAAGTGCCACCACTCATATCTGTTGTAACAGTAGTGTAAATATTTTAAAAAAACTTTTTTGACTGTGAAACATCAGTCTGCTAGTGTAATCTAATTGCAGTTGCCTGCCTGCCAGCGTGTGTGCCAGGCCCACTTGCTAAGTGCCACCACTCATATCTGTTGTAACAGTAGTGTAAATATTTAAAAAAAACTTTTTTGACTGTGAAACATCATTCTGCTAGTGTAATCTAATTGCAGCTGCCTGCCTGCCAGCGTGTGTGCCAGGCCCACTTGCCAACTAGTGCCACCACTCATATTTGTTGTAACAGTAGTGTAAATATTTTAAAAAAAAACTTTTTTGACTGTGAAACATCAGTCTGCTAGTGTAATCTAATTGCAGTTGCCTGCCTGCCAGCGTGTGTGCCAGGCCCACTTGCCAACTAGTGCCACCAATCATATTTGTTATAACAGTAGTGTAAATATTTAAAAAAAAACTTTTTTGACTGTGAAACATCAGTCTGCTAGTGTGATCTAATTGCAGTTGCATGCCTGCCAGCGTGTGTGCCAGGCCCACTTGCCAACTAGTGCCACCAATCATATTTGTTATAACAGTAGTGTAAATATTTAAAAAAAAACTTTTTTGACTGTGAAACATCAGTCTGCTAGTGTAATCTAATTGCAGTTGCCTGCCTGCCAGCGTGTGTGCCTGGCCCACTTGCCAACTAGTGCCACCAATCATATTTGTTATAACAGTAGTGTAAATATTTAAAAAAAAAAAAAAATTTGACTGTGAAACATCAGTCTGCTAGTGTAATCTAATTGCAGTTGCCTGCCTGCCTGCCAGCGTGTTTGCCAGGCTCACTTGACAACTAGTGCCACCACTCATATTTGTTATAACAGTAGTGTAAATATATTTAAAAAAAACTTTTTTGACTGTGAAACATCAGTCTGCTAGTGTAATCTAATTGCAGTTGCCTGCATGCCAGCGTGTGTGCCAGGCCCACTTGCTAACTAGTGCCACCACTCATATTTGTTGTAACAGTAGTGTAAATATTTAAAAAAAAACTTTTTTGACTGTGAAACATCAGTCTGCTAGTGTACTCTAATTGCAGTTGCCTGCCTGCCAGCGTGTGTGCCAGGCCCACTTGCCAACTAGTGCCACCACTCATATTTGTTATAACAGTAGTGGATGTCACGTGGGTGCCCGCTAGAAGAGAAGAAGAAGAGGGGGAAAGTTCAGATGGGGAGACAGAGAGGAGGAGGAGGAGGAGATGAGTTGGAAGCAGGGGGAGGTCGTCGCAAGGAGCTAGTGGCACAGTCAGACAGCATGCATCGGCACCCGGGGCATGCATCGGCATCCGGGGTCAGCCAGAAAGCACGCCAATCAATGCATGCTGTTGCCACCACCAGAATGCCTTCATCGCAGAGCTCAGCAGTGTGGCATTTTTTTTGTGTGTCTGCCTCTGACAACAGTGATGCCATTTGCAACCTATGCCAAAAGAAACTGAGTTGTGGGAAGTCCAACACCCACCTAGGTACAACTGCTTTTCGAAGGCACATGATCTCACATAACAAACGCCAATGGGATGAACACATGAGTAGAAGTAGCACACAAACTCAAAGCCGCCATCCAACTCCTGATCCAGCATCTTCATCCACGTCAACCACTGCTTTCCTCCTTTCCCCCTCTCAACCATCCGCCACTCCGTCTCTCTTCCGTAGCAGTTCCTGCTCATCTGCCCACAGTCAGGTGTCTGTCAAGGACATGTTTGAGCGTAAGAAGCCAATGTCTCAAAATCACCCCCTTGCCCGGCGTCTGACAGCTGGCTTGTCTGAACTCTTAGCCCGCCATCTTTTACCATACAAGCTGGTGGAGTCGGAGGCATTCAAAAAAATTGTAGCTATTGGGACACCACAGGACTCATCTGATCTCTGCTGTTTGGACAGCACCTCAAAAAGCCCTTTTTAGGGCTAGAACATCAGTCGTTTTTTTTTTTTTGGTTTTTTTTTGCCTGTGTAATTTTGACTGTGAAATATCAGTCTGCTAGTGTAATCTAATTGCAGTTGCCTGCCTGCAGTGCCACCACTCATATATGTTGTAACAGTAGTGTAAATAAAAAAAAAAAACTTTTTTGACTGTGAAACATCAGTCTGCTAGTGTAATTTAATTGCAGTTGCCTGCCTGCCAGCGTGTGTGCCAGGCCCACTTGCTAAGTGCCACCACTCATATCTGTTGTAACAGTAGTGTAAATATTTAAAAAAAACTTTTTTGACTGTGAAACATCAGTCTGCTAGTGTAATCTAATTGCAGTTGCCTGCCTGCCAGCGTGTGTGCCAGGCCCACTTGCCAACTAGTGCCACCACTCATATTTGTTGTAACAGTAGTGTAAATATTTAAAAAAAAAAACTTTTTGACTGTGAAACATCAGTCTGCTAGTGTAATCTAATTGCAGTTGCCTGCCTGCCTGCCAGCGTGTGTGCCAGGCCCACTTGCTAAGTGCCACCACTCATATCTGTTATAACAGTAGTATAAATATTTAAAAAAAACTTTTTTGACTGTGAAACATCAGTCTGCTAGTGTAATCTAATTGCAGTTGCCTGCCTGCCAGCGTGTGTGCCAGGCCCACTTGCCAACTAGTGCCACCAATCATATTTGTTATAACAGTAGTGTAAATATTTTTAAAAAAACTTTTTTGACTGTGAAACATCAGTCTGCTAGTGTAATCTAATTGCAGTTGCCTGCCTGCCAGCGTGTGTGCCTGGCCCACTTGCCAACTAGTGCCACCACTCATATTTGTTATAACAGTAGTGTAAATATTTATAAAAAAAACTTTTTTGACTGTGAAACATCAGTCTGCTAGTATGATCTAATTACAGTTGCCTGCCTGCCTGCCAGCGTGTGTGCCAGGCCCACTTGCCAACTAGTGCCACCACTCATATTTGTTATAACAGTAGTGTAAATATTTAAAAAAAAACTTTTTTGACTGTGAAACATCAGTCTGCTAGTGTAATCTTATTGCAGTTGCCTGCCTGCCTGCCTGCCAGCGTGTGTGTCAGGCTTACTTGACAACTAGTGCCACCACTCATATTTGTTATAACAGTAGTGTAAATATTTTTTTAAAAAACTTTTTTGACTGTGAAACATCAGTCTGCTAGTGTAATCTAATTGCAGTTGCCTGCCTGCCAGCGTGTGTGCCAGGCCCACTTGCTAACTAGTGCCACCACTCATATTTGTTGCAACAGTAGTGTAAATATTTAAAAAAAAAACTTTTTTGACTGTGAAACATCAGTCTGCTAGTGTAATCTAATTGCAGTTGCCTGCATGCCAGCGTGTGTGCCAGGCCCACTTGCCAACTAGTGCCACCACTCATATTTGTTATAACAGTAGTGGATGTCACGTGGGTGCCCGCTAGAAGAGAAGAAGAAGAGGGGGAAAGTTCAGATGGGGAGACAGAGAGGAGGAGACGAGTTGGAAGCAGGGGGAGGTCATCGCAAGGAGCTAGTGGTACAGTCAGACAGCATGCATCGGCACCCGGGGTCAGCCAGACAGCACGCCAATCAACGCATGCTGTTGCCACCACCAGAATGCCTTCATCGCAGAGCTCAGCAGTGTGGCATTTTTTTTGTGTGTCTGCCTCTGACAACAGCGATGCCATTTGCAACCTATGCCAAAAGAAACTGAGTCATGGGAAGTCCAACACCCACCTAGGTACAACTGCTTTTCGAAGGCACATGATCTCACATAACAAACGCCGATGGGATGAACACATGAGTAGAAGCAGCACACAAACTCAAAGCCGCCATCCTCCTCCTGATCCAGCATCTTCAGCCACATCAACCACTGCTGTCCTCCTTGCCCCCTCTCAACCATCCGCCACTCCGTCTCTCTTCCATAGCAGTTCCTGCTCATCTGCCCACAGTCAGGTGTCTGTCAAGGAAATGTTTGAGTGTAAGAAGCCAATGTACCAAAATCACCCCCTTGCCCGGCGTCTGACAGCTGGCTTGTCTGAACTCTTAGCCCGCCAGCTTTTCCCATACAAGCTGGTGGAGTCGGAGGCATTCAAAAAATTTGTAGCTATTGGGACACCACAGTGGAAGGTACCCGGCCAAAATTTCTTTGCACAAAAGGCAATCCCCAACCTGTACTCGATTGTGCGAAAGGCAAACAGTGTCTGACACACAGTGTTGGGGCAAGGGTCCATCTGATCACTGATAGCTGGTCTGCAAAGCATGGTCAGGGCAGGTATATCACCTACACTGCACATTGGGTAAATCTGATGATGGCTGCCAAGCATGGAATGCGTGGCTCTGCAGAGGAGTTGGTGACACCGCCACGACTTGCAGGCAGGCCTGCTGCTACCTCCTCTACTCCTCCTACTCCATCCTCTTCCATAACCTCTTCCTCGGCTGAGTCCTCTTCTGCTGCTGTGTCTTGCTCCACATCAACGGCACTCCCCCAGCTCCGCAGGTACTATTCCACATCCCGGATACGGCAGTGTCACGCCGTCTTGGGGTTGACTTGCCTGAAAGCAGAGAGTCACACCGGAACAGCACTCCTGTCCGCCCTGAACACACAGGTGGACCAGTGGCTGACTCCGCACCAACTGGAGATCGGCAAAGTAGTTTCTGACAACGGAAGTAATTTGTTGGCGGCATTGAAAGTTGACACATGTGCCGTGCATGGCACATGTGTGTAATCTGATCGTACAACGCTTTGTGCATAAGTACCCAGGCTTACAGGACGTCCTGAAGCAGGTCAGGAAGGTGTGTGGCCATTTTAGGCGTTCCTACACGGCCATGGTGAATTTTGCAGATATCCAGCTGCGAAAAAACATGCCAGTGAGGCGCTTGATTTGCGACAGCCCGACACGTTGAGATTCAACACTCCTAATGTTCGACTGCCTGCTCCAACAAGAAAAAGCCATTAACGAGTATTTGTATGACCGGGGTGCTAGGACAGCCTCTGCGGAGCTGGGGATTTTTTTGCCAAGTTACTGGACGCTCATACGCAATGCCTGTAGGCTCATGCGTCCTTTTGAGGAGGTGACAAACCTAGTCAGTCTCACCAAAGGCACCATCAGCGACATCATACCATTTGTTTTCTTCCTGGAGCGTGCCCTCCGAAGAGTGCTGGAGCAGGCCGTAGATGAGCGTGAAGAGGAAGAGTTGTGGTCACCACCATCACCACCAGAAACAGCCTTATCAGCATTGCTTGCTGGACCAGCGGCAACGCTGGAAGAGGATTGTGAGGAAGAGGAGTCAGAGGAGGAATGTGGCTTTGAGGAGGAGGAGGAGGAGGAAGACCAAGCACAACAGGCATCCCAGGGTGCTCGTTGTCACCTATCTGGTACCCGTGGTGTTGTACGTGGCTGGGGGGAAGAACATACCTTCAGTGAGATCACTGAGGATGAGGAACGTGACATGAGTAGCTCGGCATCCAAACTTGTGCAAATGGGGTCTTTCATGCTGTTGTGCCTGTTGAGTGACCCTCATATAAAAAAACTGAAGGAAAACGACCTGTACTGGGTGTCCACGCTACTAGACCCCCGGTATAAGCATCAAGTGCCTGAAATGTTACCAAATTCCCACAAGTCAGAAAGGATGCAGCAGTTCCAAAATAAATTAAAAAGTATGCTTTACACAGCGTAAAAGGGTGATGTCACATCACAACGGGAATCTAACAGGGGAAGAGGTGAAAGTAATTCTCCGACTCCCACGACCACGCCGGCAAGGACAGGACGCTTAACAGACGTGTTGTTGATGGAGGACATGCAAAGCTTTTTAACTCCTATGCATCGCCACAGCCCTTCGGGGTCCACCCTCAGAGAAAGACTCGACTGACAGGTAGCAGACTATCTCGCCTTAACTGCAGATCTCGACACTCTGAGGAGCGATGAACCCCTTGACTACTGGTTGTGCAGGCTTGACCTGTAGCCTGAGCTATCCCAATTTGCTATAGAACTTCTGGCCTGCCCTGCTTCAAGTGTCCTGTCAGAAAGGACCTTCAGTGCTGCAGGAGGTATTGTCACTGAGAAGAGAAGTCGGCTAGGTCAAAAAAGTCTAGATTACCTCACCTTTATTAAGATGAATGAGGGATGGATCCCGAAGGGACTGACATTGGGTGATACATTCGAGTAAAAAAGGCCTAATGAGATGATCTGCCTTGGGCTATAAATGGTCCACAAGCTGCTGTATGTTATCTTCGAATGCCGGATGACTTGCGTGACTTTTCCGCCACCAACTAGTGTTCAAGCCGCAATGTTTTAGGGCACTTTCTGCCAGGGAAACAAACATCAATTTTTCTGGCTGCTGCTACAGCAACGGCTGCAACAATACCTAATTTTTCAGGCATGTGTACTGCACTGTGTCTTCAAAAAACAAAACAAAAAAAGGCACGTAACAGGGATTAAAGTGATAGGAATAGTACTACTTAACACACCACTCATATCTGGTGGCACAGTAGATTGCATGCGCAGTGCCCCAAATTTGAAGTAGGAGGACCGACCAAGCATCTTTTTCCATCTCCCGGTTCCGAAAATCCATGCCATATGCACGTCCCCTGATAGGGGACATCACAGTGATTAAACTGATAGGAATAGTACTACTTAACACACCTTATAATAACGCAGAGAGAGGCAATGCAGTGAGAGGAGTCTGAAGAAGAGGAGTCAGAGGAGGAAGGTGGCTTTGAAGAGGTGGAAGAGCAAACACAGCAGGCGTCCCAGGGGGCTTGTTGTCACCTTTCGGGGACCCTTGGTGTTGTACGTGGCTGGGTGGAGGAAGAGACCTTCAATGACATCAGTGAGGACAAGGAACGGGACATGGCTAGCTTGGTATCCAAGCTTGTGCAAATGGGGAGTTTGCGGATGTGCAAATGGACTGTTTGCGGTGCGTTAAAGGGACAGTCTAGGCCAAAATAAACTTTCAGGATTCAGATAGAGCATGTAATTTTAAACATTTTTCCAATTTACTTTTATCACCAATTTTGCTTTGTTCTCTTGGTATTCTTAGTTGAAAGCTTAACCTAGGAGGTTCATATGCTAATTTCTTAGACCTTGAAGCCCACCTCTTTCAGATTGCATTTTAACAGTTTATCACCACTAGAGGGTGTTAGTTCACGTATTTCATATAGATAACACTGTGCTCGTGCACGAGAAGTTATCTAGGAGCAGGCACTGATTGGCTAGACTGCAAGTCTGTCAAAATAACTGAAAAAAGGGGCAGTTTGCAGAGGCTTAGATACAAGATAATCACAGAGGTTAAAAGTATATTATTATAACTGTGTTGGTTATGCAAAACTGGGAAATGGGTAATAAAGGGATTATCTATCTTTTAAAACAATAAAAATTCTGGTGTAGACTGTACCTTTATACAGAGTTTGGTCTTTCACTGTGAAGCGGGCGTAACCCTTACACTACATGATCGATACAACATCATACCTGATGTTTTAAAGCACGTTATTCCAAACTATTTAGGAATGTTAGGTGATTTATGCCCTTTATGGCTTAAAACCAGACTCTGCATCAACTATGTAATTTTATACATATATTTATATCCATGGGAGTTTTGCCATGGATCCCCCTCCGGCATGCCACAGTCCAGGTGTTAGTCCCCTTGAAACAACTTTTCCATCACTATTGTGGCCAGAAAGAGTCCCTGTTGGTTTTAAAGTTCGCCTGCCTATTGAAGTCAATGGCGGTTTGCCCGGTTCGCCGGTTCGGGAACAGTTGCGGAAGTTTGAGTCCGCCGTTCGCGAACCGAAATTTTTAGGTTCACGACATCACAACCTTTTAACCTTTTTTCTATAACTTTTACATTTATTTTTGCATTATCAATTACACGTTGTTATTTTTTAATAGTACTTATGAATTAAAGTTTTGTAATATTTCACACATCCTATTTCTGTGACATAAGATAAATGAGAAAATGTCATAAATATTCCTCAAAAATGGTTAAGAATAAAAAAAAAGGATTAAGTCTAAAGGATTATACTTCCTGAATATAAATATAACGAAGTACAGTTGTGTATTCAATACAACATGTGGTAGCATTTTGTGTAATCTCATGTGTCTAAATTAAACAAGCTGTTCATGTATATCAAATGTGAACATTTCTTTTGGAGTTTGAAAGGAGAGAGTGTATATTAGCAAGAACTGGAATGTATAGTAATGTGGTGTAGAGGTAGACCTAAAACAGGGATGGATACATATACCACAATAGTCTGTGTGTGGCTTATTTGTTAAAGTTGGAAATGTTTGGCATACAAGCTAGGCCAACAAAGGCTAGCAAGAGAATGTTTGTTTTCTGGATTCCCTGCTGTAAAGAAAGAAAATGCCAAGTTTTATTATATTCTTCCTATATTTACATTCAATTTATAAATTCCTAATTAACAGCATGTAGTCACACAGTGATGAATGGAATTCATAACGTTGACTCTTTCCCAGAAGCAATTTTATTCCTTTACAAAAGAGTGTTAACTACATGAAATTCTTTGAATCTGAACATGTTTATGACTCAACACACAATGTTTAAAAGTTTCCATCCACTGTTAAACCTTTTTCAGAATTCTAGACAGTAATGAGTCTGAGAAATGGTTTAGAATAAATATACCCTTCTTGAAAAACGACAAAATTGTATACAGTTCATATGTATAAAACTATCAAACTGTACAACAACGTCCAAGAATAAATTATACATCTACTTTGTAACATTAGTTGTTGAAATACATTCTCTTAAAAAAAACAACAACAAAAAACTGTATAAACATTCCTGGATAGCACAATATGCAGTATAGGGATTAATTAATTTAACATGGAATTAAATTAAACATTTAGCAAACACTATAGAGATATCGCCCAATATGTTGACATCCGAATCTGGAACACATTTTAGTGATGTCGCAAACCTAAAAATTTCTGTTCACGAACGGCGGACTCGAACTTCCGCAAATGTTCGCGAACGGGGAACCGCCATTGACTTCAATAGGCAGACGAATTTTAAAACCAACAGGGACTCTTTCTGGCCACAATAGTGATGGAAAAGTTGTTTCAAGGGGACTAACACCTGGACTGTGGCATGCCGGAGGGGGATCCATGGCAAAACTCCCACGGAAAATTACATAGTTGATGCAGAGTCTGGTTTTAAGCCATAAAGGGCATAAATCACCTAACATTCCTAAATTGTTTGGAATAACGTGCTTTAAAACATCAGGTATGATGTTGTATCGATCAGGTAGTGTAAGGGTTACACCCGCTTCACAGTGAAAGACCAAACTCCCTGTGTAACGCACCGCAAACAACCGCAAACAGTCCATCTGCACAACCACGAGATAGATAGATTTGATAGATAGATACATAGATTACATAGATCAATAGATGCAATATACATTTGTTAGATACGATTGATAGTTAGATAGATTTGATAGATAAATAGATAGATTTGATAAATATATAATTTCCCAGACAGAGAATTACAAGACGTGCATTCTGGGACCCATGGAAAGGTTCCCAGAGGCAGTCGCGGCGCCAGGGGAGGTGTATATGGCATGGATTTTAGGAACCAGGAGATGGAAAAAGATGCTTGGTCGGTCCTCCTACTTCAAATTTGGGGCACTGCGTGTGCAGTCTACTATGCCACCAGATATGAGTGGTGTGTTAAGTAGTACTATTCCTATCAGTTTAATCCCTGTTATGTGCCTTTTTTTTGGTTTGGTTTTTGAAGCCACAGTGCAGCACCAGAGGCCAGAAAAAGTTGTTGCCGGATAAGTCACGCAAGTCATCCGGCATTCGAAGATAAAATACAGCAGCGTGTGGACCATTTTTAGCCCAAGGCAGCTCATCTCATCAGGCCTTTTTTACTTGAATGTATCGCCCAATGTCAGTCCCTTCGGGATCCATCCCTCATTCATTTTAATAAAGGTGAGGTAATCAAGACTTTTTTGACCTAGGCGACTTCTCTTCTCAGTGACAATACCTCCTGCTGCACTGAAGGTCCTTTCTGACAGGACACTTGAAGCGGGGCAGGCCAGAAGTTCAATTGCAAATTGGGATAGCTCAGGCCACAGGTCAAGCCTGCACACCCAGTAGTCAAGGGGTTCATCACTCCTCAGTGTGTCGAGATCCGCAGTTAATGCGAGGTAGTCTGCTACCTGTCGGTTGAGTCGTTCTCTGAGGCTGGATCCCAAAGGGCTGTGGCGATGCATAGGAGTTAAAAAGGTCCGCATGTCCTCCATCAACAACACACCTGGAAAGCGTCCTGTCCTTGCCGGTGTGGTCGTGGGAGGAGGAGTATTACTTTCATCTCTTCCCCTGTTAGATTCCCGTTGTGCTGTGACATCACCCTTATACGCTGTATAAAGCATACTTTTTAAGTTATTTTTGAACTGCTCCATCCTTTCCGACTTGCGGGAATTTGGTAACATTTCAGTCACTTTATGCTTATACCAGGGGTCTAGTAGCGTGGACACCCAGTACAGTTCGTTCTCCTTCAGCTTTTTTATACGAGTGTCCCTCAACAGGCATGACAGCATGAAAGACCCCATTTGCACAAGGTTGGATGCCGAGCTACTCATGTCCCGTTCCTCGTCCTTACTGATCTCACTGAAGGTATCTTGTTCCCCCCAGCCATGTACAACACCACGGGTACCAGATAGGTGACAACAATGAGCACCCTGGGATGCCTGTTGTGCTTGGTCTTCCTCCTCCTCCTCCTCCTCAAAGCCACATTCCTCCTCTGACTCCTCTTCCTCACAATACTCTTCCTGCGTTGCCACTGGTCCAGCAAGCGATGCTGATAAGGCTGTTTCTGGTGGTGATGGAGACCACAACTCTTCCTCTTCACGCTCATCTATGGCCTGATCCAGCACTCTTCACAGGGCACGCTCCAGGAAGAAAACAAATGGTATGATGTCGCTGATGGTGCCTTCAGTGCGACTGACTAGGTTTGTCACCTCCTCAAAAGGACGCATGAGCCTACAGGCATTGCACATGAGCGTCCAGTAACGTGGCAAAAAATCCCCAGCTCCCCAGAGGCTGTCCTAGCACCCCGGTCATACAAATACTCGTTAACAGCTTTTTCTTGTTGGAGCAGGCGGTCAAACATTAGGAGTATTGAATTCCAATGTGTCGGGCTGTCGCAAATCAAGCGCCTCACTGGCAGGTTGTTTCGCCGCTGGATATCTGACAAGTGCACCATGGCCGTGTAGGAATGCCTGAAATGGCCAGACACCTTCCTGGCCTGCTTCAGGACGTCCTGTAAGCCTGGGTACTTATGCACAAATCGTTGTACAATCAGATTACACACATGTGCCATGCACGGCACATGTGTCAACTTGCCCAATTTCAATGCCGCCACCAAATTACTTCCGTTGTCAGAAACCACTTTGCCGATCTCCAGTTGGTGCGGAGTCAGCCACTGATCCACCTGTGCATTCAGGGCGGACAGGAGTGCTGGTGCGGTGTGACTCTCTGCTTTCAGGCAAGTCAACCCCAAGATGGCGTAACACTGCCATATCCGGGATGTGGAATAGTACCTGGGGAGCTGGGGGGGTGCTGTTGATATGGAGAAAGACGCAGCAGCAGAAGAGGACTCAGCCGAGGAGGTTATGGAAGAGGATGGAGTAGGAGGAGTAGAGGAGGTGGCAGCAGGCCTGCCTGCAAGTCGTGGCGGTGTCACCAACTCCTCTGCAGAGCCAGGCATTCCATGCTTGGCAGCCGTCAGCAGGTTTACCCAATGCGCAGAGTAGGTGATATACCTGCCCTGACCATGCTTTGCAGACCAGCTATCAGTGGTCAGATGGACCCTTGCCCCAACGCTGTGTGCCAGACATGCCATAACTTCCTTTCGCACAATCGAGTACAGGTTGGGGATTGCCTTTTGTGCAAAGAAATTTCGCCCGGGTACCTTCCACTGCGGTGTCCCAATAGCTACAAATGTTTTGAACGCCTCAGACTCCACCAGCTTGTATGGTAAAAGCTGGCGGGCTAAGAGTTCAGACAAGCCAGCAGTCAGACGCCGGGCAAGGGGGTGACTTGGTGACATTGGCTTCTTACGCTCAAACATGTCCTTGACAAACACCTGACTGTGGGCAGATGAGCAGGAACTGCTCCGGAAGAGAGACGGATTGGCGGATGGTTGAGAGGGAGCAAGGAGCACAGCAGTGGTTGACGTGGCTGAAGATGCTGGACCAGGAGGAGGATGGCGGCTTTGAGTTTGTGTGCTGCTTGTCCTCATGTGTTCATCCCATAGGTGTTTGTGATGTGAGATCATGTACCTTCGCAAAGTAGTTGTACCTAGGTGGGTGTTGGACTTCCCACGACTCAGTTTCTTTTGGCACAGGTTGCAAATGGCATTGCTGTTGTCAGAGGCAGATACATAAAAAAAATGCCACACTGCTGAGCTCTGCGATGACAGCATTCTGGTGGTGGCAACAGCATGCGTTGATTGGCGTGCTGTCTGGCTGACCCCGGGTGCTTATGCATGCTGTCTGACTGTGTTACTAGCTCTTTGCGATGACCTCCCCCTGCTTCCAACTCGTCTCCTCCTCCTGCTCCTCTCTGTCTCCCCATCTGAAGTTTCCACCTGTTCTTCTTCTCTTCTACCGGGCGCCCATGTGACATCCACGGATGCATCGTCATCATCAACCCCTTCACTTGTATCTGACAACTCAACAACGGAAGCAACGGCGGGTACAACATCATCATCATCATCACACCGTGTGTCGTCCATGTCTGTAATGCTGCCTGACTGAGATATATCACAGTTATCTACATCCTCTGTCAATGATGGTTGCGCATCACTCATTTCTTCACACTGAGGTGTATATAACTCCTCTGACAGATCAAGTGAGGCGGCTGTGGTGCTAGTGTCGGTGGTGGTGGCAGGCGGGCGAGTGGTAAGTTGAGAGGTGCCCGAAGCTAAGCTAGAGGAGGAGGATGGTGCGTCAAGGTTACGAGCAGAAGCTGTAGAAGATTGGGTGTCCTGTGTTATAAAGTCAACTATTTTATCAGAACTTTTCGTGTTCATGGTACGTGGCCTAACACTGGGCATTATTCTATGGTCAAAGGGAATCACAGCACCACGACCACGACGGCCCCTGTGGGTTGGCCTGCCTCTGCCTGTCATTTTTTTTTTTCAATTAGTGCTACTTTGCGTGCAAGCTACTGTGAGTGGGCACAGTATACGCTGTGAGCCTGACACAAAAAAGCAGACTGATGTTTCAAAGTCAAAATAGTTTTTTTATTTTTAAAATGTACACTTACACTACTATTAAACAAGATAATATGAGTGGCGGTGGCACTGGACAAGTGGGCACAGTATATGCTGTGAGCCTGACACAAAAAAGCAGAATGATGTTTCACAGTCAAAATATTTTTTTTATTTTTAAAATGTACACTTAAACTACTATTAAACAAGATAATATGAGTGGTGGTGGCACTGGACAAGTGGGCACAGTATACGCTGTGAGCCTGACACAAAAAAGCAGAATGATGTTTCACAGTCAAAATAGTTTTTTTATTTTTAAAATTTACACTTACACTACTATTAAACAAGATAATATGAGTGGTGGTGGCACTGGACAAGTGGGCACAGTATACGCTGTGAGCCTGACACAAAAAAGCAGAATGATGTTTCACAGTCAAAATTGTTTTTTTATTTTTAAATGTACACTTACACTACTATTAAACAAGATATGAGTGGTGGCACGGGGCAAGTGAGCACAGTATACGCTGTGAGCCTGACACACACGCTGGCAGTGGCAGGCTGGCCTGGCAACTGCAATTAGATTACACTAGCAGACTGATGTAAAAGTTTTTTTTTTTTTTAAATTACACTACTGTTACACCAGATATGACTGGTGGTGGCACTGAGAAAAAGGCACAGTATATGCTGTGAGCCTGACACACAGGCTGACAGTGGCAGGCTGGCCTGGCAACTGAAATTAGATTACACTAGCAGACTGATGTAAAAGTTTTTTTTTTTTTAAATTTACACTAATGTTACAACAGATATTACTGGTGGTGGCACTGAGCAAGTAGGCACAGTATATGCTGTGAGCCTGACACACAGGCTGGCAGTGGCAGGCTGGCCTGGCAACTGAAATTAGATTACACTAGCAGACTGATGTAAAAGTTGTTGTTTTTTAAAATTTACACTAATGTTACAACAGATATGACTGGTGGTGGCACTGAGCAAGTAGGCACAGTATATGCTGTGAGCCTGACACACAGGCTGGCAGTGGCAGGCTGGCCTGGCAACTGAAATTAGATTACACTAGCAGACTGATGTAAACGTTTTTTTTTTTTAAATTTACACTAATGTTACACCAGATATGAGTGGTGGCACTGAGCAAGTAGGCACAGTATATGCTGTGAGCCCGACACACAGGCTGGCAGTGCCAGGCAGGCAACTGCTATTAGATTACAAAGAAAAAAAAAATAGACTGATGTAGCCCTAAAAAGGGTTTTTTGGGGTGCTGTCCTTACAGCAGAGATCAGATGAATCCTTCAGGACTGTAGTGGACACTGAATACACTAGCCTAGCAATCAATTTCCCTATAAAAACAGCAGCAGCTACACTATCCCTCCTCTCACTAAGAATGCAGGATCAGAATGAATCTAAAATGGCTGCTGCCCAGGAGCTGGGAGGGTCTGGGAGGGAGTGTCTGCTGCTGATTGACTGTAATGTGCCTGCAGACTGTGAGATACAGGGTCAAACTTTACTCAATGATGACAAATAGGGGGCAGACCGAACATCGCATATGTTCGCCAGGAACTGTTCTCCGGCGAACTATTCGCAACATCACTAATGTTGAGTGTGAACTGATTTTGACACACATGCATTTTAGCCAGTCAGTGCTGACTGATTAAATAACTCCACAGGAGTGAGCACAATGTTATTTAAATGGCACTCATGAACTAGCGTTGTCTAGCTGTAAAAACTGTAAAAATGCAATGAGATAAGAGGCGACCTTTAATGGCTTAGAAATTAGCATATGAGCCTACCTAGGTTAAGCTGTAAACAAAGAATACCAAGAGAACAAAGCAAATTTGATGATAAAAGTAAAATGGAAAGTTGTTTAACATTGCATGCCCTACCTGAATCATGAAAGTTTAATTTTGACTAGAATTGTCCTTTTAATAATGGTAACACTGGTACCTGTGCTTTAGAAATTATGTTTGCATTTTCTAATCAGGCACATACGGCTATATTACAAGTGTTGCGCTAGCTGCAGTGCAAGTGTGGAATGATTTTTGTTATAACCTAAGGATTGGTAGGCTAGCGAAGCTGAAAACGTGTGCAGGAGCATAACAAAAATCATACAGCAGTTGCTCTGCAGATAACGCAGCACTTGTAATATAGCTGATAGTGATTTTTGTATCTGCATCATACTCATTGGCAGTTTTGCATAGAGGAAATAACAGGACAGGTAGAAAACAAAAGCTTATTTGAATGAAGTATACAAAGATTTCTGGTAGCAATATTGTACTAAATTGTACTGATTTTAAATAGTAATTACATTCAATAAAGTAGATTTGAATGATCTGCATATTAAGAATGGATATTTATCATTTTTTTATGTCATCATTAAAAAATAATACTATTTTTGGTGAAATGTTTTGTAATAATTAAATTTATTGTGCCAAAAATGTAAGGCATAATGAAAAGCTATACATTTACATAGAATGTGCATGGTATGAACCACTGTAATTCAATATGGAACACTTTTTATTTTTTTAATTTTATATACAGAGCAGTGAATGCATAGAGGCCTAGTTATCAACGTGTCTACTTTACCTGCCTTCGCCGGTCCAATACCCCCGCCTAAGCTCGCCTACCTTCGCCGCCGCGGACCTGCAAAATTTCACCTAAGTTATCAAAAAAGCTGTCAAAAAGCCGCGCACCAAGTACGGGGCGACGAGCAGCGGACTGTGAGAGTTATCACTCATCCGATCTCGCTGCTCTTCGGCTTTTTGACAGCTTTATTGCTAGCCTGTCACTAAGCACCCACACTAACTACACTGTTCTACCCCCTATACCGGCGCCCCCGGAGCCCCCCGCAACTCAATAAAGTTATTAACCCCTAAACCGCCGCTCCTAGACCCCGCCGCAACTCTTATAAATGTATTAACCCCTAAACCGCCACTCCCGGACACCGCCGCAACCTACATTATACCTAGTAACCCACTGAAAAAAAGTTAATTTATCTACTCAGATTTTAATTCATTTTTATCGCTGTACTATTGAGAGTATTCTCACCAACTGTATCACGGTATGGTATGGAAACTGTACTAATTCTGATCGCAAAGCTCTGCAACGGGTAGTTAAAACCGCCCAGTATATCATAGGTGCTCAGTTACCTACCATTGAAGATCTTCAAAGCAGACATAGGCCTAGATTTGGAGTTTGGCGTTAGCCGTGAAAACCAGCGTTAGAGGCTCCTAACGCTGGTTTTAGGCTAACTCTGGTATTTGGAGTCACTCAAAAAAGGGTCTAACGCTCACTTTTCAGCCGCGACTTTTCCATACCGCAGATCCCCTTACGTAAATTGCGTATCCTATCTTTTCAATGGGATTTTTCTAACTCCGGTATTTAGAGTCGTGTCTGAAGTGAGCGTTAGAAATCTAACGACAAAACTCCAGCCGCAGGAAAAAAGTCAGTAGTTAAGAGCTTTCTGGGCTAACGCCGGTTTATAAAGCTCTTAACTACTGTACTCTAAAGTACACTAACACCCATAAACTACCTATGTACCCCTAAACCGAGGTCCCCCCACATCGCCGCCACTCGATTCAATTTTTTTAACCCCTAATCTGCCGACCGCCAACTACGTTATCCCTATGTACCCCTAATCTGCTGCCCCTAACACCGCCGACCCCTATATTACATTGATTAACCCCTAACCTGCCCCCCACAACGTCGCCGCCAGCTACCTACACTTATTAACCCCTAATCTGCCGACCGCAAAGCGCCGCCACCTACGTTATCCTTATGTACCCCTAATCTGCTGCCCCTAACACCGCCGACCCCTATATTATATTTATTAACCCCTAATCTGCCCCCCTCAACGTCGCCTCCACCTGCCTACACTTATTAACCCCTAATCTGCCGAGCGGACCGCACCGCTATTATAATAAAGTTATTAACCCCTAATCCGCCTCACTAACCCTATAATAAATAGTATTAACCCCTAATCTGCCCTCCCTAACATCGCCGACACCTAACTTCAATTATTAACCCCTAATCTGCCAACTGGAGCTCACCGCTATTCTAATAAATGTATTAACCCCTAAAGCTAAGTCTAACCCTAACACTAACACCCCCCTAAGTTAAATATAATTTTAATCTAACGAAATTAATTAACTCTTATTAAATAAATTAATCCTATTTAAAGCTAAATACTTACCTGTAAAATAAATCCTAATATAGCTACAATATAAATTATAATTACATTGTAGCTATTTTAGGATTAATATTTATTTTACAGGCAACTTTGTAAATATTTTAACCAGGTACAATAGCTATTAAATAGTTAAGAACTATTTAATAGTTACCTAGTTAAAATAATTACAACATTACCTGTAAAATAAATCCTAACCTAAGTTACAATTAAACCTAACACTATACTATCATTAAATTAATTAAATAAAATAACTACAATTACCTACAATTAAACCTAACACTACACTATCAATAGATTAATTAAATACAATATCTACAAATAACTACAATGAAATAAACTAACTAAAGTACAAAAAATAAAAAAGAACTAAGTTACAAAAAATAAAAAAATATCTACAAACATAAGAAAAATATTACAACAATTTTAAACTAATTACACCTACTCTAAGCCCCCTAATAAAATAACAAAGCCCCCCAAAATAAAAAATGCCCTACCCTATTCTAAATTACTAAAGTTAAAAGCTCTTTTACCTTACCAGCCCTGAACAGGGCCCTTTGCGGGGCATGCCCCAAGAAATTCAGCTCTTTTGCCTGTAAAAAAAACATACAATACCCCCCCAACATTACAACCCACCACCCACATACCCCTAATCTAACCCAAACCCCCTTTAAATAAACCTAACACTAAGCCCCTGAAGATCTTCCTACCTTATCTTCACCATACCAGGTTCACCGATCCGTCCTGAAGAGCTCCTCCGATGTCCTGATCCAAGCCCAAGCGAGGGGCTGAAGATGTCCATGATCCGGTAGAAGTCTTCATCCAAGCGGGGCAGAAGAGGTCTTCCATCCGATTGAAGTCTTCATCCAAGCGGGGCAGAAGAGGTCTTCCATCCGATTGAAGTCTTCATCCAGGCGGCATCTTCTATCGACATCCATCTACAGCGGAGCGGCAGCATCCTGAAGACCTCCGACGCAGAACATCCATCCTGGCCGACGACTGAACGACGAATGATGGTTCCTTTAAATGACGTCATCCAAGATGGCGTCCCTCGAATTCCGATTGGCTGATAGGATTCTATAAGCCAATCGGAATTAAGGTAGGAATATTCTGATTGGCTGATGGAATCAGCCAATCAGATTTAGCTCGCATTCTATTGGCTGATCGGAACAGCCAATAGAATGCGAGCTCAATCTGATTGGCTGATTGGATCAGCCAATTGGATTGAACTTGATTCTGATTGGCTGATTCCATCAGCCAATCAGAATATTCCTACCTTAATTCCGATTGGCTGATAGAATCCTATCAGCCAATCGGAATTCGAGGGACGCCATCTTGGATGATGTCCCTTAAAGGAACCTTCATTCGTCGTCTAGTTGTCGGAAGAAGAGGATGGATCCGCGCCGGAGGTCTTGAAGATGGAGCCGCTCGTCATCGGATGGAAGAACATAGAAGATGCCGCTTGGATGAAGATGTCTACCGGTCCGGATCTCCTCTTCTGCCCGGATAGGATGAAGACTTCTGCCCGAAGACGGACTTCTTCAGCCGCCGCTTGGATCAAGACTTCAGCCGGAGGATGGACGTCTTCAGCCCCCGCTTGGGCTTGGATCAAGACATCGGAGCCTGGACCGATCGGTGATACCCGGTGTGGTGAAGATAAGGTAGGAAGATCTTCAGGGGCTTAGTGTTAGGTTTATTTAAGGGGGGTTTGGGTTAGATTAGGGGTATGTGGTTGGTGGGTTGTAATGTTTGGGGGGTATTGTATGTTTTTTTTTCCAGGCAAAAGAGCTGAATTCTTTGGGGCATGCCCTGCAAAAGGCCATTTTAAGGGCTGGTAAGGTAAAAGAGCTTTTCTATTTTTATTTTAGAATAGGGTAGGGCATTTTTTTATTTTGGGGGCTTTGTTATTTTATTAGGGGGCTTAGAGTAGGTGTAATTAGTTTAAAATTGTTGTAATATTTTTCTAATGTTTGTAAATATTTTTTTATTTTTTGTAACTTAGTTCTTTTTTATTTTTTGTACTTTAGTTAGTTTATTTAATTATATTTATTTGTAGTTATTTGTATGTAATTAATTTATTGATAGTGTAGTGTTAGGTTTAATTGTAGATAATTGTAGGTATTTTATTTAAGTAATTTATTGATAGTGTAGTGTTAGGTTTAATTGTAACTTAGGTTAGGATTTATTTTACAGGTAATTTTGTAATTATTTTAACTAGGTAGGTATTAAATAGTTATTAACTATTTAATAGCTATTGTACCTGGTTAAAATAAATACAAAGTTGCCTGTAAAATAAATATTAATCCTAAAATAGTTACAATATAATTATAATTTATATTGTAGCTATATTAGGATTTATTTTACAGATAAGTATTTAGCTTTAAATAGGAATGATTTATTTAATAAGAGTTAATTTATTTCGTTAGAATAAAATTATATTTAATTTAGGGGGGTGTTAGGGTTAGGGTTAGACTTAGCTTTAGGGGTTAATACATTTATTATAGTAGCGGTGAGGTCCGGTCGGCAGATTAGGGGTTAATACTTGAAGTTAGGTGTCGGCGACGTTGAGGGGGGCAGATTAGGGGTTAATAAATATAATATAGGGGTCAGCAGTGTTAGGGGCAGCAGATTAGGGGTACATAGGGATAACGTAGGTGGCAGCGGTGTACGGAGCGGCAGATTAGGGGTTATTAATAATATGCAGGGGTCAGCAATAGCGGGGGCGGCAGATTAGGGGTTAATAAGTGTAAGGTTAGGGGTGATTAGACTCGGGGTACATGTTAGGGTGTTAGGTGCAGACTTAGGAAGTATATATATATTTATGTGTATATATGTGTAAATATGTAAGTGCATACATACATATATGCACATATAAACACGTGTGTTGTTGTTTCACATGACTACCACAAGATATTTGATCCACTTGAGGTAAAGGGGGTTTTATCTAAGTGCTCCTTTAAAATGCTTAATTTTTGGAGAAAATATTAAAGGGATATACACAATTTGTTTATCTGTTTTATACAGCACAAAGAAAAAACTAATTAGTGGAAGCAAGAGGCATACATTTGATCTGGTGTTTTATGTGCACTCATATCTATTAAACAGTTAGAGGAGGCAGCTGATACTGGGTGTGAAGCTCAAAGTTGGTTGTGTATGCATGTTGTATATATGTGTGTGTATTTACCTATCAAATCTGAAACCAGCTATCAAATAAATAATGTGTTCATGTGCATGCAAAAGCAAAAAAGTCTGCACCGGGGATAACTGCCTATGTCACTATATTAGAGGCTGTACAGCCATTTTATAGGCACTGCATTCAATCTACAGTTATGAAATTGACGTAGCGGATGGATTATTCCGTCATTAAAGTGGTTGTCCATGAGGAAAAATAAAATAAAATTATTGTTACATTGTAAAATCAAACATAGATCTTTAAGAAAGTGCAGGGTTCTGCACGAAATGTGACAGATGGCATAACAACTGTGACCCTGGTGTCTATGTTTGTTTTTACAACAATATTTTTTTTACTCCTTCCCTCTTGGGTGCTATTGAGCCTCTGGCCTCTATTTATCAAACTGTCAACTGCAAATACGCTGGAATTCCGCAGCGTATTTGTGGCGAGCCTGATTCGCCTTAGTTATCAAAGGCTAGAGACCGGCAAAAGTAGAATTTAGTGACGTAACATACGATCCGCCAGTCTCAGTCCGACACAGAAAGATGGTTACATCACTCCAGATGTTCCGAACGCAAGTTCGGCACAATCTGACAAATTTTTGAAGTTATCAAGATCCTACCAGGTACGCTCGCCACTATTCCGGCCCAGCGTACTTGGTTTTCAATCTGCCGCCCTAGAGGCGGCGGATGCCATAGGAATCAATGGGAGTCTGACAGCAGCGAAAACTCATGTTCTCTGCTGCCCGATATCCCATTGATTCCTATGGAAAAAGTCTACACCTAACACCCTAACATGTACCCCGAGTCTAAACACCCCTAATCTGCCCCCCCTACACTGCCGCCACCTACATTATACTTATTAACCCCTAAATCGCCGCTCACGAACCCTGCCGCAACTATAATAAATATATTAACCACTAAACCGCCGCTCCCGGACCCTGCCACCACCTACATTATACCTATTAACCCCTAATCTGCCGCCCCCTATACCGCCACCACCTACATGAAGTTATTAACAAAAGAGTGTGGAATCCTACTGCTCTAGCACCAATGCTTCCTCAATCCGTCCAACCGGAAGTATGCTGTGGGGCCGCAAGGCCGCTTGGGCTGCCCTAGGAGTGCCGTAGCCAGAGAGTGCCGAATCCAACACCAGAGATGAACAGGAAAAGAAATGACAGGCACTGCAGACCAGGTGAAATTGCAAAATAAAAAGTCCCAATTTTATTCGAAGATAAATACTGTAAATACCAATCCAAATACAGGGGACTAAAGTGAAGGTGACTCTCAACAGGTAAGGGTGGTACACAGGAGAATTGGTATTTACCGTATTTATCTTTGAATAAAATTGGGACTTTTTATTTTGCAATTTCACCTGGTCTGCAGTGCCTGTCATTTCGTTTCCTGTTCATCTATGAAGTTATTAACAACTATAATAAATATATTAACCCCTAAACCGCCGTTCCCGGACCCCGCCGCCACCTACATTATACCTATTAACCCCTAATCTGCCGCCCCCTATACCGCCACCACCTACATAAAGTTACTAAACCCTATCCTGCCGATCCCGGACCCCGCCACAACTAAATAAATTGTTTAACCCCTAAACCGCAACTCCCGGAGCCCACCGCCACCTACATTATATTTATTAACCCCTATCCTGCCCCCCTACACCGCCGCCACTATAATAATGTTATTAACCCCTGAACCTAAGTCTAACCCTAACCCTGACACCCCCTAACTTAAATATAATTTAAATAAATCTAAATAAATAATACTATTATTAACTAAATTATTCCTATTTAAAACTAAATACTTACCTATAAAATAAACCCTAAGCTAGCTACAATATACCTAATAGTTAGATTGTATCTAGCTTAGGATTTAATTTTATTTTACAGGCATCCAGACTGGCAGAAGTCTTCATCCAGACGGCATCTTCTATCTTCTTCCAACCGGAGCGGAGCAGGTCCATCTTCAATACAGCCGACGCGGAGCCATCCTCTTCCATCGAAGTCCTAACACTAAATGAAGATTCCTTTAAATGACGTCATCCAAGATGGCGTCTCTTGAATTCCGATTGGCTGATAGGATTCTATCAGCCAATCAGAATTAAGGTAGGAAAAATCCTATTAGCTGAGGCAATCAGCCAATAGGATTGAGCTCACATTCTATTGGCTGATTGGAACAGCCAATAGAATGCGAGCTCAATCCTATTGGCTGATTGGATCAGCCAATAGTATTGAACTTCAATCCTATTGGCTGATTGCATCAGCCAATAGGATTTTTCTTACCTTAATTCCGATTGGCTGATAGAATCCTATCAGCCAATCGGAATTCAAGGGACGCCATCTTGGATGACGTCATTTAAAGGAACCTTCATTCAGTGTTAGGACGTCGATGGAAGAGGATGGCTCTGCGTCGGCTGGATCGAAGAAGAACCCGCTCCGCTCCAGATGGAAGAAGATGGAAGATGCCGCCTGGATGAAAACTTCTGCCGGTCTGGATATCCTCTTCTGCCTGGATAGGATGAAGACTTCTGCTGGTCTGGAGGTCCACTTGTGCCCGGCTGGGTGAAGACGTCTCAAGGTAGGGTGATCTTCAGGGGCTTAGTATTTTTCCAAGGGGGGTTTGGGTGGGTTTTAGAGTAGGGTTGGGTGTGTGGGTGGTTGGTTTTAATGTTGGGGGGGTTGGATTTCTTTTTTTTTACAGTTAAAAGAGCTGATTACTTTGGGGCAATGCCCTGCAAAAAGCCCTTTAAAGGGCTATTTGTAATTTAGTATAGGGTAGGGAATTTTATTATTTTGGGGGGCTTTTTTATTTTATTAGGGGGCTTAGATTAGGTGTAATTAGTTTAAAATTCTTGTAATTTTTATTTTTATTTTCTGTAATTTATTGTTTTGTTTTTTTGTACTTTAGTTAATTTTATTTAATTGTAATTAGTTTTATTTAATTGTAGTTAGTTTATGTAATTATTTTAATGATAGTGTAGTGTTAGGTGTAATAGTAACTTAGGTTAGGTTTTATTTTACATGTACTTTTGTCTTTATTTTAGCTAGGTAGTTATTAGATAGTTAATAACTATTTAATAACTATTGTACCTAGTTAAAATAAATACAAACTTGCCTGCAAAATAAAAATAAATCCTAAAATAGCTACAATGTAATTATTAATTATATTGTAGCTATCTTAGGTTTTTTTTTATAGGTAAGTATTTAGTTTTAAATAGGAATAATTTATTTAAAAATAGTAATATTTATTTATATTTATTTAAATTATATTTAAGTTAGGGGGGTTAGGGTTAGACTTAGGTTTAGGGGTTAATAACTTTATTATAGTGGCGGCGGTGTAGGGGGGCAGGATAGGGGTTAATATATATAATGTAGGTGGCAGTGGGCTCCGGGAGCAGCGGTTTAGGGGTTAAACAATTTATTTAGTTGTGGCGGGGTCCGGGATCGGCAGGATAGGGGTTAATAACTTTATGTAGGTGGTGGCGGTATAGGGGGCGGCAGATGGTTAATATATTTATTATAGTTGCGGTGGGATCTGCGAGCGGCGGTTTAGGGGTTAATAACTTTATTTAGTTGCAGGGGGCTCTGTGAGCGGCGGTATAGGGGGTAAAACAGTATAGTATAGTGTGGGTGCTTAGTGACAGGCTAGCAAGAAAGCTGCGAATAAGCCGATGAGCAGCGAGATCGATGACTGTCAGTTAACAACAGTCTGCTGCTCATCGCACCGTACTTGGTGCGCGTCTTTTTGAAAGCTTTCTTGATCAATTTGGCGAACGTATTCAGGTCCGTGGCGGCGATGTTAGGCGAGCTTAGGCGAGCGTATTGGTGCCGGCGAATGCTAGAAAGTAGACAGCTTGATAAATAGAGGCCTCTGTGACAACCACATCTCCATCATTATTGTGGATTGAATAAAAAGTAAAGTTGAAACTTTGGTCTCACAAATGGCACTATTACAAGGTGGTACCTGGGGAAGGCAGTGTGTTGATACTCACCAAAATAACGAGTGGTGAGTGCATTTACTATGCAGTAAATGTTATGAACTTTATATATTTAGGACCAAAAGACAAAAGAGAGAAAACACTTATCCACGTAATCTTTACTTTATTTCTGTTAGGTAAAGTCTATCTGATTCTCCTTGGAGACCTTGTTTATGAAATATATTAAGTAAATGGGTCTGCCTATAGGAGCAGTGCGTAAGCATTAAACTCAACGTTTCAGAAAATAATTGACCTAGGTCACCAATCATGTGTGAACCTAGCTCAAAAAAAGATATGCTTCTATACACTGTTAGAAAAGTTTCGTATGTATTGGTTTAGTCATCACAGTAAGCAATAGCAATTTTTAAAATTTAACTTTTATTGATGTATTAAAAAGACAGCTTGAATTGGACTGTTGTCTGCTGCCTGCACATATTACTAAAAACACATCTCCTTTGTGTTAGGTTATACCTCTGATGATTTGTGTTTGAGTTGGACAGGAAAATTTGTGGAAATAACACTATAGGAGTTGTGTTTGAAAATTCACTTGGCCTTATTGGTGGCTTGTTCTAAAACACAATAGCTTGTTATTAATGTATTATCCACACTGAAATTTTACTGTTCCACGTTGAATCCAAATTTAACAAGACCGTATTTTATTGAGCTGCTGGTTGACAAAATTATTTGTGTGGACTATAATGTCCTGTATCTTTTACTCTTATATCCAAATAGTTTTTATTTTGCCTGATTATTATTGTGACTTCAGATGGTCACCATTACCTTTATAATATACAAATAGCTTTTGAATATCAGTGTTTTTAACTGTTTAGAGTATAAGTAATGTCAGCTTTAAATTGGTTAGGTAATCCTGTTTGTTTATTGGGGGTAACTTTTTTGGATATATCTTTAATAGGGGTTTAGAAAGTATTGATATACCATTACACTGTATGTAAATATGGTCATGGTTTGCTGCTCCTTAAATATTAGTAGTGATCCTTTCTTATAACGCACCACCAGTGAGTACTTTATTGTGAATTATTCTCTATTGGTTTCACTGTGTGTCTTTATAGCCAGCTAATATTTTTGTATCTTCTGTTTAAACAGAGGAAAGATTTCCTTTAAAACCAATTGAATGGTTAACAATATTATCACTCTGTGTTGAAGCTTTAACTTTTTCAGTTTTACTTAAATAATAGCTATAATCAATTTTACCAAAGAAAATTGTGCCCGATATACTCACTCACTATTAATATTAGTCACTTACATTGACTATTGTATAATGAGATGGGACCATTACTTGATCCTTGTTGCTTTTATTATTCTTAATTTTGTATCACAATTCCCTTAAGTATGTGTCTGCTATGTGTTATCATCTAATGTCTCCGTTATATATAACTTTCTAGCTGTAGAGTATAATAAATTATGTTTTGCTTATACTTCCTATATACCTCTGCTATAATGTTTCAGTTAGCTTCAGGCTAGTACACCTGTTTTAAGCTTTCTCGCTGCAGACTTGGAAAATACAGAGAAAAACTGAATCGCTCTGCCGTTATTTAAACTAAATGAGTTTCAGTCTCTTAAAGCTTGTTTAGAATAGTTGGTTTGTTTCAAGAAAGTAACAAATCACTTCCGTTTGTATCCACTATATTACCATGATTCTAATATTACACTATATTCCCACCGCTAAACAGCAGTGATTACCTTTTAGTTACCTCTATGCTATTAACCTGTTATACTGCAGTGCCTCTTGATACTACAAAAATTATCTTATTAGTATACCTTCTAATAATTACGGTCTATTCCATAAGGGTTATGTTTTTACCTATTAATACCTCTATCAGAGTAAATCATTTTTAACCACAAAAGAGAGCAAGTTAAAATTATTTAAGAAACCCCTGATGCCGCGTTTCCCATACGCATCCTTAGAGGGGGTTACGCGTGGCGGCAAACCGGTAAGTTTAAAATACCTGTATGAACACTCCTTCTACTGCTATTGGGTAGAATTTTCTGGGGTGTGATTTGATCGACCATCTGTCAATCTCCCCTTACGATTGCTGAATCTGTTAGGGATATTCATAAAACACTCAGGTTAACCTTGGCACATAAATGGATTGTTATCTGTGACTGGATTTTTATATTGTTTTAATTCAAGTATTCAATATATTACGTTACTTATGTCATTATGAGCTCTGAATTAAATGGACATTTGTGTTGTTGCTTGCCACGGTACTATTAATAAGTGAACCTACCTAAATGTGAACAATAAAAAATAAATAAAGACCTTTCTATAAACTCATTATGAGTTTGTGCTAAGTGCTACAGATATATAAAGATTGTGAGTGAACTAATATGCTTGTATTTGTGTAACCACTCCAGGTTGATTATTAGTGCTTATTATATATACTGATTCTAAACTAAATGTTTTTAAAATTTGCATAATCTGTGAAAAACAAAAAAATAATGGTTTATAAGTGAATGATGGATTTAACCTACCCCATAAATAGTAACTATGTTGTCATACATAGTTGTGTGAGCACCAATATAAGTGCTTTGTGCAGCAAGTTGCTGTAATAATTATAATTAAGATTGATGTCAAATATGTTTCTAAACGTTTGAAAATGAAAATAAATTACAAACAGTGCCTCAATACCTTATTCATGAAAAAACTTTTATATTTTGTTAAGTGTTGTGCTGTGATTCAACCGTGTAAATAATGGGAAAAAAAAAAATAAAAAAAAAATAAAATAGTATTATTATCCAAGTTTATACTACCCCCATTCCTTCTCTATGACCATGGCTTTAAAACTAGTTGATTCTGTAATTCCCATTTAGAGCTAATAGTATGTTGTATTACTACTTCACATAAGTACATATAGAGCTGTTGCTATCTTGTTTTAGTAGTAATATTATGATGATCCTTATGTTACCATTGATTCTTTATATTGAAACTTTGAATTATTATCCTGATTTACAGGTATACATTGTAATTGTTATTGTCATTTAATCCATATGGTTTTGTGCTTTGTAATAGATGTATCCACTTGCATTCCATTTTTAGAAGGCTTTGCTCTATATTACCTCCTCTTATGCCTAAATGGGATTTTTGTAATACTGCGAATTTTAATAATTGGTCATTGCTGTTATGTTTTAAAAGAAAATGTTTGGCCACACTTGTTAACACTTTTCCTTTTTCCTGATCTTTTATGGCATTACGGATATTATGGCTATGTTCCATGACCCTTGTTCTGATTTGTCTGGTCGTCATCCCTACATAATACATTTTACATGGACATTGTAGGACGTAAACCACTCCCATTGAGGTGCATGAAAAATGTTCTGAGATGGTATGCTTTTGGCCATATTTATCTTGGATGTCTTTTATTTTCCATACTTTAGAGCAGGTATTACACGTTCCAATGTTTTGTTTTTTTGTACTTTAGTTAATTTTATTTAATTGTAATTAGTTTTATTTAATTGTAGTTAGTTTATGTAATTATTTTAATGATAGTGTTGTGTTAGGTGTAATTGTAACTTAGGTTAGGTTTTATTTTACAGGTACTTTTGTCTTTATTTTAGCTAGGTAGTTATTAGATAGTTAATAACTATTTAATAACTATTGTACCTAGTTAAAATAAATACAAACTTGCCTGTAAAATAAAAATAAATCCTAAAATAGCTACAATGTAATTATTAATTATATTGTAGCTATCTTAGGTTTTTTTTTTATAGGTAAGTATTTAGTTTTAAATAGGAATAATTTATTTAATAATAGTAATATTTATTTAGATTTATTTAAATTATATTTAAGTTAGGGGGGGTTAGGGTTAGACTTAGGTTTAGGGGTTAATAACTTTATTATAGTGGCGGCGGTGTAGGGGGGCAGGATAGGGGTTTATATATATAATGTAGGTGGCAGTGGGCTCCGGGAGCAGCGGTTTAGGGGTTAAACAATTTATTTAGTTGCGGCGGGGTCCGGGATCGGCAGGATAGGGGTTAATAACTTTATGTAGGTGGTGGCGGTATAGGGGGCGGCAGATGGTTAATATATTTATTATAGTTGCGGTGGGCTCTGCGAGCGGCGGTTTAGGGGTTAATAACTTTATTTAGTTGCGGGGGGCTCCGTGAGCGGCGGTATAGGGGGTAAAATATTATAGTATAGTGTGGGTGCTTAGTGACAGGCTAGCAAGAATGCTGCGAATAAGTCGATGAGCAGCGAGATCGATGACTGTCAGTTAACAACAGTCTGCTGCTCATCGCACCGTACTTGGTGCGCGGCTTTTTGACAGCTTTCTTGATAAATTTGGCGAACGTATTCAGGTCCGCGGCGGCGATGTTAGGCGAGCTTTGGCGAGCGTATTGGTGCCGGCGAATGCTAGAAAGTAGACAGCTTGATAAATAGAGGCCTCTGTGACAACCACGTTAAATACGGAATAATCCAACCCTTACATCTCCATCATTATTGTGGATTGAATAAAAAGTAAAGTTGAAACTTTGGTCTCACAAATGGCACTATTACAAGGTGGTACCTGGGGAAGGCAGTGTGTTGATACTCACCAAAATAACGAGTGGTGAGTGCATTTACTATGCAGTAAATGTTATGAACTTTATATATTTAGGAACTGCACCCAATTTATTCAGACAGTACTGCCAAGGACATGGAATTCACACCCAGTCCAGTCTGAGAGTGCAGCCCATTACCATGTCTTGTATGTATTTTATAGGATATCCAAATCTAGTTAGTGCACCTTCAGGTGCAATATGCATGCTTTATCAAGGCCACCATGCCCTATAATGGCCATGGCCAGCCCCTTATTAATGTCAGAAAGGTCTCCAAGTCACCTTCCATTCTATCCAGTAAAACTATTCTTACATAACAAAATAGCTCATGCAAATTTTTTACACTTGCAAACATTTACATTAACCACATCTCACGCATGTCTGAAGTTATGAGTTGTAATGATTGTTTTAAGCTTTGCAAGTAGTTCTTGTTTCATGTGTGAGATATAATTTATTTACATGGTGCTGTAACATTCAGTAGCGCTGTATTCGTCCCATCACAGAACTATGTTAATAGCGGCAACTGATGAACCTAAGGAAAACATAGGTAAGGCGACGCTCAATAAATTTAGAACATATTCTTGCCTTCAAAGAGTAATTACGATTCTAGGACAATGAGTGACCTTTAGAAAATTGGTCCCGAATGAATTGTATTTTACTAATAATTAATGAAAACCTTTGATTGATGTTCCTGTAAAACTACTTTATTTTTGTATTTGAATCTACCCATTTGAAATATGTTCATTTTTTATCAGCAAGCTGATTCAAGCATTGGTAACGGCGATATTCAATATGATTATAGATCACTGCTAATTCTCTAATGTAATGCATTTAGAAGACTATTTGCATTATATTCAAGCTACATATTTCAATTAGAGTGGTTTACCTTAAAGTATCCACCAATGGAAAAAAATCATAGTCAGGAATTTAAATACAATGCCCCATATTAATGTCCTAAACTTGCTATAAGCCTCAAAGTTAAGCTCAGGTTCTTGAGCAGAACCAGACATGCCTTGTAATAAGACACAATTTCAATTGGGTTAAAAGAACATGTGTTTATATTCATCTCATTTAATTATGAATAGTCATAGTTGCAACTGTAATACATTACTCTTATCTGAAATATGTTTAAATGCCTTCAAGGGAAATCTAACTATTTTGCACAATGTGTTTTAAACAAGATTTTAAAAAAATGAAAGAAAGAAATTGAGTTAATCTAAACGAAACATATAAATGATTGTGTTATGGACCATTTTTTTGATTGAGATATCCTCTAATCATTGCACCTTTCTTTGTATCTGATTATTTTAAATTGGTTTGCAACATATGGTTTGCTTATGCTTTCATTTTATCTTGAAGATTATGCTCCAAGATGTAATCAAAACAAAAAACAACAAAGCAGAAAGGCACCCGGTCTCCAGACGATCACAGGACTCTCATATAAGATAAAAGCAGAAACATTTATTTGGCATTAATTCGGTATCAATTCGGCCTCAAAAAGACAATATACACATCACGGGACCTTTTCTGTGATGGTATATCGTCTTTTTGAGGCCAATTTGATGCCGAATAAATGTTTCTGCTTTTACCTGATATGTGAGTCCTGTGATCGTCTGGAGACCGGGTGCCTTTCTGCTTTGTTGTTTTTTGTATTTCTGGGAGGCGTTTGATGGGGCGCTTTGGATCGGCACCGGATGATGACATCATCTGTACAAGACTGTGTGAGTAGTGAGCGTGTTCCTGTGGATTGAATCAGCGTGAAGGTGGCTGGATAGAAACAGCAATTCATTCCGCTGGTGGGAGTTGGTCTCTGAGCACTACCTGTCTGCCGATGGTTGTTGTAATAAAAACAAATCTGGGAAATGTTTTTTTGTTCATTTTATTTTGTGATTAAGTTTTTTTTTTCTTGTATTGTTTGACGTAAATTATATAATGATTTTGTGCTGTTATCTTTTAATACAAAACATGGAACACTTTGTGCAATGGAAATCATATTTATCAGATATTGTATTAGAAAAGAGCTTACTTTTAAAGAGATTTTAAAGTAATATATATGTCAATGTATGTAATTCACCTTATGTTATAGGTTAAATGGCTTATTTTTTTTTCATAAGGTGTTAGTGAAACCCTTTTATACACAACCATGGATTACTACGAAGTACAAGCCATGTTTTTAAATCACTTTTTTACATTATATGGCTTTCAATACGGCTTAACAATTTTTTTCAAAATCCAGAAGCCAGCCCAAAAATGTAGGTCTGTTTTTTTTCCATACTATATGGCCACACACATTATATGGCCAAAAAGTATGTGAACATCTGTTAACACACCTATATGAGTTTGCTGGACCTTCCATTCTAAAACCATGGCCATTAATATGGAGTTGTCCCCTCCTTTGCAGCTATTGCAGTTACAACTCTTCTGGCAATACTTTCCACAAGATTTTGGATTGTTTCTATGGAATTTTGTGCCAGTTGAGCTAAGAAAGCATTTGTGAAGTAAGGCACTGATGATCAATGAGAAGTTCTGGCTTGTAACCAGTGCTCCATTTTATCTCCAAGGTGTTCAATGGAGTTAAGGTCAGGACTTGAGCAGGCCACTGGAGTTCCTCCACACCAAACACATCAAATCCTGTCTTTATGGACCTCACTTTGTGCACATGGCACAGTTATGCTGGAAGCAGAAAGGGCATTCCCCAAACTTTTGCCACAAAGTTAGAAGCATCCAATTGTCTATAATGTATTTGTATCCTATAGCATTAAAGTGACCCTTCATTTGAAAAAAGGGACCTAGAACAAACATTTAAAACCTGCCCCAAACTATTATCCCTCCTCCACCAAACTTTACAATAAGGACTATGCATTCCGATATGTAGCATTATCACAGCACCCACCACATCAAGATTCTTCCATCAGGCTGCAAGATAGTGAAGCATGATTCAGCATTCCACTGCTCCAGATTCAAGCAGCAGCTTGATTTACACCACTCAAATTGACAACTGGCATTGTGCATGTTGATGTAAGGTTTATTTACAGTTTCTTGGCCATGGAAACTCATGTCATGAACTGCCTGATGCACAGTTCTTGTGCTGATGTTGCTTCCAGAGACAGTTTGGAACTGTAGGGATTAAAGCAATGCATGATAGCCGATGTTAATGCTCTAGGTACTTCAGCACTCAGCAGCCCTGCTCTGTGAGTTTTGTGTGGTCTACCTAATACAACACCTATATTATACAAAACAGGTAGTTGCTTTCACCTTAAACTCTTACTTCGCATTCACTAGTGATGTGCTAGCCTCGAGAACTGCATCAGGGACAGGGACATTTTGAATTCACTTATAGATGATAATAGTTATTTTATCTGTCATACATATTGAAATAATTTACTTAAAGGGACAGTCTACACCAGAATTTTTATTGTTTAAAAAGATAGATAATCCACAGTTTTGCATAACCAGCACAGTTATATTAATATATGTTTTACCTCTGTGATTACCTTGTATCTAAGACTCTGCAGACTGCCCCCTTATATCAGTGCTTTTGACAGACATACAGGTTAGCCAACCAGTACAGACTCCTAAATTACTCCACGGGAGTGAGCACAATGTTATCTATATTACACACATGAACTAGTACTGTCTAACTGTGAAAAACTTTCAAAATGCTCTGAGCTACGGTTTAGAAATCAGTTTGAGCCTGCCTAGGTTTAGCTTTTCAAAAATACCACCAAGGGAACAAAGCAAATTTAATGATAAAAGTCAATTGGAAAGCTGTTTGAAATTGCATGCCGTATCTGAATCATGAAAGTTTAATTTTGACTAGACTGTCCCTTTAAACGGATAGTAAACCCCAAAAGTTTCTTTTATGATTCAGATAGAACATACAATTTTAAACAACTTTCCAATGTAATTCTATTATCAAATGTTCTTCATTCTCTTGTTATCTATTGCTGAAGGAACAGCTTGCACTACTGACAGGAAGCTGAAAATATCTATTTAGCCAATCACATGAGACAAATGTGTGCAGGCACCAATTAGCAGCAGCTCACACTAGTGTATGATATGTGCATATTATTTTTTAACAAGGGATACTAAGAGAACGAAGCACATTTGAAAATAGAAGTTAATTTAAAAGTGTCTTAAAATGACATGCTCTATCTAAATCATGCAAGTTTTGACTTTATTATTATTAATATTATTATTATTACTATTATTATTATCATTTATTTGTATCGCACTGTCAAATTCCATAGCACTGGGTACAATGATAGGGGTATACAATGACAACATTTTTGATAAAAATGCAAAACATAAAACTAAACAAATCCGGTACAGGAGAAAGAGGGCCCTGCTCCAGAGAGCTCACAGTCTACAGGTTTAGGGTGCAGAGACATAAGGTTGGGGTAGCTTGTTACATCAGTTGTAGTTGCAGTAATGAGTCAGGCAGTTCATGTATTAGTTTGGTTCGGATGAGGGATGGAGGAGATATGATACGCCTCTCTGAAAAGGTGGGTTTTCAAGGAGCGTCTGAAGCTATACAAGGTTGGAGACAGTCTTATGGAGTGGGGTAGAGAGTTCCAGAGCAGCATGTGTGAAGTCTTGGAGGCAGGAGTGGGACGTAGAGATAACAGGAAGGGAGAGACGTAGGTCAGAGGTTGATCGAAGAGGACGGAATGGGGAATAGTTCACGATCAGAGAGGAAATATAGTTGGGAGTTATACTGTTTAGTGCTTTGTAAGTTAGGGTTAATACTTTAAACTGTATTCTGGAGTGTATGGGGAGCCAGTGTAGAGACTGGCAGAGCGGAGTCACTGATGTAGATCGGCGACTTAGGTGGATGAGTCTAACTGAAGCATTCATAATAGATTGGAGGGAGGAGAGGCGGTGTTTTGGAAGGCCATTTAGGAGTAGGTTGCAGTAATCAATGCGTGACAAAATGAGCGAATGAATAAGTATTTTTGTCGTTTTTTGAGTAAGGAAGGGACGAATTCTGGAAATGTTGCGTAGGTGTGAACGGCAGGATTTGGTAAGCGCTTGTATATGTGGATTGAATGTGAGCTTTGAGTCTAGTGACCCCAAGACAGCAAACCTGGGGTGAGGTGTTGAGAATAGAGTCTCCAACTGTCAGAGAAATGTCAGGTGTTGGATGTCTCGAAGAGGGGGGAATAAGAAGCAGCTCAGTTTTGGACAGATTGAGTTGGAGGCAGAGAGGCAGTTGGAAATCTGGTTGAGTAAAGAGGGAGAGATATCAGGAGAGGAAAGATAGATTTGGGTATCATCAGCATATAAGTGGTACTGGAATCCAAAGGAGGCTATAAGTTTTCCAAGGGAGGATGTATAGAGAGAGAAAAGCAAGGGACCCAAGGGACCCAAGACAGAGCCTTACGGTAATCCAACTGAGAGAGGCATAGGATCACAAGATATGTTGTTAAAGGAAACTGAAAACGAGTGGTTTAAGAGATATGAGGCAAACCAGGAGAGGGCTGTGTCTCGGATGCCAAATTAATTTTAGGAGGAGAGGATAGTTGACTATGTCAAAAGCAGCTGATAGGTCAAGAAGAATTAGTAAGGAGTAGTGGCCTTTTGCTTTGGCTGATAACAGGTCATTTGTTACTTTAGCAAGAGCAGTTTCTGTTGAGTGTTTAGGGCGGAAACCAGATTGTAGTGGATCAAATAAAAAGTTAGTTGTGAGAAATTGAGTTAGCCGATTGTAGACCAGTTGTTCCAATAATTTTGAAGCAAAGGGAAGTAAGGAGACCGGTCGATAGTTAGAAGGGGTGGAGGGGTTAAGTGAGGGCATTTTTAGGATTGGTATGATTGACGCATGCTTGAATGTATCCGGAAATGTGCCAGCGGTGAGAGTTTGGTTAAAGAGATAAGTTAGGGTAGGGGTTAGTGAAGCAGAGAGAGAGGGAAGAAGTTGTGAAGGAATAGGGTCAAGTGGGCAGGTTGTGAGATGCGCCAAGGATAGGAGTACAGACTTCTTCCTCTGTTACAGGGGGGAAGTAGCATAGAGTTTTGTTAATAGAAGGGGTGGGTAGGATTGCTGAGTTTGAAGGGTGTGAGGTGCAAATCTCTTTTCTAATGGTGTCAATTTTATTTTTGAAGTGATCAGCAATAATCTGAGCAGTGAGGTTGGTAGTGGGTGGCGGTGCAAGCGGACGTAGAAGGGAGTTAAAGGTTTAGAACAGCTTTCTTTACAATGTAATGTATGACTTTACAATGTATTGCATAAAAAGTATTGTTTTATAGAAAAATCAAGTAAGTAAAATCAAAACTTACTTTATTAAAAATATATTTAAAATACTAGCTTAATGAAACATCCACTGGTTAGATGAGAAACGCGTTGCTAGTATTTTTAATATATTTTTAATAAAGTAAGTTTTGATTTTACTTACCACCTGCTGCCAGACCTTTTTTACCACCCTTTGGTTTCTCTTTGGACTGCTGGGAGTTGCTGTCTTATCAGTCTACTGGGTGACTGTTTGATGCCAGTTTGCCTCTAGTGCACCAAGGAAGGTGCTATTCCAAATGTGAGTACATTTATTACCATATACTGTTCTCATTTGTTCATACAATACTAGGCCATATTGACGCTGTATCTGCTTATACCATCTACATTTTTGGAAGTCAGGGTGACTGTACATGATCCCAGACCGCTTTTTCTACACCATTAGGGGTGTCTCACCAAATGTGAATGTGTTATTACACTGATATTTTTTTATATATCTATTTTCAAACAATATTGGGCCATGTGGTGCTTCTGTCCTCTTATGTTGTCTACAGATATTTGATCCAGGATCTGGGCCTTGATCCTCACACAGATAGCAGCCTTGACCCGAACCATCCATTACATCTTTGAAAAATCATCATATTCCATCACACCTGGGACTTTATACTAAATCAATATTTAATTACCATTTCTTTTGTAAACATTTGACTATTTATTTTGTATTGACCATTTCTGTTCACTATCAACTTACATTAGAATTATTGTATCATTGGGTTATATATCATCTACTTAATTGTGATTGTTATTTCTCTAATGATACCTTATTATAGGATACCATAAATTTAGTTGTAGTTGTGATATATATATATATATATATATATATATATACATACAGTATATATATTCTATATCTGATTGATAATTCTTCTAGGATACACCTTCACATTGTTTATTATAGCTGTGGTAACATATCCTGGTTAACCAAGGGCGCCCCCTATCTCTCCCCTCTATTCTAATTTTTTATTTCATGTTAGCACATTTGAGAATGTGTGATCGGGTTAGTGAGTGAGTGGGATGTTAGGTTTTTCTTTTTTACACTTTTTTTGCTCTATTAACTTCTATGGGGAATAGGTTATCATGTGTGCAATATTCCAACTTTGGCTTTTATGGGAATGTATCCCTGTTATAGCCAAACCTCTACTCTTAACAAGACTCATTATTCTAAGTCATAGTACCCCAGGACTGGTGTAAAGCTGATGTAGTGCCAATTTTTAAAAAGGGAAGCAGGGTTGATCCATGAAACTATAGACCAATTAGTCTGACGTAGATAGTGGGGAAGATACTTGAAGGGATTATAAGGGATTATATTGATGAGTATATTCATGTAAACAAGATTATGAGTTCAAATCAGCATGGTTTTATGAGAAATAGATCATGCCAAACTAATTAAATTAGTTTATACGAGGAAGAAAGTAAAAATATAGAAAAGGGGAATCAGTTGATGTGATATACTTGGATTTTGCAAAGGCGTTTGATAAAGTACAACATGAGAGATTAATATACAAAGGGACTGGGAATAGCTAAGTGTTAGCTTGTGGATAAATAACAGGATAAAAGACAGGGAGCAATGAGTAGTAGTAGTAAATGGATCATACTCAGATTGGAGAAAGGTAATCAGTGGAGTCCCTCAGGGATCAGTACTGGGCCTTGTTATTTTTAAATTTTTTATTAATGGCTTGGAGCAAGAATTAAATAGCAACATTTCTATTTTTGCAGATGATACAAAGTTGAGTTAGATCATTAGGTCAGTGCAGGATGAAATTGCTTTACAAGGGGATCTACAAAAATTTGAAGAATGGGCAGGTAAATGGAATATGAGATTTAATACTGGAATATACAAGGTTCTACATTTTGGAAGTAAAAATAAGCAGGCATCCTATTATTTAAATAGATAACAAGCTAAAGATGGGTGCAATATGTAGGGCAGCTGCTTCTTAGGCTAATAAGATACTAGGATGTATTATAATAGGCAACGATGCAAGGGAGGAAAGCATAATTCTGTCACTATATAAATCCCTGGAAAGACCTCACCTTACGTATGGAGTGCATTTCTGGGGACCAATCTCAAAAAAATACATTGCAAACTTAGAAAAAGTTCAGAAAAGGGCCACAAAACTAATAAGGGGAATGGAGAATTTAAGCTATGAGGAGTGGTTAGCCAAACTTGGTCTGTTTTCTCTAGAATAAAGGTCCTTGAGAGGTGACATGACTTCTTTATAGAAATATATTCAAGGCCCATATACAGATATGGTTGAAGCTCTGTTTATTCCAAGAAAATAATTTGTGACAGGAGGTCACAATTTAAGACTGGAAGAAAAGAGATTTAATCTCCAGCAATGTAAATGTTTTTGTCATAATCAAATTATAGAACTTATTACCTAAGGAGAAAGTAAATGCCAATACCTTAGATATATTTAAAAATTGTTTAGATATATTTCTGAATAGAAACAGAATTCAGGGATATGATAGCTTGAGTTAAATGGGTCACCTTTTTAAAAAAAAATAAAAAAATTATTGAGGTATTTAGCAATAGGTACAGATAACAGCAAATTACATTTTTTCAGACGTGTCATACAACAAAATCTATCTATCTATCTATCTATCTATCTATCTATATATATATATATATATATATATATATATATATATATATATATCTCAGAATACAATGTTCTGTACAATATAAAAGAAAATAAGGTACATGTTACAAAATACGACATTCCACTCAGAAAACAAACAAATAATTGTTACAGAACAACTTGATATGTCATAAAATGTAAATGTCTCTATAAAAATATAAATAAAGTAATAAACAAAAAATACAGCACCTCATTTTTTAATTATTTATATAAGTATGTATCCCCACCAAACATGCACCTCAATTACGAGTTTTGCGTTGTGGCTTTTAAAACTGAAAACATGTCAATGGGGTAGCGTTACGGAATATTTTAATTCCGTGCTTCAGGTGTTAATTTTTTTCTAACACTCTCTCTCCATTGATGTCTATGGGGGAAAGCGTGCACGAGCACGTCAAAGGAGCCCTTGGCTTTTGTGAGGTATGGAGCTTAACACAACCATATCCCATGCACAAGGAGGCTTTTCAATAACTCGTAATGGCAGCGCTATGGAGGGTGAAATAACGCAACTTTTGTTGTGTTCATTTCGCACCCTGTTTAGTGCAAAACTCGTAATATAGGTGAATGTCAGTTAACTAGTGGAATGTGATCCCCAAATAATAAGCAAGGTCCTCTTAGGGACCATATAAATATTAATCTTGACTGAAAGGGGGATATTAGGGGAGATGAATAAATAGGTCCACTCTTGGGACCATAGAACTCTTTAGAAAAATGATCTTACTTAACTTACAGAGTAAATATATCTATATACTTCAAAGAGTAATGTTTTACATATCATAAAAATCAACATGACTATTAGCTCCATGAACATGTCTATAGCTGTTTCATAGTCTATTGGTTGCGTAAACAGGACAGTAATGATTAGCTCCACTATCATATATATTCTGGAGGGGCAAGAAATATCATAGACATATAGCATAATTTATACACCATTGGCTATGAGCTACCCAAAATATTAGGTCACTTTTGGAGCTATAAGCTTATACTTAATATATAGGAACAGGAAGAATCTTTGACAAAACTCTGTATTAGAAACAATGATTGAACTATCACTGAGTAAGACTCTAGTTATACAGTATTATCATTTACATTACAGATTATAATTACGTGTCTCATAACTGGCGCAGACCGTATAAATGAAAAACAGGTATAAGAGATATAAATAGCAGTTCTAGGGGGGCGGAGCCAACCTTGGAGCCAGACGGTCGCACTTCTTAACAGCTCTACCCATACAGGGGCACTAAAAACTACATTTGCGGCTGTCTGTGCCCTAATACTCAACTACTTAATCATCATTGAGGACCTGAGATCTTAGCCGTCCTTACCAACCCTTTTTTTCTAGAAGAGATCAGCACTACGGTAACAGACTCCTAAAACCTCGGTGCGTGTAGCATCGCATACAAGACCTGCAGCAGCCATCTTGCGGCCTAATCAGCACCTCTAGTAGCGCCCTAAATCTGACTGAAGTTTGGATCTCTGTAATAATCAACCTAGTGCACCATTACCTAAACATGGAGGATGCAGACTGTGTTATGAGACAAATATATCTCTTCCTAGATAGTTGTAGGGCTGTGTTCGGCCCTCATATGCCATCGGAGTCTAAGCAGGCAGCGGCAAGGCCCACTCTTCACGCTACTCACCCATTTACCCCTGATATCTCACAGAATGATGATATCACAAGCTCGCCGAGCTCACCGCTTACCCGGCATCGGGAACTGCTCTCTGACAGTGGAAGTCAGGGGGCGGCAGCTTCCCACATGGAAGAAGAGAAAGAAGAGGACATAACCTATAAAGCTGTCGGTCTAACCTACACACCATATGATGCAGAAGTCCGCATGTTGCCTGAAACTCGAAAATCACCTTCCGCTGCGCTTGGTTGTGATCCTGGAGATCAGTCCCGAGCAATACCGCTCCATGAAGTCGCAGTCTGGAGGATCTTGTTTTCTACTTGTCCGGACCTAGTCCCTTGCCCGGGTAGCCCCTTGCAGCACTACCCGCACCTCAAAGATCAGGGTCCCAGCAGGGTTCCACAGGAGGGCCTGCCCGGAGACCCACAACAGCGCATCTCAGTGACTTTAGACCAATATGAAAAGGGCTAAATTGAACTCTCCCTCAAAATTGCGGACTGACAGCCCTAGTCCATATTGTAACAACTGGTGCGGGCTGATCTCCTATTACCACAATTCTGTATTGCTCTATATAAAGGACACTTGTTAATATTCAAATAGCTTCAAGAAGTTATCTATAATTATATCTCTTGCCAATCGTATTGTTGCTTATGACAGTTGTATTCACTTCTACAGTTGGGGGCTGTTGCTATGTGTGCGTTTATTTGATGCTTAAACAATGCTTTCCTTTCTCTATCAAGCTATATGAGGTTCCCTATGCTTTTGCTCCTACAGGTGTATCCAGCTAAAGATGAAATCTCTGCTCCAAATAATAATGACCTAGAATTTCACTTGTTCCACTGTGTTAATCAACTACCTACTATGCCTTTAATTTATAGAGGCCCCAGCTACTATGTTTAATCGCCTTAAACTCTAATGGTAACTTGTTGTATAGATGGGGGATGCTCCCCTCAATGTAAATGATTGTTGGGATAAGTCAGGTCTTATTGTACTCACTCCATATGTTTATTAATTTGCATTCTCAGGTTCCTTCCATTTTGGTCACACACTTTGTGGTTGACATAGCACTGCCACATGGCGATAAATTTACTTCACTCCCATGCTTGTTTGGCTAGGGCTGGTCCTTTGCCTCTACATGTATCCTTCAATGTTAGGGAGATTTATATTGCAACAAATATACTCCTAGCGCTATGTGCAGCCTTCAATCTAGTCACTCCTCTGCTAGCGGCCGAAGCAGCGGGAGTCTGTTTACTGCAGGTGTGGGGCTTTATGGAAGATTTTTAGTGCTAAATACATTCTACCATTAATACTTGATAATCGCCGCGTAACCTGAGCTGCTACATATGACTGACTCACCTACCCTTACCATACTAGAAATCCCAACAAATATTGACGTCTCCCATTTATCTAACTAATCATAATTTGCCCCGATTAGAGAGTGCTATTTTTGTATCATAAATTATCTCCCTTATCTTACTAGGTTACTTGTCCCCTGAACACACAGTTATGTCCCGGCCCATAGTTACTTGTCCCTGGGTTTCTGTTATAATTGGAGTCATTTATCCTTATTTTTGCCTGTCCGTATCTATTACTTAACAAAACCTTGCAGGGTTTCTCATATTATCTCTTCTCATACTTCATTATTCCAAAACCCCCCCCCCCCCCCCCCCCCCCCCCATAAAAATATTACCTCCTAACATGGGAGATCTGACTACACCGACTCATCTTGCTTATGTCCGTATCCTGTCTATCCTAGAACCTATTTTGCCATACTATATTTTGCCAGTTCTACCATACTAAGTAATCATTATACTTAATATTTAAACTACATTATTTAGCTAGTAACGGCACTTGCCATTATGGCTTGAAACATATCCTGTTAAATTCTACTGCAAAATTAAGGCACCACCTATTCTACCGCACTTATATACCCATTCTGCATTACAATTTAACATCGATACCATATATCCCATTAGATGCAAATACCTACCATACTTTCCTCTAACCCTACCTATTCATTTTTCTTCTTTTCCTTTCGCTACCATTTATTGTACTCATTCGTTGAGCTATTCTAATCTTGTAAGTTTTAAATGGCCACCTCAATTTGTTAACCTTGATGCTCATGCATACTAGAAAAAGAGGTTCCATAAATGTATTCCTATGAGACGTTTTGTCTCTATGTCTATATATAACTGTCATATTGAAATGTACCATTCATGTATGCTTTATTGGCACGTCCTTACAAAAGTTGTATTGTTATCGCCACAACCTCAATAAATCTTTAAAATAACTAGCAGTTCTATAATGTAATACTGAGCAACTATATATGGATAATAAAACTACGGATATTAAAGGCGATATATGTCTAGCCAGTATCCCAAGAGTTACCCAAATCCAATTAGATTGCTAGACTATAAACTTACTTTTATAAATAGTGTATACCTAAATGCCTACAAAAGGTTAGAGTTGTTTTATGTGTGGACTTATATTAGAATCCTCGCTTACAACCTTCATACACACTTTTTACAAAATTAGCTATTTATCTTTGCCTAAATAACAGAAATAAAGGAGTATATGAGCCATCCTGTAAAGTACACCTAAGGACTATTAATCATGATAGCTCTTCAGCTTGTGGTCTGTTATCCCATCTAACTGAATTGGGACTACTGTTAGATAGTAGGTAAGTACCCATAAAATGACTGGTATTCAGTGTCCCACTGTAAATTTAGACCATCACATTATACAAGTATGCAAAATGTGTAGATATATCTAGTTAACTAGGGATGGTAGATAAAATTGAGCCAAAAAAACAAAACAAAATTAAGCTAAGAATAGGTAGCAAGTATGCTATCAATGAAGGGAATAAACACAGTCTCTAAAATAGTGGGTCTCAAAAACCAGTCTGTAGCATGGATATTAGGAGCCATATAATTGAGAGGGTTGATGTTAGAGTAAGTAAAATTAAACACCTCTATCTACTCACCTCAAAGAGTCTGATCCTTAGAATATAGGACGCGGAGAGTTGCAGAATGCATGTACATGTTAAAAAAATACAATAGTTATTGCACGCATCTTAATATAAGTAACAATTAAACGGTAAATCTGTTATGCTCCACTGTCTCGGCCGCTGACAGTGAAGACACAGCTTAGCATACATAAGCATGAAGTTGGCACATAACTAATATATCTACCGTATCCAGGTTAAACTTTTAATGACTATCACTGAATGTAGAACAGATAGAGAAACATATAACTTAAAAGCATTTCAATATCAAGAAAGTTCCTACTGTCGATAGCAAATCGCAATTATGGAATTAGTTTTCACTTTCTAGTACCAGCTTGCTATGTAGAGCCTAGTGTATCACTCCGAACAGGTGACCTCCCCTATAGCCCACGCCCAACTTTCATCCTAAGTTAGCTTAATAAGCCCAAGGACAGCAAGCGTTCTTTTACAATGGGATGACTGCATCCAAACTTGTATGTCGAGTCCTTTAGTCTTCTTGGAATATGGATCCAGCAACAGAGCCAATGTGCATCATTTTGCTACTCCAGGGTCATTCTCAGTGATCTCTTCATCGGCAACCAGCCAGGCAAGTAACTGTTCATTTATAGTCAAGTTGTTAGGGTCCTTCACTCTGAACCCCTTCAAAGCAGGTAGATACGCTGAATTACTTTAGAGATCGCCACCTATATCTGACAGACAGGGATACCGATGCGCTGAATTTTCTGGAACCCACTCCCCGGGGTCGGCCTCAGCCCATGAGGTTGGGTCCCTCAGAGAAATCAATACTTTCAGATGCACATACAGACTTACTGTTGGGTAGTCCAATATTGGGCAATATGCCCTGTAGCTTGCCTTAGTCTGTTTCTAGGTATCGCAGCTCCTGAGGATGGTTTTGTAGGGGCTATTTCCTTCATGTCTCCACATTGAGTTGTCTACATCAAACTGACAATACTGTTGAGCATTGCCGCTTCAAAGTCAGCAAAAAGACCTTGTATCAATGGCAAGAAATCCTCCATATTAAATAATAATGAAACCACTGTAGGGTTGCTTTAGTTGTTATAGGAAGTGGTAAGTGATTCAATACAAGCTTGTAACCCAGACATCTGGAGGGGGTAATGTGCGTCAGCCCAAACTCCACCGATCATCAACAACAAGATAGACCGCTTAGGCCGCACTGCTAGAAAGTTCTCCTGACGTTTGCAAAGTTTAGTTGAAGAGCTTTGGTCAGGCACAGAGTTAAGGAATATGCCTCCTGAGTCTTTCAATACCTCTGGAGTATAGAACTGCTGAGAAGTTAGATATTATATCCTTAAAATACAAAATAAAGTCAGGCGCTCTTCAAAAACCTGTCCTGCCGCTTCAACTGTATGTATATATATATATATATATATATATATATAAAAATAAATAAATAAATAAATAAATAAATAGAGAGAGAGAGAGAGAGAGGACATAACATATATGTATCTCTATGTTAAAGCCCCTTTGTAGCCTTCTTCTTTATTCTAACACCTGAGAACTCATATCTTTGAGCCCATAATATTTTGTATGCAATTTTTTTTATTATGATATGTAGCTGTACTGCCTTAACTGTATTCTTTTATGTTTCTGTGCAACTTTTAATTTGAGTATAACAGATAACCAGAGGTCTGAGGTTGCGCTAGCTCAATGAGTGTTAAATGAAATTGCACCCGAGCGAACCTGTTTACTCTCAACTTGTAATACGTGCGCTTCTTCTGATGTGTGCAAAACAGCTGTGATATCACTGATGATTGGCAACCCACTCGTAACTCTTACAAAAATTGACAAATTTAACATTAATGGACACACTAGTGATTTCAAATATTATACATGTATATGCATATTGCATTTTCACCAATAAGCACACACAAAAGACACTTCGTTACTGCCATCACTTCTTAATACTCACAATTTGGTAGATCATACCTGAGTTCCTTAAATTAATAAATGACTCTACCCATAATTCTTCAATCACCAAATTATTTTTTATTAACTTTATAATATTTTATAATTCACATTAGTCATATATATTTTTTTCTCTTAGTCAATTTTCCCTTTTTTTAAAATTATGTAAGAATCCCAACACATAGTACATCATCACACCCACTTTAGTCACATTAATATCACAATCACTTTGTTCCACCCAAAAACAATCATTTAAATACTTCATTCACATGTTCCCCCTTCACATTCACAAAATAATAAAACAATATTTTAGTAATCATTGAACACAGAATATATTATACCAATTATAGAAGGAAAACATAAGAATTTAACTATCTCAACAACTTAATAGACAAGGTATATGTAGGATTGAACATTATTTATCTTACATATAATCCTTAACATAAAATTATATTTACATTAATCATAGTGCATTAATCCATTAATATGTAATATCTGTTCCACAAACATGTTACAGAAGAATACAATCCAGCGTTATTCAATGTCGTGTTACACAAATAATGCTAAAGTAAAATATTGTTCAATCCAAAAATAAATGTAACACAACATAACTTTGAATAAGATATTCCAACTAGTTATGCCTACCAATATCCAGAATCCTAAACTAGTTATGCCTACACAATACCCAGAATTCTTCGTATCACGCCACCGTAATGACGTTGTTACAGGAGGCGGAGTCAAACCGGCAACATGGGTATATAAAGGACACACCCAAACGACTGCGATCGTTGATAACCCCTTTGAGAAAGCCAGGCTAGATGGCGAAACATGTTAGGGATTTAGGGAATTGGTGATGAGTCAATGCGAACTCCTGTATTTTAGTTGCAGCAATAACTGGCAATCTTATACTAACATATCAAATGATAATGTAGATATACAAGTTATACCTTTTAGCCATACTTTAGGAGAGGGATAATTTGTTGAAATACAAGTAATTGGATAAGCAAAATTTACGGCAATAGTGTGAAATAGTTACCGCACTTAGTTGATGTATATAGAAGTTAATAACCAGCTGACTCACAATACCATATTTAACTAGCGATTTGCAAGAAAATTAGATCACAATTTTGCATTACAAACTTTTTAGATATGTGAAGTGATATGTCAATACTTTAAACACTTGATATAGCATATTTGTGTTAGTTTAACAACAAACAGTGGCAATCACACAACTTTATACTGAATTATTTAGCCACTTGCTTTACAAGGATGGGCGTTCCAGTTTGATATTGCAACACTGTGTGGCTATTCTCTGTAGGATCATAAGCAATTTAAGATTAACTGTTGATTTAATGTTACAGACATAGATAAACTAACTTATCCTTCACAAATAGCAACATTGTGTATCTGACTAATAAATTATCAAACATGAGGCCAAATGCATAAAAATTCTGTTACCCAAACAGTATAACAAATGTAAGAGGATATAATTATATAAAACACCTTTAAGGTGTAATATTACACTGCTTATAGCAAAAAAACAGCAGATCACGAACCATTGCTAAAATAAAGCATCATTGCTCTCCATATAAACATAATACCAAAGGATTATATATTAGCAATACTTTATGTATTGAAATCAATCCAATCTGATAAATACGGTAATGTGTAATATCATATTGTTAATAGCATAAATATAGTAGGCTGCAAACATTGCTCAAAACAGACAAAACACGCTTAATTGAGTAATAACTATACTACTAAACAGCAGAAAACAGCAAACTACAATACTAGTGCAAAAATAATATATCCAAAATAAACACAATATTATTACAAACTACTTAGTACATATGAACAAGGAAATAAAGTACTTAAGTACTATATAACGAACCAGAAATAATAGACTGGTGTTTAACTAAGGATTAATAGCCCAATGGCAACTCATCAGGTACTGTTATTACAATTTGATCTGATGTTCAACAAACGATCCTTTCGATAGCAACAGTTAAAACAAACAAAACATACCACAACATATGATTGCCAAAAATGAACTAAGTATATAATTATCATAAACTATGGTGTGCACTATACAAATAAGGCAATAAAAAATAACGTTTAACGAAGGATTGATAATTAAATGAAGATATATCAGATACCGCTAATAAAAGAAACACAATCTGATGTTCAATAAACGATCCTTTTAACAACTTCTGTTAAAACAAATCAAGTCTACTACAACTAAAAATCCTTGAATATATACAAGAATCAAGCAATAAAGACTGACGTTTAACCTATGAACAATAGCCAAACAATGTATATACCCATATATAGCTAATGAAGCTACACCGTTTGCTGTTTAACAAACGACAGAATTTGCTGTTTAACAATATGACCACCAACTAATTAGATGCTATCTAACTATAATTATATATATATATTAGAATTCCAATACATAATCCATGTATCTTGATGCAGTGTATACTACAACATTCTAACTATTTACACACATAAATCAACACGCAGATTTATATACTGTTTGAGTTAAGCAATAAATATATCTCCTCAACTCACTATTTGCCGATATTACTTGGGACTAAGATATTAGTATTAAATTAAATATAACAGCAAAACTACAATACCTAATATAGATCTAATACTAACACACTGATATATAGTGAACCACCAAGCTACCGAATACTTGCAATCCACTATTTCCCTTCTCTGAAATTGTGTATTCTACAATCAATAAATTATCAAAATAAGAAGCCCAAAACTATTGCTTGTGTTTTTAAACTTAAATTTTTTCCCGCATATTTTTAAGCAGTTTTCAAATATTAAAAGTTAAGTTTTAAAACTAAGATATTTTTGACACCGTCACTTTTAGAGATCTCATTACCAATCAATAACGAAGTCTCCACTACTAGAAACAAATAAGAATATACTTAAACTGAGCTCTTGAGTGCTACAGATGTACTCTTCCAGTGGTTCTTTCTATAGCCACTAATAACCTGTAAAGTTTCAAAACAGTACATAGCACCATTGACTCAGACTTTTTAACCAATTATGATTACTAACGTACATTAATGGTTATATATTGAGTTATTTAGAGCTTCTTTAATCTATAATCAGTAATGCCATTGATTTCTCTCCCCTTCTTTCCACTCGTAATCTGGCCCTGAATGGAATAGTTAATGTATTGGAAGAGAAGATGCCTTTTGCCTGCTTTCTTATTTCAAGCTCTGTTGCAGATTTTTTAATTTATGTCATTTTTCATAATCATTTTTCCTAGTTTATACTAAATTTTCCTAAACTTCTGAAAACACGCACCGTGCATTCCATGTCAGAGATATGACTTGAGTTGATTAAGATTACACTTCATTTGCCAATGTTGCCAACTTTAGTGAAAATAAGTAAATAATACATTTGGATTCAAATATAGTTGGAGTGGGGAATTTTTTAGATCCTTGTATATTTGATTGAGAATGTTATTTTAATAAATGTTATTTTTAATTGAATGTAGTAAATATTAACCTACTTTTTCTGTATTATTATGTTAAACCTGAAAATTAATCTCTTCTCTTGATCCTTTTCTATGTTTAAATGACAAAATTCAAAGATTCACATATTCAGCTATCAGTACAGTAAACTAAGAATCCTAAGCCATTGACCTTTAAATGACCTAAATTATTAAATTTATGAGATATGTTTAGACAAATTGTATTTAAATTGATTGCCTCAGGACAAAAGTCCTTTAATGAAATGTAATCCATCTTTGCATCATATTTATGCCAACACATAATGAAACACAGACATGCAAATCAGCAGTTAAAATTGTTTATACTGGACAAAACTTAGTGGTGCCATTTTATGCTAACGATTGGTGTATTCAAATGCATTTTAAGAGCAACATAACTTTGGCAGAAACATTTATTAGGAAAGTGTAATCTAATTTTTCCCCCTTTAATTTGTTCCCATTGATCCATTTTAGTGTATTAATTTCAATTGCTCTATCTAAGTATTGGGCTTTGGTAAACAGACAGAGGTGTACGGAAAGTGATAAAATAAGGATATGTTATTTCCCTGCAAAACCAACCCCATTTTCATGGGTAGTGGTTTCAAAAAACTAAACCAGCTTCTTCATATACAAAAATAAACCTAAAGAAGCAACGTCTCATACATTTTATACAGTTGGTATAAAAAGTCATTAAAAACACCTTAAAGGAAAAACAATTTGAAAGTACACTGCCCCTTTAAGTGACAACTTGGATTTGAGGTTCATCACTGGAAAAGAAAATCTAGTTTACTAAAGAAACAACCAAGGGAGTTCTCTGAAAATGTATTATTGAAATATTAATCATAGAACTGTGGAATTAAAGGGATACGAACCCCACAAAAATGGTCTTTTCTGATTCAAACAGAGCATACAATTTAAAAATGTTTCAAATTTTTTTTGTTCCCATGGTATCCTTTGTTGAAGAGATACCTAGGTAGGCGTCTGGTGCACTATTTAGCTGTTAATAGTGCAGATATCTAGTTTTTCAATGGGACTTCCATAGCATCGGTATTACGAGTCTGCCTGGGTGGCCAAAAAGTGAGTGGTACAGCCTATACCGTCAAGATCCATAACGTAAACTGAAAGTCAGTAGTTATGAGTTTTGCGCTACAAAGCTGTAACATAAAACTCATAACTAAAGTGCTAAAAAGTAAACAGAGGCCCTCCCGCATCGCAAATACTAAAATAAAATTATTAACCCCTAATCTGCGGTTCCGGACATCGCCGCCACTAGAATAAACATATTAACCTCTAAACCACCGCACTCCCGCATCGCAAACATTAGTTAAATATTATTAACCCCTAATCTGCTGTCCCTAACATCACCGCAACCTACATTACAGTTATTAACCGCTAATCTGCCGCCCCCAATGTTGCCGCCACTATATTAAAGTTAATAACCCCTAAACCTAAGTCTAACCCTAACAACAACAGGAGGGCAAATGGCAGGCACTCCAATAACCAAATAGGCGCAACTATGTTCAGTAAAAAATTCAAAACTTTAATGAAGAAATATATAAAAAATGTATATAAAATACACAATCAAGCTGGACACAAAGGACAGGGGGTGAAAAAGACAGGCCTGACGCGTTTCGCGCCCCCTAGTGGCGCTTATTCATAGGCTGCAGCACCTAGTGTGTGGTGCCTTTTTAAAGGGAAGGAAAACCATTAACCCTTTATGTGCAAATCACAATTAAAAACAAAAGCATGTTAACAACAACAACAAATTTACATTGGGATTACTTACAAAAAATATAAATACAGATTCTGACATACCTAAGCCAGTGTGTGGAATAATAAGATACCTAGACATGATAATGATAAATTAATGTATACCAATTATAAAAGTTAGGATAATAGTATCAAATGAATATCCCTAGTCTTCTCTCATGTATAGACCAACTTGAATTGTACACTATAGGGATATCACTATATTAGAACACAGACTAGTCTCAGAAAAGACTGAAATAATTAGAGAAGGAAAATCTAATAATAGTCTCATAAGCACATAGTGCCATATCAGTTATCCGTAAGGTAGTTAATATCGCATGCTTTATTCATTCCATGAGGTTGGCATGTATTAAGCTTTAATATCCAAAATATTTCTTTCTTATCTAAGATTTTTTGCGTATTACCACCTCTAATTGGAACTTTGGCGATATCAATAATTTGAACTGAAATGTCAGCCTTATGGGTAAAATGTAAACCATTGACGTGACTAGCAACTGCTGAGTCCTTAGAATAGTTTTTAACGTCTCTGACATGTTCCCCAAACCTGGTTCTGACTTCACGTGAGGTTTTACCTACATATTGACTTTTACAGATATTACAAGTCAAAAGGTAGATGACAAATCTGGTTTTACAGTTAGCATAGAAATCTATGACATATTGTTTATTGTCTACACTTGAAGAAAAATGTGTACCCCTAAAGAGGTTAGGGCAAGTTAAACAATCCCTGCTACCACATTTAAATAACCCCTTTTTTGATAGCCAGTCTCCTGAGGGGACACTCACAGTATCAGAAACCAAGCTGGGAGCAAGTACTTTCCCTAATGTCCTTGGTTTTTTGGAGACGTACCTGAAATTATTTACAAATGGTTTGAGAATGTCATCTCCCAGTAGGATATGAGAATGCTTCTTTAAAATCTTTACTACTGCATCATAATTTGTGGAATACTCTGTGGTGAAGACTATAGTGTCACTAGTGACTTGTTTCTTCTTATGAGCAGTAATGGATTGTTTATTATAAGCCTTAACTGCTAATCTGCATTGCTCAAGCCTACTTGGGTTATAGCCTCTCTTAATAAGTCTGTCTTTTAGCTCTAAAGACTGTCTTTCATAGATAGAATCATCTTGGGGTATTCTGCGTGCTAGCCTAATAAACTGCCCTCTTGGAATAGCTTTTTTGACATGTTCTGGATGTTGGGATGCCACATGCAAAATTGTATTGCCTGCCACTGGTTTTCTATAGGTTTGAGTTACTATTTGATTGTCAATAATTAGTAAAGTAAGATCTAAATAGTTAATCTGCTTACTATTTTGTTCGCCTGTAAATCTTAAACCCATAAGATTATCACTCAAATATGACAACAAATCATCCAAATTGACAACTTTTTTATCATTACTGACCAATTAGCAACAAATCATCTATGTAACGAACAAAAAGCACTACTTCATCCATCAAGGGTTATTTGTTGAAAAAAATATAAGTAAGTTCCCCCACCATGCAACATAAATATTTGCAAAAGCTGGGGCAAATTTTGCCCCCATGGCGGTCCCCCTGATTTGTAAGTAGTACTCTTTGTTGAACATAAAATAATTGTGCGAAAGCAAAAATTGTAAGGTTTCACATATATAATCAATTTCTTGATCACTCAGATCTGTGTCCCTTTTTAAAAAATAGTTGACAACTCTTATGCCTGAATGTTGAGGTATACTGGTGTATAGTGAAACTATGTCAGCTGTAATTCAACTATAGTTGTCCTTCCATTGGATAGTGTTCAGTGTAGTAAGCAAATGTGATGTGTCCCTCAAATAGCTGAGTTGTCTTTGTGCTATGGGTTGTAATATTGTGTCAATCCATTCCCCTAAAGGTTCTAAAAGGGAACCTATGCCCGCAACTATGGGCCTTCCCCGGGGGGGGGGGGGTATCCCTGTTTTTATGAATTTTGGGGACATGATGGAATAATGGAGTAACGGGATATTCTGGTATTAGTGTTTCCACATCTTCATTTTTAAAGATCCCTAAATGACTCCATCTGCTTCAAGTTTACCCATTTCTTTTCTGAAAGTATGATCAGGGTTGCCAGGCAACAACCTATATACACTGCTGTCTGAAAGTTGTCTCCGTGCTTCCTCAAAGTAATAGGACTTATCCATGACTACGATGCTGCCACCCTTATCCGAATTTCTGATGACTATATCATCATTATTTTTAAGAGTTTTAATGGCTAAACGTTCATGATATTTCAGATTATGGGTTACAGCATCGCTGCCAGTGTCTATATCAGCTTCCAACTTAAGTATATCTTCTTGTAACAACCTATGGTAAGCATTGACTATAGGGCCTCTATAGTTAATAGGATAAAAACTAGACCCCATGTTTGTTAGGTCTATCCAGTATCTCCTTACGGTCCTCTGGTCAATGCCCACCCATATTGTACAATTCATTCAAGGTCGCTACAGAGCAAGCATCAGCAAATGGTAAATGTGGGGAAACTTCCTCTACATCTGATATCACAATCTCAGTTTGTTGCCTTTCACTACCCCATATCAGTTAAAGCAAAAACCTTTTTAAAGACAATTTACGAATCGAATTTGTTTTACATCCAAGAGAGTGTCTAAAGCATGAAAGCCTATTTGTTGGGGCAAAACCTAGTCCTTTTGATAACACTGAAATTTCAATGTCCTTTAAATCATATTGAGAGATATTAATAACATTTAGTCCTTCTTCTGAGACTTATGTGACGATATTGAGGATATTACTTCTGCCCCTTTCTTCATCTTGTGCTTTCTTTTGTCTTCCTTTACGCCATCTCCTTCTGTATTTTTTCCTTTTTCTGCATTTTTTCTTTATTTTCAAACATGTCACCGGTTGTCCCTTCCGTTTCTTCCCCCGTCTGCACCTGTAAAAAAAGCACAAGAGGATAGAGGAGTAGGAGAGGAAGGAGGAGAAAGAGGCAGGAAGAAGACTATGAAGAAGCAGTAGAAGTGCAGAAAGAAGAAATAGAGGATACAGCTGAAATGTTAGCTTCTGAATCCGTGGACTCTCCCTCTGAAGCACTCAATGCCACCTTCCTAGCTATTCTTGTTTTTATTCTTAAGGATGGATTTTGGAGCTTGCTTGACTTGATCTTTGTTCTTTATCTTTATGCATGTTTTTGGACTGTTGTCTGTTTTTCCAGGACTTGTTTCTTTTGTCACGTTGCTGTTGGCGCACTTCTGCCCAATTGTATACCTTATCCAGGTCATAATCCTCCTTATCACGCACAAATTTCCTTTTCTTGAAGTTTGCTCTTGGTCACATTTTTTCAAAGTCTCATCCATTTTCTTTTTATGCTCAAAAACTTAGAACCTGGCTTCCAACGGTTTAAGATCCTCCTTTATACTCTCTTACCTTGATTTTTAACTTCATTCTTTTTTTCTCTTTGACTCTGATAAGAATCCTGATGAGTTTAAGGGAACACTCTGTGAGTGCCGAATTCCAGTCCTCCATATCGGGGGGGTCCTTCAAATTCAAAAGATGGATATTTCTTTATTCTAAGTCCCCTTGGACTACGGTCTGCCTTCTAAGTATTTATTAAAAGCTACAATGTCCCACATCAGGCGCAAATCAGAGATCAAGGTATTCTGTAAGACTTTAAAGTTTGTTCTTATGCTTGACTCCTCAATATCACTTTCAGCCTTAGAAAATATTTTGTTGAAAAATCCTCCCTATTGTACATATCAAACATGTCAATAGTCTCACTTCATTGGTGTTAGTGTCTGAATCCTGTATTACATTATTGGAATCGAATCCCGCACCCTCCCTGTCTGTGTCAGACAGTATTATTTGAAAAATAAGTGTATTTTTAAGTTGCGCTTTTGGTTTTATATGCCAGATAAACTGAAATTAGGGAAAGTACTTGCTCCCAGCTGGTTTCTGATACTGCGAGTGTCCCCTCAGGAGACTGGCTATCAAAAAAGGGGCTATTTAAATGTGGTAGCAGGGATTGTTTAACTTGCCCCTAACCTCATTAGGGGTACACATTTTTCTTCAAGTGTAGACAATAAACAATATGTCATAGATTCTCTATGCTAACTGTAAAACCAGATTTGTCATCTACCTTTTGACTTGTAATATCTGTAAAAGTCAATATGTAGGTAAAACCTCACGTGAAGTCAGAACCAGGTTTGGGGAACAAGTCAGAGACTCCGGTAAAAACTATTCTAAGGACTCACGCAAGTTGCTAGTCACTTCAATGGTTTACATTTTACCCATAAGGCTGACATTTCAGTTCAAATTATTGATCTCGCCCAAGTTCCCAATTAGAGGTGAGTACTACGCAAAAACATCTTACGATAAGAAGAATATTTTTGGATATTAAAGCTTAATCACATGCCAACCTCATGGAATCGAATAAAGCATGCGATATTAACTACCTTACGGATAAACTGATATGGCACTATGTGCTTATGAGACTATTATTAGATTTTTCTTTCTCTAATTATTTCAGTCTTTTCTGAGACTAGTCTGTGTTACTAATATAGTGATATCCCTATTCGTGTACAGTTCAAGTTGGTCTATACATTAGAGTAGACTAGGATATTATTTGATACTATTATCCTAACTTTTATAATTGGTATACATTAATTTATCATTATCATGTCTAGGTATCTTATTATTCCACACACTGGCTTAGGTATGTCAGAATCTGTATTTATATTTTTTGTAAGTAATCCCAATGTAAATTTGTTGTTGTTGTTAACATGCTTTTGTTTTTAATTGTGATTTGCACATAAAGGGTTAATGGTTTTCCTTCCCTTAAAAAGGCACCACACACTAGGTGCTGCAGCCTTATGAATAAGCGCCACTAGGGGGCGCGAAACGCGGTCAGGCCTGTCTTTTTCACCCCCTGTCTTTGTGTCCAGCTTGATTGTGTATTTTATATACATTTTTTATATATTTCTTCATTAAAGTTTTTGAATTTTTTACTGAACATAGTTGCGCCTATTTGGTTATTGGAGTGCCTGCCATTTGCCCTCCTGTTCTTGTCTATATCAGCGATTTGAGTTGATCGCCGGCTACGGCACTCTGCCAGTCACTTCCATTGGAGCATTTTACTTTCCATTGCCGGTTTCCGGTTCCGGACGCCGCTACACCGCGCTTACCCTTCTGTGTACGCTAGTAGCTAACCCTAAACAACCCCTAACTTAAATTAAATTAAAATAAATCTAAATAAAACTTACTATCGTTACCTAAATAATTCCTATTTAAAACTTAATACTTACCTATAAATTAAACCCTAAGCTAGCTACAATATAACTAATAGTTACATTGTATCTAGCTTAGGGTTTATTTTTTATTTTACAGGCAAGTTTGTATTTATTTTAACTAGGTAGAATAGTTAGTAAATAGTTATTAACTATTTATTAACTACCTAGATAAAAATTAAATACAAATTTACCTGTAAAGTAAAACATAACCTGTCTTACACTAACACCTAACCTTACACTACAATTAAATAAATTACATAAATTAAATACAATTACCTAAATTACAAAAAAAAAACACTAAATTACACAAAATAAAAAAAGAAATTATCAGATATTTAAACTAATTACACCTAATCTAATAGCCCTATCAAATAAAAAAAAGCCCATCCAAAATAAAAAAAAAACCTAGCCTAAACTAAACTACCAATATCCCTTAAAAGGGCCTTTTTGCGGGGCATTGCCCCAAAGTAATCAGCTCTTTTACCTGTAAAAAAAAATACAAACAACCCCCCAACAGTTAAAACCCATCACCCATACAACCAATCCCCCAAATAAAATCCTAACTAAAAAAACCTAAGCTCCCCAATTGCCCTGAAAAGGGCATTTGTATGGGCATTGCCCTTAAAAGGGCATTTAGTAGTGATGTTGCAAACAGTTCGACGGAGAACAGTTCCCGGCGAACATAGCTTGTTCGCGTTCGCCGCTGCGGGCAAACATATGCGATGTTCTATCTGCCCCCTATGTGTCATCATTGAGGAAACTTTGACCCTGTATCTCACAGCCTTATGACACATTTGAGCCAATCAGCAGCAGACACTCCCTCACAGACCCTCCCAGCTCCTTGGCAGCAGCCATTTAGAATCATTACGATCTTGCTTTCTTAGTGAGAGGAGCTTTAGTGTTGCTGCTGCTGACATTATAGGGAAATAGATAGCTAGGCTAGTGTATATAGATGTCCCACTACAGTCCTGAAGGACTCATCTAATCTCTGCTGTACGGACAGCACCCCAAAAAGCCCTTTTTAGGGCTATAACTTCAGTCGTTTTTTGTTTTTTTTATTTGTAATTTTATTTGCATTTGCCTGGCTTTCAGCCTGTGTGTGAGGCTCACATCATATACTGTGATTAGTGCCACCACTGATATCTGCTTAACATTAGTGTAAATTTAAAAAAAAAAAAAAAATTTTGCTAGTGTAATCTAATTTCATTTTCTATCAGGCCTGTGTGTTTCTGGCTTACACAGCATACTGTGGTTAATTGCTGTCCTAGCAGCCACCACTCCTATCTGCTTAACATTATTTTAAATAAAAAAAAAACTTTTAAATCATTTTGCTAGTGTAATCTAATTTCATTTTTCTATCAGGCCTGTGTGTTTCTGGCTTACACAGCATACTGTGGTTAATTGCTGTCCTAGCAGCCACCACTCATATCTGCTTAACATTATTTTAAATTTAAAAAAAAAATTCAATCATTTTGCTTGTGTAATCCAATTTCATTTTCTATCAGGCCTGTGTGTTTCTGGCTTACACAGCATACTGTGGTTAATTGCTGTCCTAGCAACCATCACTCATATCTGCTTAACAATTATTTTAAATTAAAAAAAAAAACCTTTTAAATCATTTTGCTAGTGTAATCTAATTTCATTTTCTATCAGGCCTGTGTGTTTCTGGCTTACACAGCATACTGTGGTTAATTGCTGTCCTAGCAGCCACCACTCATATCTGCTTAACATTATTTTAAATTTTTTAAAAAAACTTTTAAATCATTTTGCAAGTGTAATCTAATTTAATTTTCTATCAGGCCTTTGTGTTTCTGGCTTACACAGCATACTGTGGTTAATTGCTGTGCTAGCAGCCACCACTCATATCTGCTTAACATTATTTTAAGTTTAAAAAAAAAACTTTTAAATCATTTTTGCTAGTGTAATCTATTTCATTTTCTATCAGGCCTGTGTGTCAGGCTTACACAGCATACAACGTTGTTTAATTGCTGTGCCAGTAGCCACCCACTCATATCTGCTTAACATTATTTAAAATTAAAAAAAAAACTTTTAAATAATTTTGCTAGTGAAATCTAATTTAATTTTCCATCAGGCCTGTGTGTCAGTCCCACATCATATAGTGTGATTAATAGCTCTTTTTTCCACAACTTATATCTGGTGTAAATTAGTGTAAATTTTTTTTAAAATTATTTTTTTACATCAGTCCTCTTCTAGTGTTATTTAATATTAGTTGCCAGGCCAGCCTGGCTGCCATTAGTGCCAGCCTGTGTGTCAGGCTGCCAGCATATTACTGTGCCTACTTCCATCCTCAGTGCCAGTCCACCACTCCTATCTGGTGTAACCATTAGTTTAAATTTTGTAAAAAAAAACTTTTACATCAGTCTTCTAGTGTTATTTAATTTTAGTTTACAGGCCAGCCTGCCACTAGTGCCAGCCTGTGTGTCAGGCTGCCAGCACATACTGTGCCTACTTCTATCCTGAGTGCCATCACTCCTATCTGTTGTAACATAAGTGTAACTTTTTTAAAAACAAACTGTTACATCAGTCTTCTATTGTTATTTAATTGCAGTTGTCTGTCTGCCAGCGTGTGTGCCAGGCCTACTTTCCAACTAGTGCCACGAATCATATTTGTTATAACAGTAGTGTAAATATTTTAAAAAAATATTTTTTGACTGTGAAAGATCAGTCTGCTAGTGCCATTGAATTGCAGTTGCCTGCCTGCCAGCATGTGTGCCAGGCCCACTTGCCAACTAGTGCCACCAATCATATTTGTTATAACAGTATTTTAAATGTTGCCTGCCTGCCTGCCAGTGTGTGTGCCAGGCCCACTTGCCAACTAGTTACACCAATCATATTTGTTATAACAGTAGTGTAAATATTTTAAAAAAATATTTTTTGACTGTGAAAGATCAGTCTGCTAGTGTAATCTACTTGCAATTTCCTGCCTGCCAGCGTGTGCCAGGCCCACTAGCCAACTAGTGCCACCAATCATATTTGCTGTAACAGTATTGAAAATATTTTAAATCAAAAACTTTTTTGACTGTGAATCATCAGTCTGCTAGTGCCATTGAATTGCAGTTGCCCTGCCTGCCAGCATGTGTGCCAGGCCTACTTGCCAACTAGTGCCCACCAATCATATTTGTTGTAACAGTATTGAAAATATTTTAAATCAAAACCTTTTTGACTGTGAATCATCAGTCTGCTAGTGCCATTGAATTGCAATGCCTGCCTGCCAGCGTGTGTGCCAGGCCACTTGCCAACTAGTTACAACAATCATATTTGTTATAACAGTAATGTAAATATTTAAAATAAAAAATTCTTAGACTGTGAATCGTCAGTCTGCTAGTGCAATTGAATTGCAGTTTCCTGCCTGCCAGCGTGTGTGCCAGGCCCACTAGCCAACTAGTGCCACCAATCATATTTGTTGTAACAGTATTGAAAATATTTTAAATCCAAACTTTTTTGACTGTGAATCATCAGTCTGCTAGTGCCATTGAATTGCATTTGCCTGCCTGCCAGCATGTGTGCCAGGCCCACTTGCCAACTAGTGCCACCAATCATATTTGTTCTAACAGTATTGTAAATATTTAAAATAAAAAATTCTTAGACTGTGAATCATCAGTCTGCTAGTGGAATTGAATTGCAGTTTCCTGCCTGCCAGCGTGTGTGCCAGGCCCACTAGCCAACTAGTGCCACCAATAATATTTGTTTTTAACAGTATTGAAAATATTTTAAATCAAAACTTTTTTGACTGTGAATCATCAGTCTGCTAGTGCCATTGAATTGCAGTTGCCTGCCTGCCAGCATGTGTGCCAGGCCCACTTGCCAACTAGTGCCACCAATCATATTTGTTATAACAGTATTTTAAATATTTTAAAAAAAAACTTTTTTGACTGTGAAGCATCAGTCAGCTTGTGTAATCTAATTGCAGTTGCCTTCCTCCCAGCGTGTGTGCCAGGCCCACTTGCCAACTAGTGTCACCAATCATATTTGTTGTAAAAGTATTGAAAATATTTTAAATCAAAACTTTTTTGACTGTGAATCATCAGTCTGCTAGTGCCATTGAATTGCAGTTGCCTGCCTGCCAGCGTGTGTGCCAGGCCCACTTGCCAACTAGTTACAACAATCATATTTGTTATAACAGTAGTGAAAATATTTAAATAAAAAATTCTTAGACTGTGAATCATCAGTCTGCTAGTGCAATTGAATTGCAGTTGCCTGCCTGCCAGCGTGTGTGCCAGGCCCACTAGCCAACTAGTGCCACCAATCATATTTGTTGTAACAGTATTGAAAATATTTTAAATCAAAACTTTTTTGACTGTGAATCATCAGTCTGCTAGTGCCATTGAATTGCAGTTGCCTGCCTGCCAGCCTGTGTGCCAGGCCCACTTGCCAACTAGTGCCACCAATCATATTTGTTATAACAGTATTTTAAATTTTTTTTAAAAAAACTTTTTTGACTGTGAAGCATCAATCAGCTTGTGTAATCTAATTGCAGTTGCCTTGCTCCCAGCGTGTGTGCCAGGCCCACTTGCCAACTAGTGCCACCAATCATATTTGTTGTAACAGTATTGAAAATATTTTAAATATTTACTTTTTTGACTGTGAATCATCAGTCTGCTAGTGCCATTGAATTGCAATTGCCTGCCTGCCAGCGTGTGTGCCAGGCCCACTTGCCAACTAGTTACACCAATCATATTTGTTCTAACAGTAGTGTAAATATTTAAAATAAAAAATTCTTAGACTGTGAATCATCAGTCTGCTAGTGCAATTGAATTGCAGTTTCCTGCCTGCCAGCCTGTGTGCCAGGCCCACTTGCCAACTAGTGCCACCAATCATATTTGTTATAACAGTATTTTAAATTTTTTTAAAAAAACTTTTTTGACTGTGAAGCATCAATCAGCTTGTGTAATCTAATTGCAGTTGCCTTGCTCCCAGCGTGTGTGCCAGGCCCACTTGCCAACTAGTGCCACCAATCATATTTGTTGTAACAGTATTGAAAATATTTTAAATATTTACTTTTTTGACTGTGAATCATCAGTCTGCTAGTGCCATTGAATTGCAATTGCCTGCCTGCCAGCGTGTGTGCCAGGCCCACTTGCCAACTAGTTACACCAATCATATTTGTTCTAACAGTAGTGTAAATATTTAAAATAAAAAATTCTTAGACTGTGAATCATCAGTCTGCTAGTGCAATTGAATTGCAGTTTCCTGCCTGCCAGCGTGTGTGCCAGGCCCACTAGCCAACTAGTGCCACCAATCATAGTTGTTGTGTATTGAAAATATTTTAAATCAAAACTTTTTTGACTGTGAATCATCAGTCTGCTAGTACCATTGAATTGCAGTTGCCTGCCTGCCAGCGTGTGTGCCAGGCCCACTTGCCAATTAGTTACACCAATCATATTTGTTATAATAGTAGTGAAAATATTTAAAATAAAAAATTCTTAGACTGTGAATCATCAGTCTGCTAATGCAATTGAATTGCAGTTGCCTGCCTGCCAGCGTGTGTGCCAGGCCCACTAGCCAACTAGTGCCACCAATCATATTTGTTGTAACAGTATTGAAAATACTTTTTTGACTGTGAATCATCAGTCTGCTAGTGCCATTGAATTGCAGTTGCCTGCCTGCCAGCGTGTGTGCCAGGCCCACTTGCCATTTCCAACTAGTGCCACCAATCATATTTGTTCTAACAGTATTGTAAAAAAATTTAAAATAACATTTTTGGACTGTGAAGCATTAGTCAGCTAGTGTAATGTAATTGCAGTTGCCTTCCTCCCAGCGTGTGTGCCAGCCATGCCCACTTTCCAACTAGTGCCACCAATCATATTTGTTGTCACAGTACTTTTAATATTTAAAAAATAAACATTTTTGACTTTGAAACATCAGTCTTTTTTTTTTGGTGTTAGGCTCACAGCGTATACTCTGCCCACTTGCCCAGTGCCACCACTCATAATTTGTTTAATAGTATTGTAAGTGTACATTTTAAAAAAAAAATGACAGGCAGAGGCAGGCCACCCCGCAGGTGCCATCGTGGTCGTGGTGCTGTGATTCCTTTAGACCCTACAAATATGCACATTGTTCAGAGGCCAGGTGCCAGGGGAGACACGAAAAGTTCTGAGGAGGACCTAGTTGAATAGCTAACACAGGACACCCAATCTTCTACAGCTTCCGCTCCTAGTCCTCCTAACCTTGATGCACCATCCACGTCCAGCTGTGCTTTGGGCACCTCTCAAGTGACCAGTGCCACTCGCCCGCCTGTCGCCACCACCAACACTAGCACCACAGCCACTTCACTTGATCTGTCAGAGGAGTTATTGACACATCAGTTGGAAGAAATGATTGATGCGCAACCATCATTGACAGAGGATGTAGAGAACAGTGATATGTCTCAGTCAGGCAGCATTACAGACATGGAGGTACGGTGTGATGTTGATGATGATGATGTTTTACCCACTGCTGCTTCCTTTGTTGATGTGTCAGATACAAGTGAAGCGGTTGATGATGATGTGTCGGTGGATGTTACATGGGTGCCTGCTAGAAGAGAAGAAGGGGAAAGTTCAGATGGGGAGACAGAGAGGAGGAGGAGGAGACGAGTTAGAAGCAGGGGGAGGTCGTCGCAAGGAGCTAGTGGCACAGTCAGACAGCATGCATCGGCACCTGGGGTCAGCCAGACAGCACGCCGACGCCAATCAACGCATGCTGTTGCCACCACCAGAATGCCGTCATCACAGAGCTCTGCAGTGTGGCATTTTTTTTTGTGTGTCTGCCTCTGACAACAGTGATGCCATTTGCAACCTGTGCCAAAAGAAACTGAGTCGTGGGAAGTCCAACACCCACCTAGGTACAACTGCTTTGGGAAGGCACATGGTCTCACATCACAAACGCCGATCGGAAGAACACATGAGTAGAAGCAGCACACAAACTCAAAGCCGCCCTCCTCCTCCTGGTCCAGCATCTTCAGCCACGTCAACCACTGCTGTCCTCCTTGCCCCCTCTCAACCATCCTCCACTGAGTCTCTCTTACATAGCAGTTCCTGGTCATCTGCCCACAGTCAGGTGTCTGTCAAGGACATGTTTGAGCGTAAGAAGCCAATTTCTCAAAGTCACCCCTTTGCCCAGCGCCTGACAGCTGGCTTGTCTGAACTCTTAGCCCACCAGCTTTTACCATAAAAGCTGGTGGAGTCTGATGCTTTTAAAAAAAATGTATCTATTGGGACACCGCAGTGGAAGGTACCCGGCAGAAATTTCTTTTCACAAAAGGCAATCCCAAACCTGTGCTCTATTGTGCAAAAGGAAGTGATGGCATGTCTGGCACACAGCGTTGGGGCAAGGGTCCATATGACCACTGATAGCTGGTCTGCAAAGCATGGTCAGGGCAGGTATATCACCTACACTGCGCATTGGGTAAACCTGCTGATGTCTGAAAAGCATGGAATGCGTGGCTCTGCAGAGGAGTTGGTGACACCGCCACGACTTGCAGGCAGGTCTGCTGCTACCTCCTCTACTCCTCCTACTCCATCCTCTTCCATAACCTCTTCCTCGGCTGAGTCCTCTTCTGCTTCTGCGTCTTGCTCCACATCAACGGCACCCCCCAGCTCCCCAGGTACTATTCAACATCCCGCATACGGCAGTGTCACGCCGTCTTGGGGTTGACTTGCCTGAAAGCGGAGAGTCACACCGCACTCACAGGTGGATCAGTGGCTGACTCTGCACCAACTGGAGATTGGCAAGGTTGTTTCTCACAATGGAAGTAATTTGGTGGCGGCATTGAAATTGGGCAAGTTGACACGTGCCGTGCATGGCACATGTGTGTAATCTGATTGTACAACGCTTTGTGCATAAGTACCCAGGCTTACAGGACATCCTGAAGCAGGCCAGGAAGGTGTGTGGCCATTTCAGGCGTTCCTACACGGCCATGGCGCACTTGTCCGATATCCAGCGTCGAAACAACCTGCCAGTGAGGCGCTTGATTTGCGACAGCCCGACACGGGGAATTCAACACTCCTAATGTTCGACCGCCTGCTCCAACAAGAAAAAGCTGTTAATGAGTATTTGTATGACCGGGGTGCTAGGACAGCCTCTGTGGAGCTGGGGATTTTTTTTCCAAACTACTGGACGCTCATGTGCAATGCCTGTAGGCTCATGCATCCTTTTGAGGAGGTGACAAACCTTGTCAGTCGCAGCGAAGGCACCATCAGCGACATCATACCATTTGATTTCTTCCTGGAGCGTGCCCTGCGAAGAGTGCTGGATCAGGCCGTAGATGAGCGTGAAGAGGAAGAGGAAGAGTTGTGGTGTCCATCACCACCAGAAACAGCCTTATCAGCATTGCTTGCTGGACCTGCGGCAACGCAGGAAGAGGATTGTGAGGAAGAGGAGTCAGAGGAGGAATGTGGCTTTGAGGAGGAGGAGAAGGAAGACCAAGCACAAAAGGCATCCCAGGGTGCTCGTTGTTGTCACCTATCTGGTACACGTGGTGTTGTACGTGGCTGGGGGGAAGAAGATACCCTCAGTGACATCAGTGAGGATGAGGAACGGGACATGATTAGCTCGGCATCCAACCTTGTGCAAATGGGGTCTTTCATGCTGTTGTGCCTGTTGAGGGACCCTCGTATAAAAAAGCTGAAGGAGAATGACCTGTACTGGGTGTCCACGCTACTAGACCCCTGGTATAAGCATAAAGTGCCTGAAATGTTACCAAATTCCCGCAAATCGGAAAGGATGGAGCATTTAAAAAATAAATTAAAAAATATGCTTTACACAGCGTATAAGGGTGATGTCACAACAGCACAACGGGAATCTAACAGGGGAAGAGATGAAAGTAATCCTCCTCCTCCTCCCACGACCACGGCGGCAAGGACAGGACGCTTTCCTGAAGTGTTGTTGATGGAGGACATGCGGACCTTTTTAACTCCTATGCATCGCCAGAGCCTTTCGGGATCCAGCCTCAGAGAAAGACTCAACCGACAGGTAGCAGACTACCTAGCATTAACTGCGGATCTCAACACTCTGAGGAGCGATGGACCCCTTGACTACTGGGTGTGCAGGCTTGACCTGTGGCCTGAGCTATCTCAATTTGCAATTGAACTTCTGGCCTGCCCCGCTTCAAGTGTCAGAAAGGACCTTCAGTGCAGCAGGAGGTTTTGTCACTGAGAAGAGAAGTCGCCTAGGTCAAAAAAGTCTTGATTATCTCACCTTTATTAAAATGAATGAGGGATGGATCCCGAAGGGACTGACATTGGGCGATACATTTGACTAAAAAAGGCCTGATGATGAGATGAGCTGCCTTGGGCTACAAATGGTACACACGCTGGCGTATTTTTTCTTAGAATGCAGGATGACTTGCGTGACTTATCCGCCAACAACTAGTGTTCAAGCCGCAAGGTTTTAGGGCACTTTCTAACTGTTTTACAAACATCAATTTTTCTGGCCACTGCTACAGCAGCGGCTGCAACAATACCGAATTTTTAAGGCATAATTTTTCTGTCCTCTGCTGCTGCACTGTGGCTACAAAACTCAAAGAAAAAAAAAAGGCACATAACAGTGATTAAACTGTTAAGAATAGTACTACTTAACACACCACTCATATCTGGTGGCACAGTAGATTGCACGTGCAGTGCCCCAAATTTGAAGTAGGAGGACCGACCAAGCATCTTTTTCCATCTCCCAGTTCCTAAAAATTATCTCCGGGTTCCATCTATGCCATACCTGTACTTTATTGCTCAAAAGGATGGCATATGTGGTGTTTCATGCTGTTGTGCCTGTTGAGGGTCGTGGGCCATCGTATAAAAAGGCAGAAGGAGAACGACCTGTACTGGGTGTCCAAGCACATTTTCTGTTCAATATTCCCGGTTCCTCTAAATTATCTCCGGGTTCCTAAAATCAATGCCATACATGTACTTTATTGTGCAAAAGGATGGCATATGTGGTGTTTCATGCTGTTGTGCCTTTTGAGGGTCGTGGGCTATCGTATAAAAAGGCTGAAGGAGAACGACCTGTACTGCCTTGCTGCTCCTTTTTAGGCAGGCCAGCTCTTTGCATACAGGCCCACAGACTCTGTAGAAGATCCCTCTTTTAGGGAGAGGTGCAGCCATAATGCAGGGTCAGAACCTCTGTCAGCAACTGGTATACTTGATTGTGCAAAAGGAAGTAACCTTACCATGCTTCCCTGACTGCACGTCTTGTTGTTATATTTTGGTGAGGGTAATCATGCAGGCCATATAGACTTCCCCCGATAGGGGGAGTAACAGGGATGAAAGTGCTAAGAATAGTACTACTTTACACAACCTAGTTAGCCATGGGTTCCAGTCCCAGACCGCATGTCTTGTTGTTTTATTTGGTCCGGGTAATCATGCAGGCCATATAGACCTCCCACCATTAGGGGTTGTAACAGGTATTAAACTAATAAGAACAGTACTACTGAAATAAACCTAGTTACCATGGTTCCAAGAGCGCAGGTTTTATTGTTGTACTTTGTTAGGCTAATCATGATGGCCATATAGACCTCCCCCGAGAGGTCTGGAAGTAACAGGGATGAAAGTGCTAAGAATAGTACTACTTTACATAACCTAGTTAGCCATGGGTCCCAGTCCAAGACCGCATTTCTTGTTGTTTTATTTGGTCCGGCTAATCATGCAGGCCATATAGACCTCCCACCTTTAGGGGTTGTAACAGGTATTAAACTAATAAGAACAGTACCACTAAAATAAACCTAGTTACCATGGTTCCAAGAGCGCAGGTTTTATTGTTGTACTTTGTTAGGCTAATCATGATGGCCATGTAGACCTCCCCCGAGAGGTCTGGAAGTAACAGGGATGAAAGAGCTAAGAATAGTACTACTTTACACAACCTAGTTAGCCATGGGTCCCAGTCCAAGACCGCATGTCTTGTTGTTTTATTTGGTACGGCTAATCATGCAGGCCATATAGACCTCCCACCATTAGGGGTTGTAACAGGTATTAAACTAATAAGAACAGTACTACTGAAATAAACCTAGTTAACATGGTTCCAAGAGCGCAGGTTTTATTGTTGTACTTTGTTAGGCTAATCATGATGGCCATGTAGACCTCCCCCGAGAGGTCTGGAAGTAACAGGGATGAAAGTGCTAAGAATAGTACTACTTTACACAACCTAGTTAGCCATGGGTCCCAGTCCAAGACCGCATGTCTTGTTGTTTTATTTGGTACGGCTAATCATGCAGGCCATATAGACCTCCCACCATTAGGGGTTGTAACAGGTATTAAACTAATAAGAACAATACTACTGAAATAAACCTAGTTAACATGGTTCCAAGAGCGCAGGTTTTATTGCTGTACTTTGTTAGGCTAATCATGATGGCCATGTAGACCTCCCCTGAGAGGTCTGGAAGTAACAGGGATGAAAGTGCTAAGAATAGTACTACTTTACACAACCTAGATAGCCATGGGTCCCAGTCCAAGACCGCATGTCTTGTTGTTTTATTTGGTACGGCTAATCATGCAGGCCATATAGACCTCCCACCATTAGGGGTTGTAACAGGTATTAAACTAATAAGAACAGTACTACTGAAATAAACCTAGTTACCATGGTTCCAAGAGCGCAGGTTTTATCGTTGTACTTTGTTAGGCTAATCATGATGGCCATATAGACCTCCCCCGAGAGGTCTGGAAGTAACAGGGATGAAAGTGCTAAGAATAGTACTACTTTACACAACCTAGTTAGCCATGGGTCCCAGTCCAAGACCGCATTTCTTGTTGTTTTATTTGGTCCAGCTAATCATGCAGGCCATATAGACCTCCCACCTTTAGGGGTTGTAACAGGTATTAAACTAATAAGAACAGTACCACTAAAATAAACCTAGTTACCATGGTTCCAAGAGCGCAGGTTTTATTGTTGTACTTTGTCTTCAGGATGGAGCCGGTCCTCATCGGATGAAGATAGAAGATGCCGCTTGGAAGAAGATGGTTGCCGGTCCGGATCTACTCTTCTTCCCGGATAGGATGAAGACTTTGGACCCTCTTCTGGACTTCTTCAGTGGATGTCTAGCCCCCGCTTGGGTTGGATGAAGATATCGGAGCCAGGACGGATCGGTGTGATACCCGGTGAGGGGAAGACAAGGTAGGAAGATCTTCAGGGGCTTAGTGTTAGGTTTATTTAAGGGGGGTTTGGGTTAGATTAGGGGTATGTGGGTGATGGGTTGTAATGTTGGGGGGGTATTGTATGTTTTTTTTTACAGGCAAAAGAGCTGAACTTCTTGGGGCATGCCCCGCAAAGGGCCCTGTTCAGGGCTGGTAAGGTAAAAGAGCTTTGAACTTTAGTAATTTAGAACAGGGTAGGGCATTTTTTTATTTTGGGGGCTTTGTTATTTTATTAGGGGGCTTAGAGTAGGTGTAATTAGTTTAAAATTGTTGTAATATTTTTCTTATGTTTGTAAATATTTTTTTATTTTTTGTAACTTAGTTCTTTTTTATTTTTTGTACTTTAGTTAGTTTATTTCATTGTATTTATTTGTAGGAATTGTATTTAATTAATTTATTGATAGTGTAGTGTTAGGTTAATTGTAGGTAATTGTAGGTAGTTTATTTAATTAATTTATTGATAGTCTAGTGTTAGGTTTAATTGTAACTTAGGTTAGGATTTATTTTACAGGTAATTTTGTAATTATTTTAACTATTTTAGCTATTAAATAGTTCTTAACTATTTAATAGCTATTGTACCTGGTTAAAATAAATACAAAGTTACCTGTAAAATAAATATAAATCCTAAAATAGCTATAATATAATTATAATTTATATTGTAGCTATATTAGGATTTATTTTACAGGTAAGTATTTAGCTTTAAATAGGAATCATTTATTTAATAAGAGTTAATTTATTTCGTTAGATTTAAATTATATTTAATTTAGGGGGGTGTTAGTGTTAGGGTTAGACTTAGCTTTAGGGGTTAATCCATTTATTAGAATAGCGGTGAGCTCCGGTCGGCAGATTAGGGGTTAATGTTTGGAGTTAGGTGTCGGCGATGTTAGGGAGGGCAGATTAGGGGTTAATACTATTTATTATAGGGTTAGTGAGGCGGATTAGGGGTTAATAACTTTATAATAATAGCGGAACGGTCCGCTCGGCAGATTAGGGGTTAATAAGTGTAGGCAGGTGGAGGCGACGTTGTGGGGGGCAGATTAGGGGTTAATAAATATAATATAGGGGTCGGCGGTGTTAGGGGCAGCAGATTAGGGGTACATAAGTATAACGTAGGTGGCGGCGCTTTGCGGTCGGCAGATTAGGGGTTAATTATTGTAGTTAGCTGGCTGCGACGTTGTGGGGGGCAGATTAGGGGTTAATAAATATAATATAGGGGTCGGCGGTGTTAGGGGCAGCAGATTAGGGGTACATAAGGATAACGTAGGTGGCGGTCGGCAGATTAGGGGTTAAAAAAAATTAATCGGTTTAGGGGTGCATAGGTAGTTTATGGGTGTTAGTGTACTTTAGAGCACAGTAATTAAGAGCTTTATAAACCGGCGTTAGCCCAGAAAGCTCTTAACTACTGACTTTTTTCCTGCGGCTGGAGTTTTGTCGTTAGATGTCTAACGCTCACTTCAGACACGACTCTAAATACCGGAGTTAGAAAAATCCCATTGAAAAGATAGGATACGCAATTTACGTAAGGGGATCTGCGGTATTGAAAAGTCGCGGCTGAAAAGTGAGCGTTAGACCCTATTTTGAGTGACTCCAAATACCGGAGGTAGCCTAAAACCAGCGTTAGGAGCCTCTAACGCTGGTTTTCACGGCTAACGCCAAACTCCAAATCTAGGCCAGAGGTTTTTTTTTAGATTTTCTTTTTTTACATACTATAATTCCACTATTTCAAACCAAGATTATATCAACCTCATTGAACAGCGTGCCGGGCAGGAGGAGTTAAGTATACAATCTAGCTACGCAAGTTGCGCAGTACTACGCAATGTGCGTAGGGAGATTGTAATTTAACTCCTCCTCCGGTTTTCACTGATGTCCAGCCAGGCACTGTAGGGAGTTGTAGCGCGACAAGGGCAACACCATCAGAGAAAATGAATTCCTGCTTGATGGTGTCAGGGACCACCAACATCTTCTCGTGGACCACCAGTGGTCCACAGACCACTGGTTGGCGACCGCTGAGCTAGAGCATGCAATTTTAAGCAACTTTCTAATTTACTCCTATAATCCTTTTTTCTACATTCTCTTGGTATCTTTATTTAAAAAAGCAAGAATGTAAGCTTAGGAGCCGGTGTTCTAAAATTAGTCTCGACTTAAAAGAATGCGGGACCCGCGTCACTTCCGGTGACGTGACATTAGCTGTTGGAGGTGTGTGGCGCTCACTGCGCATGTGCAAAAGGCCCAACCTCCTAAAATCAGCTGTTGAAGCCTATGGGCAGTATACTTCATTGTGCAGGTGCACAGAATACTGCGCATGCGCACGCAGCCCAACTCCTCACGCTCAGTTTAATAAACTGCATCAGAGGGTCCACTAATTTTAGAGCACCGGCCCATTTTTGCTTGAGCACATGGGTAGCGCTTGCTGATTGGTGACTACATTTAGCCAACATTAACAATGTTATTTTATTGTTTGCTGTTTTATGGTTTCTTATTCTTTTTTAGCTGTACACTCTTATTTTATTTTATTTTTTATTAGACTGAATAATTTTTTTTTTGAAAATTGTTTTTTTATTGAGGTAAATGGAAAACTTAACATACAGGAGTCCATCTGCACAGGTTAAGTGCATAATACAATGCCTAAATAAAAGTTAACAACAATAGGTATATAGATATACATGTATATATAGACATAGATTATCCTATTCAGAAGCTAACGGTCATCAGTAATAGAAAAATAATTATAATATTGAAAAACAACCTGTGCAAAGGTATAAAAGACCTCTTTTTTTTGTAATCCAGGCACTATCAAGTATAACACTATATTTCAGAATGGGTAGTGGTGCGGATTAAGGGGGGATGGGGGAGTCAGTGAGCCAGAGCCACTTTTGATATGGGGGGAGGGGGGGCGGGCTAGTATAGTAGAAAATGACTTGAAATAAAGAGCTATCAGCTGTAAGGCTCAGTATATAAGGTATCCAAAGAGAAAGGTGCTCGTCAAATGACCAACAAGTAGGCGACCCAGGGGGGATGAGTGAGCCTTGGAGCTTACACATACTTGTAATATGCCATAACTAGTTTAGTTGAGTATCATACATAAGGATCCTTTAGGTTCTTTTAAGTAAAGCCTCAAACTTTAGCTAGTCTAGGGTCAAACTTCTGATATAGTAATAGTAAGGGTGCTAAAAATAACAAGAGATTGCTATAAGAGCGTGCTGGCCAGTAAATAAAAAAATATAAAAGAAGAAAAATCAATAGGACAATTTGAAGGATGGTAGGCTCCATTGGATAGTTATAAGCCTGAGAGGTCGGATGTAATGTTTAGGATTAAAGATAGGGTAATGATAACTTCTCACTAACGGCTAGATTTAGAGTTTTGTCGGTAACGACCCGCGTAGCTAACGTTGGCTTTTTTCTGGCTGCACCTTTAAAATAACTCTGGTATTGAGAGTCCACAGAATGGCTGCGTTAGGCTCCAAAAAAGGAGCGTAGAGCATATTTAACGCCACTTCAACTCTCGATACCAGAGTTGCTTACGGACGCGGCCAGCCTCAAAAACGTGCTCATGCACGATTCCCCTATAGGAAACAATGGGGCTGTTTGAGCTGAAAAAAAACCTAACACCTGCAAAAAAGCTGCGTTCAGCTCCTAACGCAGCCCTATTGTTTCCTATGGGGAAACACTTCCTACGTCTGCACCTAACACTCTAACATGTACCCCGAGTCTAAACACCCCTAGCCTTACACTTATTAACCCCTAATCTGCCGCCCCCGCTATCGCTGACCCCTGCATATTATTTTTAACCCCTAATCTGCCGCTCCGTAAACTGCCGCTACTTACATTATCCCTATGTACCCCTAATCTGCTGCCCCTAACACCGCCGACCCCTATATTATATTTATTAACCCCTAATCTGCCCCCCACAACGTCGCCTCCACCTGCCTACACTTATTAACCCCTAATCTGCCGACCGGACCGCACCGCTATTATAATAAAGTTATTAACCCCTAATCCGCCTCACTAACCCTATAATAAATAGTATTAACCCCTAATCTGCCCTCCCTAACATCGCCGACACCTAACTTCAATTATTAACCCCTAATCTGCCGACTGGAGCTCACCGCTATTCTAATAAATGTATTAACCCCTAAAGCTAAGTCTAACCCTAACACTAACACCCCCCTAAATAAAATATAATTTTAATCTAACGAAATTAATTAACTCTTATTAAATAAATTATTCCTATTTAAAGATAAATACTTACCTGTAAAATAAATCCTAAGGCCTAGATTTGGAGTTTGGCGTTAGCCGTGAAAACCAGCGTTAGAGGATCCTAACGCTGGTTTTAGGCTAACTCCGGTATTTGGAGTCACTCAAAATAGAGTCTAACGCTCACTTTTCAGCCGCAACTTTTCCATACCGCAGATCCCCTTACGTCAATTGCGTATCCTATCTTTTCAATGGGATTTTTCTAACTCCGGTATTTAGAGTCGTGGCTGAAGTGAGCGTTAGACATCTAACGACAAAACTCCAGCCGCAGGAAAAAAGTCAGTAGTTAAGATCTTTCTGGGCTAACGCCGGTTTATAAAGCTCTTAACTACTGTGCTCTAAAGTACACTAACACCCATAAACTACCTATGTACCCCTAAACCGAGGTCCCCCCACATCGCCGCCACTCGATTAATTTTTTTTAACCCCTAATCTGCCGACCGCCACCTACGTTATCCTTATGTACCCCTAATCTGCTGCCCCTAACACCGCTGACCCCTGTATTATATTTATTAACCCCTAACCTGCCCCCCACAACGTCGTCTACCCCTACCTACACTTATTAACCCCTAATCTGCCGACCGCAAAGCGCCGCCACCTACGTTATCCTTATGTACCCCTAATCTGCTGCCCCTAACACCGCCGACCCCTATATTATATTTATTAACCCCTAATCTGCCCCCCACAACGTCGCCTCCACCTGCCTACACCTATTAACCCCTAATCTGCCGACCGGACCTGAGCGCTACTATAATAAAGTTATTAACCCCTAATCCGCCTCACTAACCCTATAATAAATAGTATTAACCCCTAATCTGCCCTCCCTAACATCGCCGACACCTAACTTCAATTATTAACCCCTAATCTGCCGACTGGAGCTCACCGCTATTCTAATAAATGTATTAACCCCTAAAGCTAAGTCTAACCCTAACACTAACACCCCCCGAAGTTAAATATAATTTACATCTAACGAAATTAATTATCTCTTATTAAATAAATTATTCCTATTTAAAGCTAAATACTTACCTGTAAAATAAATCCTAATATAGCTACAATATAAATTATAATTATATTATAGCTATTTTAGGATTAATATTTATTTGACAGGCAACTTTGTAATTATTTTAACCAGGTACAATAGCTATTAAATAGTTAAGAACTATTTAATAGTTACCTAGTTAAAATAATTACAAAATTACCTGTAAAATAAATCCTAACCTAAGTTCCAATTAAACCTAACACTATACTATCATTAAATTAATTAAATAAACTACCTACAATTACCTACAATTAACCTAACCTAATTGAGCTCGCATTCTATTGGCTGATCGGAACAGCCAATAGAATGCGAGCTCAATCTGATTGGCTGATTGGATCAGCCAATCGGATTGAACTTGATTCTGATTGGCTGATTCTATCAGCCAATCAGAATATTCCTACCTTAATTCAGATTGGCTGATAGAATCCTATCAGCCAATCGGAATTCGAGGGACGCCATCTTGGATGACGTCCCTTAAAGGAACCGTCATTCGGCTAGTAGGCGTCGGGAGAAGAGGATGTTCCCCGTCGGAGGTCTGCAAGATGGATCCGGAAGAAAGAAGATTGAAGATGCCGTTGATAGAAGACTTCATCCGGATCATGGACCTCTTCAGCTCCCGCTTGGATGAAGACTTCAGCCGGATCATGGACCTCTTCAGCCCCCCGCTTGGGCTTGGATCAGGACATCGGAGGAGCTCTTCAGGACGGATCTGTGAACCTGGTATGGTGAAGATAAGGTAGGAAGATCTTCAGGGGCTTAGTGTTAGGTTTATTTAAGGGGGTTTGGGTTAGATTAGGGGTATGTGGGTGGTGGGTTGTAATGTTGGGGGGGGTATTGTATGTTTTTTTTTTTACAGGCAAAAGAGCTGAACTTCTTGGGGCATGCCCCGCAAAGGGCCCTGTTCAGGGCTGGTAAGGTAAAAGAGCTTTGAACTTTAGTAATTTAGAATAGGGTAGGGCATTTTTTATTTTGGGGGTCTTTGTTATTTTATTAGGGGGCTTAGAGTAGGTGTAATTAGTTTAAAATTGTTGTAATAATTTTCTTATGTTTGTAAATATTTTTTTATTTTTTGTAACTTGGTTCTTTTTTATTTTTTGTACTTTAGCTAGTTTATTTAATTGTATTTATTTGTAGGAATTGTATTTAATTAATTTATTGATAGTGTAGTGTTAGGTTAATTGTAGGTAATTGTAGGTAGTTTATTTAATTAATTTAATGATAGTATAGTGTTAGGTTTAATTGGAACTTAGGTTAGGATTTATTTTGCAGGTAATTTTGTAATTATTTTAACTAGGTAACTATTAAATAGTTCTTAACTATTTAATAGCTATTGTACCTGGTTAAAATAATTACAAAGTTGCCTGTCAAATAAATATTAATCCTAAAATAGCTATAATATAATTATAATTTATATTGTAGCTATATTAGGATTTATTTTACAGGTAAGTATTTAGCTTTAAATAGGAATAATTTATTTAATAAGAGATAATTAATTTCGTTAGATGTAAATTATATTTAACTTAGGGGGGTGTTAGTGTTAGGGTTAGACTTAGCTTTAGGGGTTAATACATTTATTAGAATAGCGGTGAGCTCCAGTCGGCAGATTAGGGGTTAATAATTGAAGTTAGGTGTCGGCGATGTTAGGGAGGGCAGATTAGGGGTTAATACTATTTATTATAGGGTTAGTGAGGCGGATTAGGGGTTAATAACTTTATTATAGTAGCGCTCAGGTCCGGTCGGCAGATTAGGGGTTAATAGGTGTAGGCAGGTGGAGGCGACGTTGTGGGGGGCAGATTAGGGGTTAATAAATATAATATAGGGGTCGGCGATGTTAGGGCAGCAGATTAGGGGTACATAGGGATAATGTAAGTAGCGGCGGTTTACGGAGCGGCAGATTAAGGGTTAATAACAATATGCAGGGGTCAGCGATAGCGGGGGCGGCAGATTAGGGGTTAATAAGTGTAAGGTTAGCGGTGTTTAGACTCGGGGTACATGTTAGAGTGTTAGGTGCAGACGTAGGAAGTGTTACCGCATAGCAAACAATGGGGCTGCGTTAGGAGCTGAACGCGGCTTTTTTGCAGGTGTTAGGTTTTTTTTCAGCACAAACAGCCCCATTGTTTTCTATGGGGGAATCGTGCACGAGCACGTTTTTGAGGCTGGCCGCTTGCGTAAGCAACTCTGGTATCGAGAGTTGAAGCTGCGTTAAATATGCTCTACGCTCCCTTTTTGGAGCCTAACGCAGCCTTTATGTGGACTCTCAATACCAGAGTTATTTTTATGGTGCGGCCAGAAAAAAGCCGGTGTTAGCTACGCGGGTCTTTACCGACAAACTCCAAATCTAGCCGTAATATAGCTACAATTTCAATTATAATTATATTATAGCTATTTTAGGATTAATATTTATTTTACAGGTAACTTTGTATTTATTTTAACCAGGTACAATAGCTATTAAATAGTTAAAATAATTACAAATTTAACTGTAAAATAACACTACACTATCAATAAATTAATTAAATAAAATACCTATAATTATCTACAATTAAACCTAACACTACACTATCAATAAATAAATTAAATACAATTCCTACAAATAAATACAAATAAATAAACTAACTAAAGTACAAAAAATAAAAAAGAACTAAGTTACAAAAAATAAAAAAATATTTACAAACATTAGAAATATATTACAACAATTTTAAACTAATTAAACCTACTCTAAGCCCCCTAATAAAATAACAAAGCCTAACACTAAGCCCCTGAAGATCTCCCTACCTTGAGTCGTCGTCACCCAGCCGAGCCAAATTCTTCATCCAAGCGGAGCAAGAAGAGGTCCTCCATCCAGTAGAAGTCTTCATCCAAGCGGGGCAGAAGAGGTCTTCCATCCGATTGAAGTCTTCATCCAAGAGGTATCTTCTATCGTCATCCATCCGGAGCGGAGCGGCAGCATCCTGAAGACCTCCAACGCGGAACATCCTCTTCTCCCGACGCCTACTAGCCGAATGATGGTTCCTTTAAATGACGTCATCCAAGATGGCATCCCTCGAATTCCGATTGGCTGATAGGATTCTATCAGCCAATCGGAATTAAGGTAGTTATATTCTGATTGGCTGATGGAATCAGCCAATCAGAATCAAGTTCAATCCGATTGGCTGATCCAATCAGCCAATCAGATTGAGCTCGCATTCTATTGGCTGTTCCGATCAGCCAATAGAATGCAAACTCAATCTGATTGGCTGATTGGATCAGCCAATCGGATTGAACTTAATTCTGATTGGCTGATTCCATCAGCCAATCAGAATATTCCTACCTTAATTCCGATTTGCTGATAGAATCCTATCAGCCAATCGGAATTCGAGGGACGCCATCTTGGATGACGTCATTTAAAGGAACCGTCATTCGGCTAGTAGGCGTCGGGAGAAGAGGATGTTCCACGTCGGAGGTCTTCAGGATGCTGCAACTCCGCTCTGGATGGATGACGATAGAAGATGCCTCTTGGATGAAGATTTCAATCGGATGGAAGACCTCTTCTGCCCCGCTTGGATGAAGACTTCTACCGGATGGAGGACCTCTTCTTGCTCCGCTTGGATGAAGAATTTGGCTCGGCTGGGTGAAGACGACTCAAGGTAGGGAGATCTTCAGGGGCTTAGTGTTAGGTTTATTTAAGGGGGTTTGGGTTAGATTAGGGGTATGTGGGTGGTGGGTTGTAATATTGGGGGGGTATTGTATGTTTTTTTTTACAGCCAAAAGAGCTGAACTTCTTGGGGCATGCCCCGCAAAGGGCCCTGTTCAGGGCTGGTAAGGTAAAAGAGCTTTGAACTTTAGTAATTTAGAATAGGGTAGGGCATTTTTTATTTTGGGGGGCTTTGTTATTTTATTAGGGGGCTTAGAGTAGGTGTAATTAGTTTAAAATTGTTGTAATATATTTCTAATGTTTGTAAATATTTTTTTATTTTTTGTACTTTAGTTAGTTTATTTCATTGTATTTATTTGTAGGTATTGTATATAATTTATTTATTGATAGTGTAGTGTTAGGTTTAATTGTAGATAATTATAGGTATTTTATTTAATTAATTTATTGATAGTGTAGTGTTAGGTTTAATTGTAACTTAGGTTAGGATTTATTTTACAGGTAAATTTGTAATTATTTTAACTATTTTAGCTATTAAATAGTTCTTAACTATTTAATAGCTATTGTACCTGGTTAAAATAATTACAAAGTTGCCTGTCAAATAAATATTAATCCTAAAATAGCTATAATATAATTATAATTTATATTGTAGCTATATTAGGGTTTATTTTACAGGTAAGTATTTAGCTTTAAATAGGAATAATTTATTTAATAAGAGTTAATTTATTTTGTTAGATAAAAATTATATTTAACTTAGGGGGGTGTTAGTGTTAGGGTTAGACTTAGCTTTAGGGGTTAATACATTTATTAGAATAGAGGTGAGCTCCGGTCGGCAGATTAGGGGTTAATGTTTGAAGTTAGGTGTCGGCAATGTTAGGGAGGGCAGATTAGGGGTTAATACTATTTATTATAGGGTTAGTGAGGTGGATTAGGGGCTAATAACTTTATTATAGTAGCGCTCAGGTCCGCTCGGCAGATTAGGGGTTAATAAGTGTAGGCAGGTGGAGGCGACGTTGAGGGGGGCAGATTAGGGGTTAATAAATATAATATAGGGGTCGGCGGTGTTAGGGGCAGCAGATTAGGGGTACATAGCTATAATGTAGGTGGCGGCTCTTTGCGGTCGGCAGATTAGGGGTTAATTATTGTAGGTAGCTGGCTGCGACGTTGTGGGGGGGGCAGGTTAGGGGTTAATAAATATAATATAGGGGTCGGCGGTGTTAGGGGCAGCAGATTAGGGGTACATAAGGATAACGTAGGTGGCGGTCAGCAGATTAGGGGTTAAAAAAATTGTATCGAGTGGCGGCGATGTGGGGGGGCCTCGGTTTAGGGGTACATAGGTAGTTTATGGGTGTTAGTGTACTTTAGAGCACAGTAGTTAAGAGCTTTATGAACCGGCATTAGCCCAGAAAGCACTTAACTACTGACTTTTTTCCTGCGGCTGGAGTCTTGTCGTTAGATGTCTAACGCTCACTTCAGCCACGACTCTAAATACCGGAGTTAGAAAGATCCCATTGAAAAGATAGGATACGCAATTGACGTAAGGGGATCTGCGGTATGGAAAAGTCGCGGCTGAAAAGTGAGCGTTAGACCCTTTTTTTAATGACTCCAAATATCGGCGGTAGCCTAAAACCAGCGTTAGGAGCCTCTAACGCTGGTTTTCACGGCTACCGCCAAACTCCAAATCTAGGCCTAAGACTACTAGGCTGATCTTCACATAGGCTTGGGGTACTGATAAATAAGAGTGGGATTACTAAATATGTAACTTAGAGTCCCGAGTTATGGCTAAAGGATACAGCATATATTAATATAGACAAATAGAGGTAAGGAATAAGTGCCTATTTTGCTTCATATACAATGTGGATATAAACACCTTTTTTTTTAAATAATATTGTAACTAATTATTGGAACCCCTCAGGCGCCTATCAACCGAAAGCAGAGGGGAAATATGTACAATGGATGATCTGGACAAAGAAATGCCTTGGCACTAAGGACAAGTGGTAGAACAGTGTAAATTATCAATTTTAATAGTACAGTTTGAATCACAAAGTATACAATTTATATTCACAATTTTATGTTCGCATTAAAACAATAAAACAATGTAGCAGTAAGTTCATGGATCCATGACAAACAATGACAATAAAAAATGATTAAAAATGTGATAAGATTGCAATCTTGGTATAAAAAATCAATAAAGAGTAAAAGCAATATAATGATCGATGTACGTTGGTGGTAATGATCTATAAAACAATGTGGATGAAGTATGCAAGAGGTGAGACTTAAGTCAAAGAAGTGGGAAAATAAAATTATTGTGAAAATAAAAATATTAGGTTCAAATAAAAAAATGAAAAAATGAAAAAAATGAAAAAATGAAGAGATGATGAAAAAAATGATGATATGAAGGGATGATGAAAAAAAGGAAAAAAAAGAAAAAATGAAAAGAATAAAGTCATTGGGGTAAGTGAACAATCCTATAGAATAGTCTATTAGATAAGGTGCATGTAGATCCTGCATGTAAGTGTTCAAAAGTCAATATAGTCCAAATGAAGTATAAATCCTGTGATTGTCAAAAATTAAATCCTGTGATAGTCAAAAAATTAAATTAAAAATTCTTTGTGGAAACCCAAAAATGAAAGTTATACAGTGATGGTGATTGGTGTAGGAAAAATGACAATCAAAAAATAGAGTCTTGATAAAGGCCTGCTACGGGCCGAAACGTGTTGACCGATTGGTAAGCCTATTTCCATTATTTTATTACCGCTAAGACGTTATTGCGCCATGTTGTGTTTTATTTCCTTTTAGGTTGATTATCGTTTTTTACTACTTGGAATCCTTTAGAAGTCCACACCTTGAGTACTTTAAGAATCCTCTCCTGCCAGCACCACTCTGTTGCCACATAGACACTTTTCAACTATTTTTAAGTATTGATTTTTTAGATCGTTTTGGATTTTGTGCATTTATTTTTTGATTGTCATTTTTCCTACACCAATCACCATCACTGTATAACTTTCGTTTTTGGGTTTCCACAAAGAATTTTTAATTTAATTTTTTGACTATCACAGGATCTAATTTTTGACAATCACAGGATTTATACTTCATTTGGACTATATTGACTTTTGAACACTTACACGCAGGATCTACATGCACCTTATCTAATAGACTATTCTATAGGATTGTTCACTTACCCCAAGGACTTTATTCTTTTCATTTTTTCTTTTTTTTCCTTTTTTTCATCATCCCTTCATATCATCATTTTTTTCATCATCTCTTCATTTTTTCATTTTTTTCATTTTTTCATTTTTTTATTTGAACCTAATATTTTTATTTCCACAATAATTTTATTTTCCCACTTCTTTGACTTAAGTCTCACCTCTTGCATACTTCATCCACATTGTTTTATAGATCATTACCACCAACGTACATCGATCATTATATTGCTTTTACTCTTTATTGATTTTTTATACCAAGATTGCAATCTTATCACATTTTTAATCATTTTTTATTGTCATTGTTTGTCACGGTCCATGAACTAACTGCTACATTGTTTTATTGTTTTAATGTGAACATAAAATTGTGAATATAAATTGTATACTTTGTGATTCAAACTGTACTATTAAAATTGATAATTTACACTGTTCTACCACTTGTCCTTAGTGCCAAGGCATTTCTTTGTCCAGATCATCCGTTGTACATATTTCCCCTCTGCCTTCGGTTGATAGGCGCCTGAGGGGTTCCTATAATTAGTTACTCTGTTACCCCGGTGGCTACTAGGTGCCACCACCCTTAGGCTCATAGGGGCTAAGTTGACGCTGGTCCAAACCCTAACCTTTTTTAATAATATTGATTAATTTGAAACCTGAGGGTGATTCTACATGCGGGTAAGTCGGATGGGGGAGTATATGGGACATATGTCTGCAGATTCTAAGAGAAATTGGTTAGCTCCGCTAGGGATTAAATAACTTATTTTATCGTAAATATACAATGACTCAACACTGCTAAATTACTTTTAACTTATTATAGACTTGGGGCACTATTTGTGATAGACATATTACAGGGAAAAACATATTTTACTCTAGGGAGGAGTTACTAACACAAATGAGACACTATGTGGGGCAAAGGAGAATTCTCTTCTGCCTAGGTGTTTCCTCATGGTGTAGAAATTTTTTGTTTTTGTTTTTTATAAGCTAAGAGAGATATACATATTACAGAGATAGGTGATAGCTACATATAATAATACAATTTCAAGATTAGGCAAAGAACCAGTTGCAGTCCAAATATACCCATATATGAGTGGCTGAATATTGGTGGGGGATTCTGTTGATTTACTGGAGGTGTGGGCATTAGATACAGTACTAGTATTGTCCACCTTAAGTAAATAGCTGGCATAATAAGTTAGGTATCGGTATCAAGCTAGACAGCTCTCATTAAGATGCTCCTACCCAAAGGGCCTGCGGAATAGAAATAGAGCACCAAAAGAGATAGGATTCATTGGTAAGCCACAAAAATTATATAGCAGCAGTTTATATTGGGCGGCTACCTTCTGTTAACAGACATATAGTATATACTATAATTTTAGGTAAGGAGTACAACCGGTTCACTACATATTGCTCGTAGACAAGAAAATGGGAGTTTATTTACACTAAGCGTGCAAAAGGCGTAAGTTTAAATCCTTATGTTCTGATTGGTGGAAGTAGAGATGCCGGATATTATAGTATGTAGTATAACATATAATGTAAAACTGTACACAATAACCCCTAGTACACAATCTTATAGTTTCAGTCACATCCATGAAGTCTTAAAGGAACCCTCAGACCTTGTCAAATTGTTAAATAAGGAGAGCAAATAGGGCTAAATGTACCCTAATAACTTCAAACGATATACATTGCTTAACAATAGGGATATGAGCATGTTATAAGCAGTGTGCTTTACTAGTTAGAGTGATGTGGCAACGTATAAACATACATACAACACTACCATGTATATGGCTCCAATACGTATGGGAAAATTAGTTAATAACACAAGGAAAACAAACAAGGTATAATACTAATAGAATATGTAAACTATGAGGAACTTTTAAGCTAGGAAATAAAGCATCTACAATATGCGTAGCAAATGATGCATGTATAGATGATTGAGTTCTTTATCCGACCCCTGCAGTGAGTAGACCTGAGATGAGCCCAATTGATTGTAGCTTCTGTAGTCGCAAGGGATTCAGCACCAACCCTTTATACATAGTACCTTGTGAAGGAGGATAGGCCCGCAGAGCTCCGTTATATAGGAGAACCTCCATAGATCTAAGGTGTCCACCACTTTCTGTGCTCGTTCTCTGGGTGTAGCCACCATCTCCTGAAGTGGTAATCACAAGCGAGTTCGACCTGGTCTCTAGGAACCCACCTCCGATAGCTTGGGGAATGGCGGAGGTACTTCTGCGATCACTGCGAACCACAATGTCGGCTGTTTCTTCCAGATCTGTAAGGCTCTCGTTGATGTTGTAATAGGAGTCCAGTGCCTTTGCCAGGGTGAGTATGCGCTGTGGAGACTGGGGATCACCTTCTAAGAGAGTAGGTTGGTGAGCGATCGTTGAGCAATGTGAGCTATCTTCAATTTCAAAACTTTGTGATGGAAGGGAGGAGAAGGTAGCTGCTAGATTATTCACATGCTGTGACAACTTTGTGCCGGGATCGTAATTCTCTCTTGAAGAATTCCGCTCTGCAACAAGATCTGCATGCAGCTGTAGGAAGTGGGAGTCAAGTTTTCTCTCTAGCTGTCTAAGTAAAAGTATTATTGTCACCATTTTGGATTGGAGACAGCTTTATTACGGTTTAGTAGCCTTACCTTATGGGTAGTGATATATAGCGTTGTTGCTGAATCTTGCAGTATAGGAGCTTACCGACTAATCTATAGCCCCATATGAGCCATGTTATCGACTGAGACTCTAGTCCATGAGGGATAATGCTGTGTTGTTGTCTCTTGGTAAAAGAACAAGATCTCCTTTAGATTTCCATTCCCCTAGACATTCTGCAGCTCAATGATTGCTATTAGTCCTTCCAGAGATAAAATCATTATGTGTTTGGTGATGATTTACAAGGATAATAGCATTTATGGAGTAAATAAAGTCAGGAGCTGCATCAGAACACATCCTGCTCTCTTGATAGCCAGCTCCCCACCCAGACTGAAGAATTTCAGATAGGGCATGCAATTTTAAACAACTTTCCAATTTACTTTTAGCATACAATTGCTTTGTTCTCTTTGTATTTGTGGAAAGCTAAACCTAGGTAGTTTTATATGCAAATTTTTGAGCCCTTGAAGCTTACCTTTTTTCTCAGTGCATTTTGACAGTTTTTCACAAATAGACAGCGCTAGTTCATGTTTGTCATATAGATAACATTGTGCTCACTGCCGTGGAATTATTTATGAGTCAGCACTAATTGGCTAAATTGCAAGTCTTTCAAAAGAACTGAGATAAGGGGACAGTCTCCAGAGGTTTAGATAAAAGGTAATCACAGAGGTAAAAATTGTATTAATATAATTGTGCTGGTTATGCAAAACTGCGGAATGGTTAATAAAGGGATTAACTAGCTTTTTAAACAATATCAATTGTGGAGTAGACTGAACCTTTAAACACATATTATTTGTACTGCCTTTTGTAATTTGTATTGTGTTAAGATTATAAATGATCCAATACTGATTGCTTATGGCACACTAAGTTTCTTGATCTCACAGTTTTGTGCACATGGTAAAATTATCACATCCAATATTTGTAATGTGAATCCCTAATTAGGGTGCTAGCGAGTCATACAAGCCTGCAGCTGATATTTATGAAGCAGCATTTTAAACTGACTGATCAAACTGGGCTTATTGACAAGCCTTGCAGTTACACAACCAGAACCCAGGGGGTGACATTGCACGAGTGTGCACCCATGCACATTTTAATGTTGACCTTTAAAGGAACCGTCTAGCTGAAAAATGTTATTGTTTAAAAAGATAAATAATCCCTTTATTACCCATTCCCCAGTTTTGCATAACCTACACTGCTATTTTAATTCACTTTTTACCTCTGTGATTACCTTGTATATAAGCTTCTGCAGATTGCCCCTTATCTCAGTTCTTTTTACAGGCATGCATTTTAGCCAATCAGTGCAGACTCATAAATAACTCCACAGGGAGTGAGCACAATGTTATCTATATGACACACATGAACTAGTATTGTCTAACTGTGAAAAACTGTCAAAATGCACTGAGGTAAGAGGTGGCCTTCAAACGGTTTAGAAATCAGTTTATGAGCCTACCTAGGGTTAGCTTTCAACAAAGAATACCAAGAGAACAAAGCAACTTTGATGATAAAAGTAAATTGGAAAGTTGTTTAAAATTGTATTCCCTATCTGAACCATGAAAGTTTAATGTTGACTTGACTGTCCCTTTAAGACTTTATGAATGGAATATGAGTTTTTTTCATGGCAGTCTATAATGAATGAGATTGGTAGCCATAAGTTATAATTTTTTTCTTTTTGATTTTGTATGTCTATGGATTTGTTTGCAATATATGAAAACATTTTCCCTGCTTTCTTGAGAATACCTGATTTAAATCCGTTAATTCTCCCCAGAGAGTTTCAGGCTCAGATTAAGAATTTGCAGAAACAACGAGAACCAGATGTGCATGCTGGTCCATTTCACTCAGCAGATTGCCTTTATTCTTAACCAATTCCGTTTCACCTTTAATAAATCATGGGCAGTCTGTAACCTGCTTTAATTGCTGTTTATTAAAACAATAAGCAATCTGACAAAATCACTTTTAATTAGATTGCCTGGAGCTAAGCAAGAGATGCTACATATATTTTGCAACAAAAAGCAATTTTTTAACTTTTTCAAAAATAAATTTGCATAAACAAGGGGACATAAAAAAAATCATAGGAAATGTACAGTGTGTATTAACAAATGAAAGAGGAGAAAATACAGAACTGTATTTATAAAATATATATAAAAGCAAATTACACTTAGGCCTAGATTACAAGTGGAGCACAAACATATTAGTGCTATTGAACGCTAACACCACTTAATTTTATCAACAGGGCTCTTATTCTTGTGCTCATATTACAAGTTGAAAGTAAAATGGTAGTGCTCACGTGAAAGCCTCTGGCATAATAACATCTATGAGGTGTGCTACAAAATTTAAGTCTTGACTTTCGCTCGAGCGTAAAGCCGAAGTTGTACTAAAACAAAATCCCAGAAGATATAGCGTTGTTCTTCACTTAGTATAATTTATATAATGCATATATATATATATATATATATATATATATAGTATATACCACATTCAGCGTTCCCCCTAATCTATTTGAGCACCTTGTGCAAACGTTTTTAAATTTGCAATTTATGGCCACTTGACAAAAATCTGTGGGCACTTGAATGCTGTAAAGGTAATAACACACATTCACAATTCCGCACATAGACTTTAACACTCACACATACTCTGTCACAAACTCTTCCCCACACTCTCTCTCACACACTCTCTCTCACACTAAAACACAGGCGCTCTCTCTAACACACTCACACCTTCTTATACTATCTCTCTCACACAGACTCTCACACACACACAGACTCTTACACTCAGGGGTCAAGTCCTACAAAAAAAAGTGTAGGACCCAAGACCTCCACCCTCCCTCCCAATTCATATTGTTTCATATATATATATAAATATATATATATATATATATATATATATATATATATATATATATATATATATATATATACATACACACACACTTACAGTCACACTGTATTTATATCTATATAATCTATAGTCTTTGGTTAATGAAAGCAAATTAAATCCAATGAAGCATTGAATGGTAGCCTTTGGGCCTGAGTCGACTCCTCTGTCACAGAGTTTCACCCACTTAAGGTGCAATAGTTCTATTTCTGCTGAGGGGAGCTAAATAACCCCAGAGCAAGCCCCACAGAAATGTAAGCACCATGTGTAATAAAAGATAATAAAGATAATATTCATAACAGGGGTGATAACACAGCAGGACGGCTGACAGTCTTACATTTAGTGTATTGTAGGAAGTGTTGCTGTCCATTACTAGTGGATCTCACTATCCCTCTAACCAGACTGGTTACACTCACACAGACTCTCTCACACACACACACTTTAACACACACTAACATAGACTCTCACACACACACACACTCCTTGACACACACACACAGACTCTCACACACTTATACATACACACTTTCACACAGACTCTCTCTTAAACACATTCACACACACTCATACATACACACTTTCATGCAGACTCTCTCATAAACACTCACACACACACTATCTTTCTCTCACACACATACAATTGCACAGACTGACTCACAAACTCTTTCACACACACACAAACAAACTCACATACATTCTCTTACACTCTCACGACACACTTTCACACACACACTTTCACACACGCAATCTCACACATAGACTCTCACAAGACTCTCTCACACAGACTCTTTCACACACACACATGCACAGACTGACCTTACACACACGCAGAGACTCTCACAGACTATCACACAGAGAATCACACACACACTGACGCGTTCACCCACTCTCTTACACACACACACACACACACTCACAAACATACAATCTCTCACACACAGACTAATTCTTTCACATACACTCTCACACACACTCTCTCACACTATCACATATACACACAGACACACACAGGCACTCACACAGACACAATCATACAAGCACTCAAACAGAAGCAAAAATAATCTGTTAAAAAATATGCTAAAGAGTCTGGAAGATGTAGATTTAATGGCACATATTTGAATAGCATCCTTGTTAATGTCTTTTTGCCTTGTTTTTTGTTTTATCTGCACCTTGTTTCTTTGGGTTTTAATCTGGGACCTTAACAAACAATTAAGGGTCAGAGAAAAAAACTACAAAGAAAAAGGATATCACTGGGAAACATGAAAAAAGACATATACATATGTATTAGCAAGAAACAAGTGCAGAGAGTTTGGCACATCTAGATTTAATGGCACATATTTCGTTAATATTCTCGTTAATTTTTTTAAAGATTTTTGGTTTTCCCTCTTGAGACCTAAACAAACAATTTAGGGGCAGAGAAAAGCATAGCTAACATCAGGTCAACATTCCCCCTTGCCCTGAATAGGGTGATTGGTCATCATTTATGGAATAGTGGACAGATTATGAGAAGAAGGGGAAAAAATCCACTTTTTAGCTACTAGAAATGACTGAAGTGCCAGCGGACTGAAATACATTTCCAGCTGTTAGCGCTCTACTCTACCTCCAGTGACAGAGCAGACTCCTAAGTTATTAAACTTTGTCACGCTCTGAAATAGCACTGTAGTCCATCTGAAGTTCCCAGTCTGTGCTCTGTAATAGCGCTGTAGTCCATCTGAAGTTCCCAGTCTGTGCTCTGTAATAGCGCTGTAGTCCATCTGAAGCTCCCAGTCTGTGCTCTGTAATAGTGCTGTAGTCCATCTGAAGTTCCCAGTCTGTGTTCTGTAATAGCTCTGTAGTCCATCTGAAGTTCCCAATCTTTGCTCTGTAATAGCTCTGTAGTCCATCTGAAGTTCCCAGTCTCTGCTCTGTAATAACTCTGTATTCCATCTGAAGTTCCCAGTCTGTGTTCTGTAATAGCTCTGTAGTCCATCTGAAGTTCCCAATCTTTGCTCTGTAATAGCTCTGTAGTCCATCTGAAGTTCCCAATCTTTGCTCTGTAATAGCTCTGTAGTCCATCTGAAGTTCCCAATCTTTGCTCTGTAATAGCTCTGTAGTCCATCTGAAGTTACCAATCTTTGCTCTGTAATAGCTCTGTAGTCCATCTGAAGTTCCCAATCTTTGCTCTGTAATAGCTCTGTAGTCCATCTGAAGTTCCCAGTCTGTGCTCTGTAATAGCTCTGTAGTCCATCTGAAGTTCCCAGTCTCTGCTCTGTAATAGCACATACATTCCTCCAAATCAGCAGGCAGCAAAAAAATTAAAAATAAATAATCCCCATTAAGGGAAAAAAAATATTCTGGATCCGATTGCTGTGCGCACCTTTAAAAGTTTTGTGCGCTATTTTGAATAAAAAACCTTAGAGGGAATGGTGTCCTCAATATGCTGTCTTGGAAAGGAACTGAGATTTAACAAAGCATGAAAATACTTAAAGTGGCAGTAAAGACATTGAGATTTCTATATGAAATGTTTAGTTATGCCTAAAGGAACAACTTTGCATTATTTTTTCATTATTTATTTTGCCCCATTTTATGTAATTTAGCTCAGAAAATTGAGCAATTTCTAATTCCCACAACTTGGGTAGAGTTTCGCTATTGTTAAATAATTGCAGTGAAAAGCATGTTAATTTAGAAACATGGAATTTGACGGTAGATAAGAACCAAAAAGGCCCATCAAGTCTACCCATATTACGTTACTTCTTAGGATAGCCTTATGCATGTCCCAGGCATTTTTTAATTCTTTTACAGTCTTTGTGTTTACCACCTCAAATAGAATTTGATTCCATTTTAGTTTTAAAAACATTAAGACTTGGCTGATGTCATTCTGTAGCAACACAACAGAAATGTCTAGTAATTACAAGGTGTTTAGTGTCCTTTTAAAACCTCTAAAGTCTGGATAATCTTATATACACTGAGTTAAATGTATCAGTTAAATGGATATAAAACTTAAACATTTTATTCAGATAGAACCTGCAATTTTAAACAACTTTCTATTTGACTTCTATTATCAATTGTTCTTCATTCTCTTGGTATCTTTTGTTGAAAAGTAAAGACATAAGCTCAGGAGCCGGCCTTTTTCTGGAGCACTATATAGCAGCAGTTTTGCAAGAATGTTATCCATTTACAAGAGCACTAGATGGCAGTACTATTTCCTGTCATGTAGTGCTCCAGATGCCTACCTAGGTACCTCTTCAACACAGAATATCATTGGAACGAAGCAAAATTGATAATAGAGGTAAATGTGAAACTTTCTTAAAATGGTATTGCTCTGTCTGACTCACAAAAGAACATTTTTGGATTTCTTATCCCTTTAACCTGAAAATGTAGACCAAGAGGAAAATAAAATTAGCTATCAGCTAATTTTTTATTGGGACACGTTGGGGCCCTACTTCCTCTTTGAATGATTGGTTAGCTTTAATCTTAGCTGCTGGTGGTCATTCTACAGTTATATAACTGGAACCTGATCCCTATAACAGCAGGAATGAGGCAAATAATCTTCTCTGAAGATCAGATTCTGTAACAACAACTTCCAATTTCCCATGACTTTACTCTGCATGTGATATTGGGAACATAATATGTGCATGAGTTAAGCTTAACTAAAATTTATAAATCATAATTAACCTCTTGCTATATGATGAGATGGCTGCATTATATTGTGTAGTAATGTGTTGAAGCACTCTCTACCAACTAAAGGGTTAATGTGTTTATGGCATTGTTTAAACTGAAGGCTCTAAGGATAAACAGATATCTTCATATGATTTATTACAAAGAATAGTCACATTGCTTTAGACAACAAGGCTTAAATCAATATAAATAGCAGTATATTATTCTTCTATAGCATTTTTAATTTGATAAATGAAACAGTTACAAAGTTCACAAGTGATGTCACTGCTGCATGAAGTCATTGCTGGCGCTCTTGATAATTGGGAGATGCTGTATGATTAAAGCATTTGCAGGTCTATTGCTCATGACTCTACATCCCCTAATAAACAATAAGCTAGATAAGTAAAACATTGTATAACTGTATATCTCATGAATAACAATATTCTTGTGGTTTGGAAAGGAATTTTTAAATTGTGTATATTTTCTTTTTCATTAATGTATGATATTTTTTTTAAACATTGTGAGTAGATCAACCATCTGTCTTTTTGTGAGGTAGATAGATAGATAGATAGATAGATAGATAGAGACAGACAGACAGATATAGATAGATAAACAGACAGATATATTAATAGATAGATAGATAGATAGATAGATAGATAGAGACAGACAGACAGATATAGATAGAGAGATACATAGACAGACAAACAGACAGATAGATTAATAGATAGATAGATAGATAGATAGATAGATAGATAGATAGACAGACAAACATACATATATATTAGGACATAAGAAAGGAGAAAAAACGATGGCACTACAAATGTTGTTACTCTAAATAATAGCAATCAAAACCCTCAAATGGGGACACAATAATCAATATGTAAAGGACGGGTGCTGTACATTTATAAGGATAGATATGTGAAACAGAATTCAGTACAAGACTGAAAAAAGAATGTACATGAATAGCACTCAACAACTCAGATTGGTATAAAATTATGCATGGTGATAGATAGACAAAACTCTAACATAAGAGGCTGTCTGCATGTGAACATTAAAACTTAACTTTTATTTTAGAATAGTCCATTAAAAAAGAATATAAATATTTATCCAATTAAAAACACTGTAACAGAAGAAACCCCCGAGGTATAGAAATAATACTACAGCTCCGATAGCTGGGGTGGAGATAGGGATGTAGTGTCAGATATTACAGGGGTGAGGTGAGACGGCAGCCTCCTGTATATAGAAGTATGTAGGAGAGCATATGACAGTAGTCACCGTGAGATTTGGAAGTGAATAAATGATACTAATACACCAGTGCTAGAACTATTAGCACATACCTATTTGTATAAACGAGGTTATATCACCTTACCGTAAGGCACACAGGTAAGTATGGTAAGCTAAAAGTATGTGTTGATCTGATTTAATAGCCAACATTAATTTATACACTCGAGTCCAGTGTTGGATAAGTCACTTCTCTAGATGGGCCCCAAGATTGGGGAAATGGGTTAAGGTATATATCACCCTGTGGTATGGGCCACTAAGCAGTAACAATTGGTAACAGTATAATAATAAAAGGGGATCAACACTGTAAGATTGATATATGTAATCTGTAACAAAGGAATTTATTGATACATATGACACAGATGTTCAGTGTTGTTGGCTTATGATATAGTTAAACCACCACAGTGAACCTAAATTTGCTATGCAGCGATAATGTATGTTTGGTGTGACTGGGGTTTAGACGAGACACATCATTCTCATATTTTACATTTCAATTTTTATCCACTTCTGTGTGTTGTCACATAAATAGAGAGGTACAAAAATAATTATATCACCCTAGAGCATAGCACACCGCTAAGTATAGTAAGCTGAGAGTGTGTGTTCATCCAAGTTAATAGCCCACCTGTGTTTATATACTTTAGTACAGTGTTGAATAAATCACTTTTCCTTAATACATCCCAAAGTTTGTGAATAGGGTTGGGATGTATATTACCCTGTAGTATGAGCCACTGAGCAGTTACTATTGTGGGCTTACAACTATTAGATGAACCCAAATATGTAGGAATTTGTGATAGTATTCCTATAACACTGAAGGTAGATCAACACTCTAAAATATTTTTGTGTAATCTAGAACTTTATTAATAAATATAACCCAAGAATTCAGTGTTTGTTGGCTTATAATATTATTTAACCACCATTAAGTCAAACCCAGATTTACTTGTGCAAAGGTAAGATGTGTTGGTGTTACTTAAGTTTAGAGGAGACACATCAATCTCACACCTTTAATTATTGTTTTTGGTTTTTCACTTGGGAAATAAATAATCTAAGAGACCAACTAAAGATCCCTGTGTCACTCAGGATATATATAGTTATGCATTCATAAGTCTTCAATTTAATCTCAATATAGATAAAAATAGAACATAGGTGGACTTAGGAAATATTTGGCATGCTATATAAACTGAGTACTGGATGTCTGTTAATATTTAATAATGTGGGCTGAGTGCCAAAACACAATTAGGTAGTAACAGTATCCATATACTTTAGTATTGATGTTTTAGATCTGCAGTTAAGGTCAGCTTATATGTGATCAAGCAGCAGACTGACTGTGTATATCCCTTGCAACACCACTTAGTATCAGGTATTGTAACTACATATACTATATAGAGCTGCCTATATGAGATCACGATATTGATGTTTATAACACCTTAATTGAGCCACATAGTTAGAAATACATAGTTGAAGTGTCAGAGTGGCGGACTGAATAATAACAAGGAGGCTGGTGAAGGAAAATATACCTAATACGCCACCCTATTACTGACAGCCAACACTACTGATTAAATAAAAGGGAGCTATCAGAGCAACGATAACGATGTAATTCACAGCCACCTAAGTGGAGTAATAATTATATTGAATATAAATAAGTATAGGCGGCCCCACGGGAGCCGTTACAGCAATTTTAAAAACCACAACCGGAGAGGGACAAAAAAGTCCCAACTCCCCCTAACATGTTTCGCAAAAGAGCTTTATCAAAGGTGGGGCGGCCAGCTTTAGTGCAGACTTTTATAGGCTGGTACCTCAGTTGCGTCACACTTTCCCCCAAGAATGATAGGTAGAACCAGAGAAGGCTTCTCATAGGTCTCACATAGGGGGCGCGACTATCCAATCATATGGAAGCAAGTATGACGTGTAAGGACGTTACCCTGGTGATGAGAGCCAAACATACACAAAACAACACGTCAGCGGCTATCGATGTGTCAAATGTTCAGATTGTGTGCGGTGTATCTAATTTATAACCTGACTCTGCTTGATTTGGATCTAGTCTTGAAATGAACATCACAAATCTAAAGTAAGCAAAAGATGTGCAATTATTCCCCACGCTAAATTACGATCCTGGAGTGTGAGTTTGTTATTGAACTGCTCGAAAATATATGCATGTAACGATCTCATCCCCAGTTCACTTAAAAAATTGGTACCAAGTAAGAAATATGTATAGACTAGTTTTATAAGCTACTTTGTTATTATCCCCATAAGTACCATCTAAGGTTAAAAAAGGGGGGAAACACTTATGTTCAATTTGAAAATAAATATGGCGATTAAATTGAAGAACTTGAGTCAATCTAAAATTGAATTTTTAGACCTGATGATTTTCAAAGATGAGGATGGTAAAATTCATACAGATCTTTTTCGAAAACCGACGGCCACCAACAGTTTACTGCACAAAACAAGCGCACATGCACCCGGAACAACCAAATCCTTACCTGTCGGGGAATTCCTCCGGATCAGACGCAATTGTAGTGACTTGGAGTTATTCAAATCCCAGGCGAAAGATCTGGAGAAGAGATTAGTTGACCGGGGGTACAGTAAACGAGGAATTAAAAAAGACAGATCCAGGGCGCTTAAAATGAATCGTTCAGATTTACTCAGAAAAAAAAGTTAAAAAAAGATAAAGATGTCCAGACCAGGTTGATATTGACATATAATCCATCTGTACATTTGATAACTGAAATTATCAACAAACACTGGCCTATCCTCCAATTGGATCAAGATCTGAAATCCAATATTGGGGATTCAGTTAAAGTAGGTTACAGAAGAAGTAAAAACATCAAGAACCTTGTATCTGCAAGTCATTTCCAAGTACAAAAATCCAAGATAGCTAGTGTCCCTGGCTCCTTCCCCTGTGGATCTTGTTCCAGCTGCAAACATATAAAAAAAAACAATACCATTTAAGACAGATTTGGGCAAACACACCGAATGAAACATTACATTAGCTGTACCAACCAAAGTGTAATATATGCTCTATATTGTATTTGCCCAAAAATCTATGTTGGCATGACGAGCCGCAAACTACATCGTAGGCTGCAAGAACATATTCGTAACATCAAAAACGCAAGCAAAGATCTAGAGGATGATAAAACTCTGAACTCTGTAGCTTGGCATTTCTTACAGTACCATCAGTCCAATTCACAAATACTAAAGTGCCAGGGAATTGAAAAAGTTTCGCTTGGCATCCGTGGGGGCAATTTGGAGCAAGCCCTTCTAAGATCTGAATGCAGGTGGATTTACCTATTGGACTGCGTAGACCCCAAGGGGTTAAATGAACAAAACAATTATGCTTGCTTCTTATAACTAGTGATGTCCCGAACTGTTTGCCCGCGAACGGTTCACAGCGAACATAGGTTGTTCGCGTTTGTGGGCGAACACATGGCGATGTTCGATCCGCCCCTATGTGTCATCATTGTGGAAACTTTGACCCTTTATGTCACAGCCGCCTGACACATTAGAGCCAATCAACATCAGACACTCCCTCACAAACACTCCCAGCTACTCGGAATCCGCCATTTTAGACTCATAACGACCTTGCTTTTTTAATGAGAGGACGTGTTGTGTTTTTGCTCCTGACATTAATAGGAAAAACATAGCTAGGCTAGTGTATTTACAGTCCAGAAGGACTCCACTCATCTCTGCTGCAAGCACAGCACCCCAAAAAGCCCTTTTTAGGGCTATATTTCGTGCGTTTTTTTTTTTTTTTATTAGCATTTGCCTGGCTTTCAGCTGTGTGTTTAAGGCTCACAGCATATGCTGTGACTACTGCCACCACTGATATCTCCCTAACAACATTAGTTTAAATTTAACTAACCCAAAAATATAATTATTTTTCTAGTGTAATTTTTTTTCATTTTCTATCAGGCCAGTGTCACACAGCATATACTCTGGTTCATTGCTCTGTGCCAGCCAGCAGCCAGCAGTTTTAATATCCGTTTATAACATTATTTTTAATTAAAAAAAAAACACAAAAAAATATTTTTCTAGTGTAATCTAATTACATTTACTATCATGCCTGTGTCTGTCAGGCTCACTCAGCATTAATATACCTCTTTTTTTTTCAGTCTTTTGGTTAATTGGTCTGTGCCAGGCAGCCACCCAGCACTCATATCTATTTTTCTTTCACCTTAATTTTAATATATAAAAAAAAAAAAGTTTAAATTTGTTTGCTAGTGTAATCAAATCTAATTTTCTATCAGGCCTGTGTGTTTTGCTGACATAGAGAGCCTACTGTGTTTACTTGCTGCCCTCCCTAGTCTATGAGCCACGACTCATATGTGTTTAACCTTTTTTTAATTTCCCCCCCCCCCCCAAAAAAATTATTTCAATCATTTTTCTAGTGTAATCTAATAGTATTTTCTATCAGGCGTGTGTGTATCCGACATACATAGCCTACTGTTTTTTTTTTTTTAAATTATTTATTTATATATTCAGCACTGAAAAAAGCAACAAATGGTTTGTACAACTAGATTTGCAAAACATAATAACAAAAATTGCTACCAAAGACAGCGCTGCATTTTCTTCTATGTCTAATAACATAGTTACTCCAAAAAGTACCTATTCTCCTTACCCCTCTTCTAACTTATTGTATCTAGTTTCCCCTTAGAAGGCAGTTAAACAGGTAACAGTATACTTTGCATAACATATTAGTTAGATCAAGTCTTTCCAAGAGTCTCTAGTGTTTTGTAGTCCTTCACAATAAGCAAGTCATTGCAGTTCCATTGTGGGTGAGTCTCTCGTTCATTGTTAGCTTTCATAAATCAATACATTAAGCTCCCCCCTCCCCAACTAGCTCCGCTGCCAACTCTCTTTCACCCCAACCCCTCCCAGGGCGCTCCCCCAGGGTTCTGTTTCGTCTCTCATCTTAGTCTCTACATTGGTTTGTTCCCTTGTCAATAGCTTAAAAGATGTTCCATTTGCCTCTTAACTGGGCTTCGAGAACAAATTTTGAGTTTTTAAGTGGGTGTAGGATTTGTCTCTGATGTGCTAAGTCTAAGCTGCGAATTAAGGGTTCCCATTTATTGAGAAAATGTTTAGTTCGCTTTATGATGTCCCCCTGTGTATCTACTTGTTCACGGATAATTTGCTGTTGTAGTTCTAGTTTAAGGTGTGTGAGTGTTGGTGATTCAGGTTCTAACCACTTCTTGAAGATGAGCTTTCTGGCAAATAGTATGACATTATGAATAAACGCCATATGCCTGTTTGTGTTTGACTGTGTGTGAAGAAATACTACTGCTTGAATGTTCAGGTCTATGCTCTCTCCCGTAACTCTCATTACCCATTTGTGTGCCATGTTCCAGAATCTTGTGAGTTTTGGGCACTGCCATATCATATGGATTATGTTGGGGTTTGGGTGTGCGCATTTTGGACAAAGTCCCGAGGTCTCAGGGCTCCACTTATGATACATCTTTGGCGTTATGTATGCATTATGTAATAGCTTTGTATGTGATTCCCGTATGTCATTTGATAGTGATGCCTTCCTCACCTTTGAGACGCTTTGTTCAATTATTTGGTCTGTAACTGGGTGTTCAGTCCAAGTTGTCCATTTATGTTGGATTTGGTCCCTAGTAGCTTTATTAACCACTGTTTGGAGTGCTTTGTAGGTATGTGATATTGAGGTCAGTCCTCCTTTTGTCAGGGTCAGTAGCTTGTATATTTCGCAGTTGGTGTCCGGCATGTCTCCCATCCCCAAGATGCTTTGTACATAATGTCTCGTCTGTAGGAATGCGAAGTGATGCTTGTGAGGTAAATTGAATTCTAATTGTAATTCGGCAAACGATTTGACTGATTTCTGGTCTGGCGTCAGGACCTGTCTAATAGTAGAGAGTCCCCGTGTTTCCCATTGTCTAAAAGGCGATGTGGTGAAACCTGCCTGAAAGTTTGGGTTACCCCGTAGGGGTAAGTATACGGTATTCTTGCATGTGATTCTAAGGGTCCTGCAGATTTTCCACCATGCTCTTACAGGATGGAGGAGAATAGTATTGTGTCCCACTATTCCCTCTAGTTGTGTGCGAGTCATATGTGGGAGCATTTTTAATGACCACGGAGCAATGAGCTCCGTCTCTAGTTCACTGTTGGTGAAGACATTTCTGTCCAAAAACCAATCCATTACATACTTAGCCAAGGCTGCCCAGTTGTAATACTCTATGTTTGGGAGTGCCAATCCCCCCATCTCTGGTGTGCATGTCATTTTTTTATGTCCTATTCTATGTCGTTTCCCTTTCCATAAAAAGTGTAGTATGTCCCTATTTAATGTCTGGAGGTCTTGTTTATGGATGAGTTCGGGTAGCATTTGTAGTGTGTACAACAGTTTTGGGAATAGAATCATCTTGATTAGTCCCACTCTTCCCGACAGTGTCAATGGTAGTGGTGTCCAGTTTAGGAGTAAGTGTCTTAGTTCTTTAAATAGTGGTCGGAAATTAAGTCTATACCACTGTTTAGGATCTCTAGAGAGGTTAATACCTAGATATTTAAACGAGTTGGTGACAATCTTAAAGTTATCTTGCAATGGGTCTGATGGCGATTCGTTGCGTAGCCACAACAGCTCTGATTTGTCTTTATTAATACAGTATACCGAAATTTGACCGAACTCGGCTATGATGCGCATTAATATAGGGATGTTCTGCCTAGGCTCTCTTGTGTATAAGATCATATCATCTGCGAAGAGGGGTAAATGGAGGGTTTCCTTGCCTATAGTTAGTCCTTCCGTGTTTTTTCTTATTTTGGTTGCTAATGGTTCAAGCGCCAGGTCAAAGAGGAGTGGTGAGAGTGGACACCCCTGCCTCGTGCCTCTCATTAGCGGGAAAGATTTGGATGGTTCGCCGTTAACTAGAATTGCTGCACGGGGTTCATTATATACTGCATGAGTGGCTGTCATAAAGTCGCCCTGAATTCCAAATTTCCTAAGAGTTGTGAAAAGGTGGTCCCATAGTATCTTGTCGAACGCTTTCTCAGCGTCTACCAGTAGTATACAAGCGTCTCCTTCCCTCCCGTCTCCCTTTTGGTTGCCCTCCCCCCAGTAGTGTGATAGGACTAATTGTAATTTTCTCATGTTTTTAACTGAGGATCTACCCCTAACAAATCCCGTCTGGTCTTCGTGAAGCAGGTCCGGTAATATCTCTGTCAGTCTGTTAGCTAAAATTTTGGTAAACAGTTTGTAGTCTGAATTGAGTAGTGAGATTGGTCTATATGAGGATGTTAGTATTGGGTCTCTGTCTGGTTTGGGGATGACTGTTACGTTCGCTTCTGTAAATCTGTTAGATAAGTCGGCCCTCCCTTTCATTATAGCATTAAACAGTAAAGTAAGTGTCTCCGCCACCTCTTCCCTGATCATTTTATAAAACTCCCCTGGTAGGCCATCCGGCCCGGGTGTTTTCTCTAGAGGCAACGCGTTGATAGCTCCAATAGTCTCCTGGAGGGACACTGGTTTATTTAAGGACTGTAACTGTGCGTCGGTTATTTGCGGGAGGGCTAAGTCCTTCCAGAAGTTTTGTTTCAGTTGTTCATCTATCACTTGTGGGCTATACAATGTGGAGTAGTAATCTACAAATGCTTTATGTATATCCTCTTTCTTTGTTAATATTGTTCCTTGTCCCTGTATGGTTGTTATAGTGTTGGTTTTCCTGGTTAGTTTGGTGATCTTAGCTAGTAATTTACCTGTGCGATTCCCATAACGGTAGAATTTAGCCTGCATCCTAGTTTGGGCTCTGCCTGTTGCCTGAATAAGATAGGTGTCTCTGAGGGTCTTGATGTCTCTGTATTTTAGTCTGTTTTGGTCTGTCGGGTGTCTAAGGTATTGATTTCTAGCGTTTAGAAGTTGGCGTAGAAGTAGGTCCCCTCTTTTCCTGCTAATTTTATTTGTTCTAATTGCATAAGTTGTGATCTCCCCTCTTAACACTGCTTTTGCCGTTTCCCAAAACAGTGAGATGTCTTTTATGTGTTGCTTGTTAAGCTCCTTGTAAGCTAACCACTCTCCCACTAAGTGTTTTCTCAAGTTAAGGTCGTGGTACAGGTATGTAGGGAATTTCCACCCACACGTCTGTTACAAACTGCTGTTTGTAACTGGCCCTTTAAATGAAAAATTGCCCTGCTTCCCTGGATTTTGGAGAAGCCTATTTGCCAGCCTCCTTCCACATGACTATGGCCCCTGGAAGATTGTGCCCCTGAGGACATATTGACTTTTGTTGGGTGTGTGTGGCCCTTTAAGAACCATCTGGGGACATATGGTGACTTTGATGAACAATGCCCCTTTAAGACTATGTCCCCAGACCTGTGAAATGACTTGTCCCTGGCTTTCTCCCACTTGGTTCAGTTTCATTGTGTGCCATTAAGAGTTAAATTTTGTTCAGCTTCAAGAAACCTATTCTAAATACAAGTCTGCTGGGATTAGCTCTAATTAGGTTTAGTGATCAACTTTCCCATTGTCTAATCAGACTAGTATTGATAAGGTGGACTGCATTGTTTTATTGTGTGTAATGTTATCTGCTGAAGTAAATGTTGTGGCCTGTCAAAGGGAGTGTCTCTCTATCTAATATCAAATGTGTGATGGGGGATTTTATGCCTCCCCCTGAGAGTGTCCTGTTTGCATGTAACCTGAATAAAAGCAGGCTGTGTGCTCCAGCACATCAGACCTATTTTCTGTCCCTCTAACTTGCAGCTTTGACTCATGTTTGTAGGGGACAGCTTCAGCTAATATCACTACAGGGATTGCTGACTATGGTGCTGATGATTCTTTGGTGAGCGCTAGGAGCATCCTTTTCTACGGTCCAACTTCCAGCCAGCCTGGAGGCAACCGTAACATTTGGCGGCAGCGGTGGGATTGGCGTCCTAGCGCAAGGAGCAGCACCACAACAGCACTGGTATCGTAGGAAAGTTATTGAGGGCAACGCTAGCCACTGCGCAGCGTCCCTACCTACAGCAGCATGGAGCTGACAAGACACTATTCAGAACCCTGTGAAGAGCACCTCAACCTGATCCGTCGCTATGAGGGCGCGGATTTCGTTCCAGAGGTAAAGAGGCGGCTAGTCCGATATGGTCCAGACCCTGCACAGGAGGTAGTCAGTCGCATCATCCGGGAATTGGATACGGAGAACAAAGCGGCACGAGCCTTTGAGCGCCAACTGTGGAGTTTGAGGGTCTGGACACCTGGTCTCCAGCGAGAAAGTGAGTCACAGGGAGCGGAGAGCAACGACCTCCCTTCCCAGCGGCAGCCAGAGTTACAGGGAGAGGAGAGCAGCGACCTCCCTCCCCAGCGGCAGTATACCGTGCAGAGGGAAGAGACAACCAGTCCCCTTCCCCAGCCAGAGATACCAGAGGCAGCAGGCCTCATAGACTGGTCCTGGGAGGACCCCCAGCAGGCAGGTGGAGATGGGACCGCAGTCTCTCTACTGGCCCTACAGGGATGCTGGGCAGGCGGCCCAGATCCCCAGCGACAGACCCAGCTACAGGGAGGGGAGAGCATCGACCTCCCTCCCCAGCCGGAGTGTGCCTTCCAGGGAGAGGAGACAACCGGTCTCTCTCCCCAGCCGCAGCATGTTCCACAGGAAGCGGAGAGCATCGACCTCCCTTCCCAACGGCCACCGGAGTATCAGGAGGAGGAGGTAAGCCAATCTCCCCCTCCCCAGCTAACTCCTAACTTGGGCCCAGGGTTAACAGTGGAGATGTTAACCCCCACTGACCCCCACGTTCCCTTTGCCACCGGGCAGGACTATGCCCCAATTCCCCCAGCAGAAGAGCTGGCATCAGAACAGAGCACTGCTGGCCTCTGCCCTACAGACCTTGTCCTTGTTACAGGACTGGCCTACAAACCCCTCACCCCAGCAGAAGCGCTGGCACCAGGGCAGAGTGCCGCTGGCCTCTGCCCCCCAAGTACCATCAGCTATTTGCCCAGCTGCGCCAGGAAGGCAGAGGATGCTACACTTTCATCCTATAACCTGGAACTTACAGGCCAGTGCTACTTGTTGTGGGGGGGCTGCTTTGCTGCTAGTGTTTATTTGTGGGTGGGTTGCGAGACTAACTTAGGCACTGACCGACAGAAGGTCAGGTGCCTGGTTAGTCTCCCTCCAAAAGGGGAGATATGTTACAAACTGCTGTTTGTAACTGGCCCTTTAAATGAAAAATTGCCCTGCTTCCCTGGATTTTGGAGAAGCCTATTTGCCAGCCTCCTTCCACATGACTATGGCCCCTGGAAGATTGTGCCCCTGAGGACATATTGACTTTTGTTGGGTGTGTGTGGCCCTTTAAGAACCATCTGGGGACATATGGTGACTTTGATGAACAATGCCCCTTTAAGACTATGTCCCCAGACCTGTGAAATGACTTGTCCCTGGCTTTCTCCCACTTGGTTCAGTTTCATTGTGTGCCATTAAGAGTTAAATTTTGTTCAGCTTCAAGAAACCTATTCTAAATACAAGTCTGCTGGGATTAGCTCTAATTAGGTTTAGTGATCAACTTTCCCATTGTCTAATCAGACTAGTATTGATAAGGTGGACTGCATTGTTTTATTGTGTGTAATGTTATCTGCTGAAGTAAATGTTGTGGCCTGTCAAAGGGAGTGTCTCTCTATCTAATATCAAATGTGTGATGGGGGATTTTATGCCTCCCCCTGAGAGTGTCCTGTTTGCATGTAACCTGAATAAAAGCAGGCTGTGTGCTCCAGCACATCAGACCTATTTTCTGTCCCTCTAACTTGCAGCTTTGACTCATGTTTGTAGGGGACAGCTTCAGCTAATATCACTACAGGGATTGCTGACTATGGTGCTGATGATTCTTTGGTGAGCGCTAGGAGCATCCTTTTCTACGGTCCAACTTCCAGCCAGCCTGGAGGCAACCGTAACAACGTCTTTCTCTGAGGGGCATCAGTAGTGAGCTGTAGTGTTACTGGCGAGTGGTCTGAGATGGTTAGGGGGTCTATCTTAATGTCTCCTATCCTAGAACACAGTTGACTTGAGATTAGAAAATAGTCTATGCGGGAGAGTGTGGTTTTGGATGGGTGTGCACATGTGTAGTCACGCGCCTCAGGGTTTCTCTCCCTCCATACATCAAGGAGATCCAAACTATTTCTGAAGTTTTTAAGTATTAGTGTTTCTCTTCTGGATCCTGTCCATGGCTGTTTGGTGTTTGTGTTGCTAGTGGGATTTCGAAATCTGTCTGCAGGTGTATGTGGCGCTATATTATAATCTCCACCCACTATAATGGGTAAGTCTGCAAATTGTATGAGTTTAAGATCTCCTTTTTAAACGTGTTTAAGAGATATGAAAACAGGCAATAATTACCAACAATATATCAGACAGTATGCAATAAACAATAAACAGTAAACCGTTTCAGTTCCCTCTTCCCCCCCCCCCCCCACTTGTAAAGGATATGAGTTGTCATGTCTTTAAATTTAAGGGTCTTTAATCTATGGTTTCTGAGGCCTTGATGATTGTCCCTGTTTTCAGGTGTCGTCAGGCTGAGCTTCATGGTTCTGTTGCTGATTCCTTCTTTCTTCTCTTTGCAGGTGTAATTTAAGCTGGTTCGGGGATTCAAAGAATAGAGGTCCATTGGTTGTTTGGAGCCTCAGCCTTGCCGGGTACAGCAGGGCTGCTATTCTGCCTTGCTCTATGAGTTGTTTACAGTAAGGTGTGAACTCCTTTCTTTTAGCTGCAACTGTTGCTGAGTAGTCTTGAAATAAATAGATTTTCCTTCCTTCATATTCCAAAGGTGAAGCCTTTCTGTAGGCCTGCAGTATCGCTACTTTTGCTTTGAAACTAAGGTATTTCACCATTACCTGGCGTGACTGTTGGGTATTTTCTCCTTGCTTTCTCGGGTCTCCCACTCTGTGTGCCCTCTCCACTAAGCACGGGAGGCAGGACTGAGGCATACGCAGCAACTTTGGGAGGATGTTTTCTGCAAAGTCTATTAGCTCTGATCCCGGGATGTTCTCGGGGATTCCTACAATTCTTAAGTTGTTTCTTCTCGACCTGTTCTCCAAGTCATCAACCTTTGCCCATAACCGTTCATTCTGTTGTTGTAATGCTTGTATATTAGTTTCTGTTTCTCTATGACGGGTTTCTCCTTCTGCCACTCTCTGTTCCACCTGTGTCAGTCTGCCATTAAATGATTTGACCTCAGTTGTGAGTGAGTCCATCCCTGTTTGCAACTGTTCAATTTTGGGCAGGAATAGTGCAGATATCTGTGTGACAATTGGGTGTGTGTCTGTATTGTTAGAGTTTGGTAATGGATCCGCTTCCATTGGGATCTGCGGTGTATCTAGGTGATTCTTTTTTTTCTCTGCGTGCTTGAGTCTGCCTGCCATTGTCTCTGTTGTTTTTATATAGGAGTTATAATATTTTTGCATGCAGCTTTAGTGTTTTGTCAATCAGCTTCGCCAGTATTGTGACTTCTGTTTGCTTGCTTTATCACAAGTTGCTATTTCCCTCTGTTTAGTTATTTTAGGCCTCAGAATAAGTTTGAACACAGGTTCACTGTTGTGCTTGTTAAGCGCTGGGTGGGAAGGATAGGGGCAGGTCCGGGCCTTTTAGCCTCTCATGATGCGGTAGCCTGTATTATTTATTAATAAAGGTATTGTCCAGTGGGCCAAAGTTCATGTTTCCCCACCTCCTGTCTCCTATGCGGCTCTATACCCTTTGTATGAGATCTGGATTTGGGAATAGCTTCCTCCTGATTAACCCCCGGATTTGTGAGGGCTATGGTAGGGAAGGTACTTAGTGTTAAGCAGCGATATTTTAATTATGAGGTCCTTTGCTGATTCCCTTCTTCTGGGTGTAAGAGAGAGTGGTGGGGGTCGTGCCGGGATATTACTCGCTTCTGTGGTTAAGCTTTTGGCAAGTGCGGCAGCGGGGCAAGATGGCGGCGTTCCCGCCGTTAGTTAAGGTCCCAATTCAGTGTCCCACCCTTCTCTTGTAGGGGCCCGAGTCTTTAATCCTTATTATACTGCTCAAATCTTTGGCTCCTTGTGTAGCGTGGAGCACCTGTAATTCCCCTGCCTGTTTGTTTGTGTCCCTCGCGGCTGCAGCCGCTACTTACAGTCACTTCTGTGGTCTGTTACTTCTCCGGTAGTGGATTCCGCTGTTAGAATCCCTGCCAGCTTGTGTCCGGGCAGTGGGGGGTATCCCTGCCAAGGATGCCGGCTTTTTCTGGGGCAATGTGTTGGTTTTTTTCCAGTTTAATATCTGGAAACTGCGGAGCTCTGTTCCGTGCGTCTGCTCTCTCCGCCCGCCTACCGGAAGTCATAGCCTACTGTTTTTAATAGCTGCCCTTCCAAGGCTATCAGCCACGACTCATATGTATGTGCTTAACCTTTTTCTTAAAATTTCCAAAAAAAAGTCTTTAAATCATTATGCTAGTGTAATCTAATTGTATTTTCTATCAGGCCTGTGTCTAACTGTCTATCTGACTTACACAGCATACTGTTGTTATAATTGCTGCCCTACGTAGCAGCCAGCCAGTGCGACCACTCAGAGTCATATGTGCATTGCACTTCTTAACATAATTTTAATATTAAAATCTAAAATTTTAAAATATTTTGCTAGTGTAATGTAACTTAATTTTCTATCAGTCCTGTGTTTTTGTCACTTACACAGCATACTGTGTTAAATTACTGCCCTACCTACCATCCACGACTCATATCTGCCAGCCTGTCTGCCAGGCCCAAGTAGCCAATTAGTGGCACCAATCACAATTCTTGTAACAGTAATAAAAAAAAAAAAAACATAATTTTTTGGACTGCAAATATTCAGTCTCCTAGGGCCATTGAATTTCATTTACCTCCTGCCTGCCACTGCCAGCCTTTTGTGCCAGGCCGTCTAGCCAACTATTTACACCAATCATAATTGTTGTCACAGTCAGACAGTATAGTTATTAATTTAAATAAAAAAAATTTTTAGTGTTGATCTTAACCCTCAGTTAGCTCGTGCCTTTGAATTGCACTTTTCTACAGCCTTCCAAGCCTGTGTGCCAGGACTACTTAAAAAATATTTACACCAATCATATTTGTTGTGACAGTATTCTAATAATTAAAAATTAAAATTTTTGGTAATAGTTGCTGTGATTTGAATCGTCAGTTTGCTGGTGCCATTGAAACGCACTTTCCTCCTGCCTTGCAGCCTGCTGTGAGCCAGGCCCCCACCTAGCCAATTGTTGTCAGCAATCATATTTCTGTTAACAGTATTGCAAAAATTGTCAATCGTCACTGTTTAGACTGTCAGTAATCAGTCTCCTAGTGTCCTTGAATTGCATCTCCCTCCTGCCTGCCATCCTTTTGTGCCAGGCCGTCTTGCCAACTATTTACACCAATCCTAATTTTTTGTCACAGTATAGTTACTAATTAAAATTAAAAAAATCTTTATTGTTGATGATCTTAATCCTCAGTTTGCTCGTGCCTTTGAATTGCACTTTTCTACAGCCTTCCAAGCCTGTGTGCCAGGCCTACTTAAAAAATATTTACACTAATCATATTTGTTGTGACAGTATTCTAATAATTAAAAATTAAAATTTTTGGTAATAGTTGCTGTGATTTGAATCGTCAGTTTGCTGGTGCCATTGAAACGCACTTTCCTCCTGCCTTGCAGCCTGCTGTGAGCCAGGCCCCCACCTAGCCAATTGTTGTCAGCAATCATATTTCTGTTAACAGTATTGCAAAAATTGTCAATCATCACTGTTTAGACTGTCAGTAATCAGTCTCCTAGTGTCCTTGAATTGCATCTCCCTCCTGCCTGCCATCCTTTTGTGCCAGGCCGTCTTGCCAACTATTTACACCAATCCTAATTTTTTGTCACAGTATAGTTACTAATTAAAATTAAAAAAATCTTTATTGTTGATGATCTTAACCCTCAGTTTGCTCGTGCCTTTGAATTGCACTTTTCTACAGCCTTCCAAGCCTGTGTGCCAGGCCTACTTAAAAAATATTTACACCAATCATATTTGTTGTGACAGTATTCTAATTATTAAAAATTAAAATTTTTGTTAATAGTTGCTGTGATTTGAATCGTCAGTTTGCTGGTGCCAATGAAACGCACTTTCCTCCTGCCTTGCAGCCTGCTGTGAGCCAGGCCCCCACCTAGCCAATTGTTGCCAGCAATCATATTTCTGTTAACAGTATTGCAGAAATTGTCAATCATCACTGTTTAGACTGTCAGTAATCAGTCTCCTAGTGTCCTTGAATTGCATCTCCCTCCTGCCTGCCATCTTTTTGTGCCAGGCCGTCTTGCCAACTATTTACACCAATCCTAATTTTTTGTCACAGTATAGTTACTAATTATAATTAAAAAAATCTTTATTGTTGATGATCTTAACCCTCAGTTTGCTCGTGCCTTTGAATTCAGTTTTCTACAGCCTTCCAAGCCTGTGTGCCAGGCCTACTTAAAAAATATTTACACCAATCATATTTGTTGTGACAGTATTCTAATAATTAAAAATTAAAAATTTTGGTAATAGTTGCTGTGATTTGAATCGTCAGTTTGCTGGTGCCATTGAAACGCACTTTCCTCCTGCCTTGCAGCCTGCTGTGAGCCAGGCCCCCACCTAGCCAATTGTTGTCAGCAATCATATTTCTGTTAACAGTATTGCAAAAATTGTCAATCATCACTGTTTAGACTGTCAGTAATCAGTCTCCTAGTGTCCTTGAATTGCATCTCCCTCCTGCCTGCCATCCTTTTGTGCCAGGCCGTCTTGCCAACTATTTACACCAATCCTAATTTTTTGTCACAGTATAGTTACTAATTAAAGTTAAAAAAATCTTTATTGTTGATGATCTTAACCCTCAGTTTGCTCGTGCCTTTGAATTGCACTTTTCTACAGCCTTCCAAGCCTGTGTGCCAGGCCTACTTAAAAAATATTTACACCAATCATATTTGTTGTGACAGTATTCTAATAATTAAAAATTAAAATTTTTGTTAATAGTTGCTGTGATTTGAATCGTCAGTTTGCTGGTGCCAATGAAACACACTTTCCTCCTGCCTTGCAGCCTGCTGTGAGCCAGGCCCCCACCTAGCCAATTGTTGCCAGCAATCATATTTCTGTTAACAGTATTGCAAAAATTGTCAATCATCACTGTTTAGACTGTCAGTAATCAGTCTCCTAGTGTCCTTGAATTGCATCTCCCTCCTGCCTGCCATCCTTTTGTGCCAGGCCGTCTTGCCAACTATTTACACCAATCCTAATTTTTTGTCACAGTATAGTTACTAATTATAATTAAAAAAATCTTTATTGTTGATGATCTTAACCCTCAGTTTGCTCGTGCCTTTGAATTCAGTTTTCTACAGCCTTCCAAGCCTGTGTGCCAGGCCTACTTAAAAATATTTACACCAATCATATTTGTTGTGACAGTATTCTAATAATTAAAAATTAAATTTTTTGGTAATAGTTGCTGTGATTTGAATCGTCAGTTTGCTGGTGCCATTGAAACGCACTTTCCTGCTGCCTTGCAGCCTGCTGTGAGCCAGGCCCCCACCTAGCCAATTGTTGTCAGCAATCATATTTCTGTTAACAGTATTGCAAAAATTGTCAATCATCACTGTTTAGACTGTCAGTAATCAGTCTCCTAGTGTCCTTGAATTGCATCTCCCTCCTGCCTGCCATCCTTTTGTGCCAGGCCGTCTTGCCAACTATTTACACCAATCCTAATTTTTTGTCACAGTATAGTTACTAATTAAAATTAAAAAAATCTTTATTGTTGATGATCTTAATCCTCAGTTTGCTCGTGCCTTTGAATTGCACTTTTCTACAGCCTTCCAAGCCTGTGTGCCAGGCCTACTTAAAAAATATTTACACTAATCATATTTGTTGTGACAGTATTCTAATAATTAAAAATTAAAATTTTTGGTAATAGTTGCTGTGATTTGAATCGTCAGTTTGCTGGTGCCATTGAAACGCACTTTCCTCCTGCCTTGCAGCCTGCTGTGAGCCAGGCCCCCACCTAGCCAATTGTTGTCAGCAATCATATTTCTGTTAACAGTATTGCAAAAATTGTCAATCATCACTGTTTAGACTGTCAGTAATCAGTCTCCTAGTGTCCTTGAATTGCATCTCCCTCCTGCCTGCCATCCTTTTGTGCCAGGCCGTCTTGCCAACTATTTACACCAATCCTAATTTTTTGTCACAGTATAGTTACTAATTAAAATTAAAAAAATCTTTATTGTTGATGATCTTAACCCTCAGTTTGCTCGTGCCTTTGAATTGCACTTTTCTACAGCCTTCCAAGCCTGTGTGCCAGGCCTACTTAAAAAATATTTGCACCAATCATATTTGTTGTGACAGTATTCTAATTATTAAAAATTAAAATTTTTGTTAATAGTTGCTGTGATTTGAATCGTCAGTTTGCTGGTGCCAATGAAACGCACTTTCCTCCTGCCTTGCAGCCTGCTGTGAGCCAGGCCCCCACCTAGCCAATTGTTGCCAGCAATCATATTTCTGTTAACAGTATTGCAGAAATTGTCAATCATCACTGTTTAGACTGTCAGTAATCAGTCTCCTAGTGTCCTTGAATTGCATCTCCCTCCTGCCTGCCATCTTTTTGTGCCAGGCCGTCTTGCCAACTATTTACACCAATCCTAATTTTTTGTCACAGTATAGTTACTAATTATAATTAAAAAAATCTTTATTGTTGATGATCTTAACCCTCAGTTTGCTCGTGCCTTTGAATTCAGTTTTCTACAGCCTTCCAAGCCTGTGTGCCAGGCCTACTTAAAAAATATTTACACCAATCATATTTGTTGTGACAGTATTCTAATAATTAAAAATTAAAAATTTTGGTAATAGTTGCTGTGATTTGAATCGTCAGTTTGCTGGTGCCATTGAAACGCACTTTCCTCCTGCCTTGCAGCCTGCTGTGAGCCAGGCCCCCACCTAGCCAATTGTTGTCAGCAATCATATTTCTGTTAACAGTATTGCAAAAATTGTCAATCATCACTGTTTAGACTGTCAGTAATCAGTCTCCTAGTGTCCTTGAATTGCATCTCCCTCCTGCCTGCCATCCTTTTGTGCCAGGCCGTCTTGCCAACTATTTACACCAATCCTAATTTTTTGTCACAGTATAGTTACTAATTAAAATTAAAAAAATCTTTATTGTTGATGATCTTAAACCTCAGTTTGCTCGTGCCTTTGAATTGCACTTTTCTACAGCCTTCCAAGCCTGTGTGCCAGGCCTACTTAAAAAATATTTACACCAATCATATTTGTTGTGACAGTATTCTAATAATTAAAAATTAAAATTTTTGTTAATAGTTGCTGTGATTTGAATCGTCAGTTTGCTGGTGCCAATGAAACACACTTTCCTCCTGCCTTGCAGCCTGCTGTGAGCCAGGCCCCCACCTAGCCAATTGTTGCCAGCAATCATATTTCTGTTAACAGTATTGCAAAAATTGTCAATCATCACTGTTTAGACTGTCAGTAATCAGTCTCCTAGTGTCCTTGAATTGCATCTCCCTCCTGCCTGCCATCCTTTTGTGCCAGGCCGTCTTGCCAACTATTTACACCAATCCTAATTTTTTGTCACAGTATAGTTACTAATTATAATTAAAAAAATCTTTATTGTTGATGATCTTAACCCTCAGTTTGCTCGTGCCTTTGAATTCAGTTTTCTACAGCCTTCCAAGCCTGTGTGCCAGGCCTACTTAAAAATATTTACACCAATCATATTTGTTGTGACAGTATTCTAATAATTAAAAATTAAATTTTTTGGTAATAGTTGCTGTGATTTGAATCGTCAGTTTGCTGGTGCCATTGAAATGCACTTTCCTGCTGCCTTGCAGCCTGCTGTGAGCCAGGCCCCCACCTAGCCAATTGTTGTCAGCAATCATATTTCTGTTAACAGTATTGCAAAAATTGTCAATCATCACTGTTTAGACTGTCAGTAATCAGTCTCCTAGTGTCCTTGAATTGCATCTCCCTCCTGCCTGCCATCCTTTTGTGCCAGGCCGTCTTGCCAACTATTTACACCAATCCTAATTTTTTGTCACAGTATAGTTACTAATTAAAATTAAAAAAATCTTTATTGTTGATGATCTTAATCCTCAGTTTGCTCATGCCTTTGAATTGCACTTTTCTACAGCCTTCCAAGCCTGTGTGCCAGGCCTACTTAAAAAATATTTACACCAATCATATTTGTTGTGACAGTATTCTAATAATTAAAAATTAAAATTTTTGGTAATAGTTGCTTTGATTTGAATCGTCAGTTTGCTGGTGCCATTGAAACGCACTTTCCTCCTGCCTTGCAGCCTGCTGTGAGCCAGGCCCCCACCTAGCCAATTGTTGTCAGCAATCATATTTCTGTTAACAGTATTGCAAAAATTGTCAATCATCACTGTTTAGACTGTCAGTAATCAGTCTCCTAGTGTCCTTGAATTGCATCTCCCTCCTGCCTGCCATCCTTTTGTGCCAGGCCGTCTTGCCAACTATTTACACCAATCCTAATTTTTTGTCACAGTATAGTTACTAATTAAAATTAAAAAAATCTTTATTGTTGATGATCTTAACCCTCAGTTTGCTCGTGCCTTTGAATTGCACTTTTCTACAGCCTTCCAAGCCTGTGTGCCAGGCCTACTTAAAAAATATTTACACCAATCATATTTGTTATGACAGTATTCTAATAATTAAAAATTAAATTTTTTGTTAATAGTTGCTGTGATTTGAAACCTCAGTTTGCTGGTGCCATTGAATAGCACTTTCCTCCTGCCTTGCAGCCTGCTGTGAGCCAGGCCCACCTAGCCAATTGTTGTCAGCAATCATATTTCTTTTAACAGTATTGCAAAAATTGTCAATCATCACTGTTTTGACTGTCATTAATCAGTCTCCTAGTGTCCTTGAATTGCATCTCCCTCCTGCCTGCCATCCTTTTGTGCCAGGCCGTCTTGCCAACTATTTACACCAATCCTAATTGTTGTCACAGTATAGTTACTAATTTAAATAAAAAAAATCTTGATGGTTGATCTTAATCCTCATTTTGCTTGTGCCATTGAATTGCACTTTTCTACTGCCTGCCAGCCTGTGTGCCAGGCCCAACTATCCAATTAGTGCTAGCAATCATATTTCTTTTAACAGTATTGCAAAATTTGTCAATCAACACTGTTTTGACTGTCAATCTGCAATCTACTAGTGCCCTTGAATTGCATTTTCCTCCTGCCTGCCTGCCTGTGTGCCAGTCCCAACTAGCCAATTAGTGCCACCACTCATATTTATTGTAACAGGATTGGAATTTTTGTTAATCATAACTGTTTTGACTGTGATTCTTCAGTCTCCTAGTGCCATTGAATTGCAGTTTCCTTTCTCCCAGCGTGTGTGCCAGACAGGCTCATTTGCCAAATAGTGCCAAACAATCATATTTGTTGCCACAGTACTAGTAATATTTCAAAAAATTAACAATTTTTGATTTTTAAAACATCTGTCTTTTTTGTTGTTGTCTGTCTCACAGCGTATACTGTGCCCACTTTCACAGTGCCACCACTCAATTGGTGTAATAGTATTGTTAGTGTCCATTTAAAAAAAAATAACAGGCAGAGGCAGGCCACCCCGCAGGTTCCGTGGTCGTGGTCGTGGTGCTGTGATTCCTTTAGACCCTACAAATATGCACATTGTTCAGACGCCGGGTGCCAGGGGGGATGCAAAAACTTCTGAGGAGGACCTAGTTGAATGGCTAACACAGGAAACCCAATCTTCTTCAGCTTCCGCTGCTAGTCCTCCTAACCTTGACGCACCATCTAAGTCCAGCTGTGCTTTGGGCAGGTCTCAAGTGACCAATGACACTCCGCCGCCTGTCGCCACCACCAACACTAGCACCACAGCCGCTTCACTTGATCTGTCACAGGAGTTATTGACACATCATTTTGAAGAAATGAGTGATGCGCAACCATCATTGACAGAGGATGTAGATAATAGTGATCAGTCTCAGTCAGGCAGCATTACCGACATGGAGGTACAGTGTGATGATGATGGTGAAGTTGTACCCGCTGCTGCTTCCTTTCTTGATGTTTCAGATACAAGTGAAGCGGTTGATGATGATGCGTCGGTGGATGTCACGTGGGTGCCTGCTAGAAGAGAAGAAGAAGAGGGGGAAAGTTCAGATGGGGAGACAGAGAGGAGGAGGAGGAGGAGACGATTTGGAAGCACGGGGAGGTCGTCTCAAGGAGCTAGTGGCACAGTCAGACAGCATGCATCGTCACCAGGGGTCAGCCAGACAGCCCGCCGACGCCTATCAACGCATGCTGTTGCCACCACCAGAATGCCGTCATCGCAGAGCTCAGCAGTGTGGCATTTTTTTTGTGTGTCTGCCTCTGACAACAGCGATGCCATTTGCAACCTGTGCCAAAAGAAACGGAGTCGTGGGAAGTCCAACAGCCACCTAGGTACAACTGCTTTGCGAAGGCACATGGTCTCCCATCACAAAGGCCGATGGGAAGAACACATGAGTAGAAGCTGCACACAAAGTGAAAGCCGCCCTCCTCCTCCTGCTCCAGCATCTTCAGCCACGTCAACCAGTGCTGTCCTCCTTGCCCCCTCTCAACCATCCTCCACTCAGTCTCTCTTACGTAGCAGTTCCTGGTCATCTGCCCACAGTCAGGTGTCTGTCAAGGACATGTTTGAGCGTAAGAAGCCAATTTCTCAAAGTCACCCCCTTGCCCGGCGTCTGACAGCTGGCTTGTCTGAACTCTTAGCCCGCCAGCTTTTACCATACAAGCTGGTGGAGTCTGATGCTTTCAAAAAATTTGTATCTATTGGGACACCGCAGTGGAAGGTACCTGGCAGAAATTTCTTTTCACAAAAGGCAATCCCAAACCTGTACTCTGTTGTGAGAAAGGAAGTTATGGCATGTCTGGCACACAGCGTTGGGGCAAGGGTCCATATGACCACGGATAGCTGGTCTGCAAAGCATGGTCAGGGCAGGTATATCACCTACACTGCGCATTGGGTAAACCTGCTGACTTCTGACAAGCATGGAATGCGTGGCTCTGCAGAAGAGTTGGTGACACCGCCACGACTTGCAGGCAGGCCTACTGCTACCTCCTCTACTCCTCCTACTCCATCCTCTTCCATAACCTCTTCCTCGGCTGAGTCCTCTTCAACTTCTGCGTCTTGCTCCACATCTATGGCACCCCCCCAGCTCCCCAGGTACTATGCTACATCCCGGGTACGGCAGTGTCACGCCGTCTTGGGGTTGACTTGCCTGAAAGCGGAGAGTCACACCGCACCAGCACTCCTGACCGCCCTGAACGCACAGGTGGATCAGTGGCTGACTCCGCACCAACTGGAGATTGGCAAGGTTGTTTCTGACAATGGAAGTAATTTGGTGGCGGCATTGAAATTGGGCAAGTTGACACATGTGCCGTGCATGGCACATGTGTGTAATCTGATTGTACAACGATTTGTCCATAAGTACCCAGGCTTACAGGACGTCCTGAAGCAGGCCAGGAAGGTGTGTGGCCATTTCAGGCGTTCCTACACGGCCATGGCGCACTTGTCTGATATCCAGCGTCGAAACAACCTGCCAGTGAGGCGCTTGATTTGCGACAGCCCGACACGGTGGAATTCAACACTCCTAATGTTTGACCGCCTGCTCCAACAAGAAAAAGCTGTTAATGAGTATTTGTATGACTGGGGTGCTAGGACAGCCACTGGGGAGCTGGGGATATTTTTGCCAAATTACTGGACGCTCATGCGCAATGCCTGTAGGCTCATGCGTCCTTTTGAGGAGGTGACAAACCTTGTCAGTCACACCGAAGGCACCATCAGCGACATCATACCATTTGTTTTCTTCCTGGAGCATGCCCTGCGAAGAGTGCTGGATCAGGCAGTAGATGAGCGTGAAGAGGAAGAGGAAGAGTTGTGGTGTCCATCACCCCCACAAACAGCCGAATCAGCATTGCTTGCTGGACCTGCGGCAACGCAGGAAGAGGATTGTGAGGAAGAGGAGTCAGAGGAGGAATGTGGCTTTGGGGAGGATGAGGAGGAGGAAGACCGAGCACAACAGTCATCCCAGGCTGCTAGTTGTTGTCACCTCTCTGGTACCCGTGGTGTTGTACGTGGCTGGGGGGAAGAAGATACCATCAGTGAGATCAGTGAGGAGGAGGAACGCGACATGATTAGCTCAGCATCCAACCTTGTTCAAATGGGTTCTTTCATGCTGTCGTGCCTGTTGAGGGACCCTCGTATAAAAAAGCTGAAGGAGAACGACCTGTACTGGGTGTCCACGCTCCTCGACCCCCGGTATAAGCATAAAGTGCCTGAAATGTTACCAAATTCCCGCAAGTCGGAAAGGATGGAGCATTTTCATAATAAATTAAAAACTATGCTTTATACAGCGTATAAGGGTGATGTCACAGCACCACAGGAATGTAACAGGGGAAGAGATGAAATTAATCCTCCTCCTCCCACGACCACGGAGGCAAGGACCGGGCGCTTTCCTGACGTCTTGTTGATGGAGGACATGCGTACCTTTTTAACTCCCATGCACCATCAGAGCCTTTCAGGATCCAGAAAGACTCAACCGACAGGTAGCAGACTACCTAGCTTTAACTGCGGATCTCGACACTCTCAGGAGCGATGGACCCCTTGACTACTGGGTGTGCAGGCTGGACTTGTGGCCTGAGCTATCCCAATTTGCAATGGAACTTCTGGCCTGCCCCGCTTCAAGTGTTCTGTCCGAAAGGACTTTTAGTGCAGCAGGAGGTTTTGTCACTGAGAAGAGAAGTCGCCTAGGTCAAAAAAGCCTTGACTATCTTACTTTTATAAAAATGAATGAGGGCTGGATCCAGAAGGGACTGACATTGGGCGATACATTTGAATAAAAAACTACTGATGATGATATGAGCTGCCTTGGGCTACAACTGGTACACAGGCTGGCCTTTTTTTTTTGGTTATAAAGACGGAGGACTTGCTTGACTTATCCGCCAACAACTAGTGTTCAAGCCACAAGCTTTTAGGGCACTTTATAAATGTTTTACAAACATCGATTTTTCTGGCCGCTGCTACAGCAGTTGCTCCAACAATACCCCAATGTTTCAGTCATTTGTACATTCCTAATTTTTCTGGCCTCTGCTGCATCTCTGTGGGTTCAAAACTCAAATAAAAAAAATAAGGCACATAACACTAGTGATTAAACTGTTACGAATTGTACAACTTTACACACCACTCATATCCGGTGGACCATTCAATTGAACGCAAAATGCAACAAATTTGAAAGAGTAGGACCGACCAAGCATCTTTATCCGTCTCTTGGTTGATCTAAATTATCTCCGTGTTCCATCTATGACATACCTGTACTCTATTGTGCAAAAGGGTGGCATATGTTTTGTTTCATGCTGTTGTGCCTGTTGCGGGTCGTGGCCCATGATATAAAAAGGCTGAAGGAGAACGACCTGTAGTAATGGTTGCCCCATCCAGTTTTTATAAAAATGTTCCTGGTTCCTCTCAATTATCTTTGGGTTTCTAAAATGGATGCCATACCTGTACTCGCTTGTGCAAAAGGATGGTGGTGTTTCCTGCAGTTGTTTCTGTTGAGGGTGCTGGACCCTCTTATAAAAAAGCTGAAGGTGAACGACTTGGAGTGGGAGTCCAAGCATGGTTTTTGGTGCTATTTCACTTTTACAAACAATTATCTGTGGGTTTCACAAATCAATGCCGTACCAGTACTCTATTGTTCCAAAGTATGCCATATGTTCTCTTTCCTGCTGGTATTTTGTTTGAGGGTCCTGGACACTCTTATAAAAAGGCCTAAGGTGAAAGAGGTGTACTGGGTGTCCACTAATTTTTATTTTCTATTTCTCATTTGACCTAAATTATCTCTGGTTTTGTAAAATCAATGCCGTACCTGTACTCTATTGTTCAAAAGGATGCCATACGTCCTCTTTCCTGCTGGTGTTTTTTTTGAGTGTCCAGGACCATCTTATAAAAAGGCCTAAGGAGAAAGAGGTGTACTGGTTGGCTACTCATTTTTATTTTTCTATTTAACAATTGACCAAAATGATCTCTGGGTTTGTAAAATCAATGCTGTACCTGTACTCTATTGTTCAAAAGGATGCCATACGTCCTCTTTCCTGCTGGTGTTTTTTTTTGAGGGTCCAGGACCCTCTTATAAAAAGGCCTAAGGAGAAAGAGGTGTACTGGCTGTCCATCGAATCATTTTTGTTATTCAAATTTACATTTTAAAAATTTTTTTTATGGGTTTCTAAAATCTATGCCTTTCCTGTACTCTATTGTTCAAAAGTATGCCATATGTCCTCTTTCCTGCTGGTTTTTTTTTTTAGGGTCCTGGACCCTCTTATAAAAAGGCATTATGGATAAAGAATTGTACCTGGTGTCCATCCAATCTTTTTTTTTAATTCAAATTCACGGTTGCAACAAATTATCCCCGGGTTTCTAAAATCAATGCCTTTCCTATAATCTTTTTTTCACAAAGGATGCCATATGTCCTCTTTCCTACTGCTGGTTTTGTTGAGTGTCCTGGAGCCTCTGCTAAAAAGGCCGAAGGATAAAGAAGTGTACTGGGTGTCTATTCAATGTTTTTTTAGATTTAACAGTTGTAACTTATTTTTTCTGTCTTTCAAAAATCAATGCCTTTCCTGTAATCTATTTTTCAAAAGGATGCCATATGTCCTCTTTCATGCTGTTCTTTCTGTTGAGGCTCCGGGACACTCTTTTAAAAAGGCCTAAGGATAAAGAAGTGTACTGGGTGTCCAATCAATGTTTTTTTTTCTATTTCCCGGGTCATATAACTGATCTCTGTGTTTCTAACATCAATGCCTTTCCTGTAATCTAATTTTCAAAAGTATGCCATATGTCCTCTTTCCTGCTGGTGTTTTTTTTGAGGGTCCAGGACCCTCTTATAAAAAGGCCTAAGGAGAAAGTGGTGTACATGGTGTCCATCGAATCATTTTTTTTATTCAAATTTACATTTGCAAAAAATTATCTATGGGTTTCTAAAATCAATGCCTTTCCTGTACTCTTACTGTATTGTTCAAAAGTATGCCATATGTCCTCTTTGCTGCTGGTTTTTTGTTTGAGGGTCCTGGACCCTCTTATAAAAAGGCATTATGGATAAAGAATTGTACCTGGTGTCCATCCAATCTTTTTTTTTAATTCAAATTCACGGTTGCAACAAATTATCCCCGGGTTTCTAAAATCAATGCCTTTCCTATAATCTTTTTTTCACAAAGGATGCCATATGTCCTCTTTCCTACTGCTGGTTTTGTTGATTGTCCTGGAGCCTCTGCTCAAAAGGCCGAAGGATAAAGAAGTGTACTGGGTGTCTATTCAATGTTTTTTTAGATTTCCCGTTTGTAACAATTTTTTTCTGTCTTTCTAAAATCAATGCCTTTCCTGTAATCTATTATTCAAAAGGATGCCATATGTCCTCTTTCATGCTGTTCTTTCTGTTGAGGCTCCGGGACACTCTTCTAAAAAGGCCTAAGGATAAATAAGTGTACTGGGTGTATAATCTATGTTTTTTTAGATTTCACGGTTGCAACTAATGATCTCTGTGTTTCTAAAATCAATGCCTTTCCTGTAATCTAATTTTCTAAAGTATGCCATATGTCCTCTTTCATGCTGCTGGTTTTGTGGAGGGTCCTGGAGCCTCTGCTAAAAAGGCCTAAGGATAAATAAGTGTACTTGGTGTATAATCGAAGTTTTTTGTGATTTAACGGTTGCAACTAATGATCTCTGTGTTTCTAAAATCAATGCCTTTCCTGTAATCTAATTTTCTAAAGGATGCCATATGTCCTCTTTCATGCTGCTGGTTTTGTGGAGGGTCCTGGAGCCTCTGCTAAAAAGGCCTAAGGATAAATAAGTGTACTTGGTGTATAATCGAAGTTTTTTGTGATTTCACGGTTGCAACTAATGATCTCTGTGTTTCTAAAATCAATGCCTTTCCTGTAATCTAATTTTCTAAAGGATGCCATATGTCCTCTTTCATGCTGCTGGTTTTGTGGAGGGTCCTGGAGCCTCTGCTAAAAAGGCCTAAGGATAAATAAGTGTACTTGGTGTATAATCAAAGTTTTTTGTGATTTCACGGTTGCAACTAATGATCTCTGTGTTTCTAAAATCAATGCCTTTCCTATAATCATTTTTTTCAAAAGGATGCCATATGTCCTCTTTCCTGCTGCCTGTTTTGTCGAGGGTCCTGGAGCCTCTGCTGCACATAATAAAGAAAAAAAAAATAATTTTACTTGACTTAATAACTGAAGCATGACTTCAGGAGTCAGGTGTGGTCGTAGGTAGTGGTTGTTGTTAGCAGATTATTTTTATTGCAAATTGCAATTGCCACAGCGTGCATAAAATGTGCGTCACTAGTCCAAATTTTAATTATTTTTTTTTCATTCAGGATTAGTTTGGGGTACGGCGCAATATTGGAAACGCAAAAAACAGGTCTCCGTACCCGTTGATATAAGGGGTGACTACTACTGCTTTTACCAGGCTCCTCTTGGATAGCCCCAGAAAGTGTGACTATGAATCCCAAAAAGAAAATTAAATTAAGGTTGAAAACTAACTCCAAAGTAACTTGAAAGACCTGGAGCTCCTCAAACACACGTCCTACCTTAACAGCTATAGGCTCCCCAACCCACAAATCTTAACTTTTTCCTGCCAATTGATATTGCCACAGCTGGAACAACAGTAAATAACATGTGCGTCACCACAGTCTCCGAAGCTGTTGTCGGATGTATACAAAAACACTGATAAAGTATTCCTTTAGGAGCGCAAAAAGATGGCTACCGGAACACCAGGAACTTCAAAAGAGTGGCTGTATTGTGTTTCTGGTGATGTTTCAGACATCTGGGTAGTGTACAGGGAGGGCAAAAATCGTCTCCATCTCTGTGCACCAAAGGACATGACGTCCTTGTCATCCATAAGCACATGAAATTGCTGGCATTTTTGTTGCTTCAAGAAGTTCATTTTTTGTGGTGATAGATAGTACTGAATTAAATAAACTTTGGTTTCCTACCATACTCAAGACAATCTTGTATTTCAAAATTCGTACTTGCTGTGGGAAACAGTGGCCTGTCCATACCAGGAAGATGATTTAGACAGAAGTAACGAGCTCTGCTTGCAGGTGACACATGTTTATCGTCAATCATCAAAGGGGTTGCGTGCAGAATATGGCTGATGGCCCCTTATTCACATGTTTGTCCAGAGCCACAACATTTGCAAACAGCCAGAAGAAAGGTCGTTTCTCACCAGCCTAAGTTGAGCTTCATTTAACAAATGCTGATATTCAAAAAAATAGACAAACAGTGCCTTAAATAACACATTTGCGATATGGATTCACCAGAGCAAGGTCATTGCAAGTACTAAGTTCCCACGATAACAAAATTAAAATGCCACAACTATGCAATCTTCACTTTCAGATTATTATTGTCACACTCCATTGTGCTCCTATGCCCAGCTCCCTGCTCTTGTTTTTGTTGAGGGTCCTGGAGCCTCTGCTGAAAAGGCCTATGGATAATAAAGTGTACTGGGTGTCTGTTCAATTTTTTTTTGGATTTCCCGGTTGCAAGTAATTATCTCAGGCCTAGATTTAGAGTTCGGCGTTATCCGTAAAAACCAGCTTTAGAGGCTCCTAACGCGGGTTTCTTACGCACTCCGGTATTTAGAGTTTATTTACCGCCACTCAAAATACACCTAACGCTCACCTTTCTACCGCCACCTCAGACCCAGTAGTAAACATATACCGCAAAAAAAAACATCCACGAATCACAAAACAAATATTACACAAAGTACACTTACACTCATACAAACACAACACTATCTTTATTTTTCTTATTTTTTTTTTTTTTCCTTAAAATACAAAGGATTAAAGTTGCGAGATCTCGGGTGTTTGAAAAAAATCCACACAAATCCATTTTCCCATTGACTTACATAGACACACGGGAAAAGACCCTCATATACCTACATCTAACTAATAACATTATCACAAACATACACTCATCGATGCATACAAACAATATACACCACATGACATACACAAAATATTTATTTATTACAAAAAGAACACGATTTAGCGACTTTTTCACACAAGATCATGACGTCACTCACTTTACGAGGAAAACCAGTCTTAGAAAAAAAAAATAGAAATCTTTGGAGCCTCCATTGACTTCTATTGGGAAGACGTGCTCGTGCACGCGAAACCCTCATTTCCCTAACGCACGCAAATAGCGTAGACTGAAAAACTCCAAATACCAGCGCTAGAAAATACATGATTTCATGCGTTAGACCTAGCGATGATAAATAGATCAAGAAATGACTATTTCCCTATGGTGGACTTATGGTTTTTAATATTAAATATTCACCACACCATAAATATTTTTAACACTTTTAGATTACATCAACTACAAATCCCCATCACTAGTAACACATTATTATTTCAATAAAATTACATTTACAATTAAAATAAAATTCAATACACATTTCTGGATTCACAAACACTACACAATGGGAAACATCTCTCATTTACCTTTATTATTGCATTTCAGTTATTCAACTCATATGCTTGCAGCAACTGCATATCTACATAGGCTTAACACATAATCACTCATGGATGCACATACATTACGTTTAACATTCACTCATACATGTGCATTCAAATGATGGGGGACAAACACATTACATTCTCTACAGGAATCACAAAACACAACATATGGATTTGACTGTACTTGTAACATCATGATTCCATCACCAGAAACCATTAGGAATTACGTACAAGAAGAACATCATTACACCAGATTACAGATGTCACTTTATGGGAAGGAACAACAATGCCAGACCGCTATATACAAGTCAGCATATGTGGGACACAATCACAATATATACGTACTACATGTACATAACACGTATCCCCCATCACGCAACCACAAAGCACACATTTATATTTTATTCAGCACACAATAACAATGTAGCACAATACAACAACACAATGAGGATTTCACAACTACATAGGCAGGTTAATAATATCATGACGTCATTACAAGATTCAACCATACACATCACAGATTCACCACTGTACCGCCCCTTTAGGAACTTTAACACTCAATACTACAATACAACATATACGTAAACCACACTTTTGAACAGCATTATTATGGAGATTTCAATGGGACAATTAAGAAATATTGTCAGATCGCAAATCAATTATATATACAATACTACAGATGGCAGCCGGAAGTTATTCAGTATTCGTGCAATTTTTATGGGACGCATACAATATTGTCAGATATAAAATCACTTATATATATAATACTACAGATGACATCCGGAAGTTATTCAGTATTAGTGCCATTTGAAAGGGACGCATACAATATTGACAGCTCAGCAATCACTTATATATACAATACTACAGATGACAGCCGGAAGTTATTCAGTATTAGTGCGATTTGAATGGGACGCATACAATATTGACATCTCGGCAATCCCTTATATACACAATACTACAGATGACAGCCGGAAGTTATTCAGTATTAGTGCCATTTGAAAGGGACGCATACAATATTGACAGCTCGGCAATCACTTATATATTCAATACTACAGATGGCAGACGGGAAGTTCGGAATTATTATTGCGATTTAAAAGGGACGCATACAATATTGACAGCTCGGAAATCACTTATATATACAATACTACAGATGGCAGCCGGAAGTTATTCAGTATTAGTGCCATTTTAATGGGACGCATACAATATTGACAGCTCGGCAATCACTTATATATACAATACTACAGATGGCAGCCGGAAGTTATTCAGCATTAGTGCAATTTTAAAGGGACGCATACAATATTGACAGATCGACAATCACTTATATACAATACTACAGATGGCAGATGTTACTTTATCGTTTACAAACAATATTGCATCAACATTGATCGATCACATTCGATGCACATTATACACAACTATGCACTTTCATTCATGTTAGCCTGGACGTGTGCTTGTTACTATAAGATCGCGTTTAAGAAATATTGATTACGCATATGATCAAACATTACAAACATGCACTGTATGTGTGATATTGGACACTTTCACATTGAGAATCATTGTTTGAAACTAACATTTCAGCAAACAACAAATAAACGCCCACTGTGAAAGCATTCGCGCCGCTCACATACAAACAAGTGAATACAATTAGCAATCATTACAAACTCACTACCATTGGACTAATTGTACTATAAATCCCCCAAACAACATGGCCAATGCATCACTTGTGATCCACATCAGATCAAGTGCATACCTTGTTACGCTGTTTTGAAAGATGGATGACGATGACATGGTAGACGCTGCTGGTGGTGCTATTGGCGAACTAGCTGTTGGTCGAATCAGGCAGCCTCGGCGGCTCAGACTGAGACGAAGGGGTCGTCTGGTTCGAGGTCCTCGTGTCTACAGGGTGAGACCCACCTTGGAAAACATGAGTGACTTTGAGGTTTTTGATAAGTATCGGCTCGATCGCGAACAGCTCATTGGCCTTTACGAGCTTCTTAAACCTCATTTGGAGCCACGTATACAAATAAGGACTGCTGTTCCCCCCATGAGTAAGATGCTAAGCTGTCTATACGTCCTGGCCTCAGGGAGTTTTCAATCCGGAGAACTGTACATGCATGGCCTGGCTCAAGGTACATTCTCTGGGGTGTTTGATAACTTTCTGAACGCCATGGTACGTATCAGTAAGCAATACATAGGATTCCCACAGAATGATGGTGATTGGAGGCACCTGAAGCGGGAATTCTTTGATATTGCTCAATTGCCCAATGTCTTGGGAGCCATTGATTGTACCCACATTGCGCTGCGTGCTCCAATTGATGACTTGCCCTTCAGAAATCGCAAACATTTTCATAGCCTCAACGTGCAGTATGTTTGTGACGCACGGATGAGGATTATGCATGTGTATGCGAATTTTGGAGGGGCTTGTCATGATGCCCGCATCCTCTCTCTGTCGTCCCTGTGGAGACAGTTTGAGGAAAGACAAATGCCCCCTGGTTATCTCGTTGGTGAGTATTTGTGCTCAACATGGTTAATTATTTTGACAATTGCCCCTGTATTTTTTAACTGTTAGCGTCATGTTCAGCTATAGGATTAAATTTAACCATTTGTTATTTACCGACGCTAATGTCTAGTTTTATTGAAAAGCAGATATGTAGCATGTCTTACCTTAAGTGTTCAGATAGAGAATGCAATGTAACCATGTAGTTAGCATTTTACACAAGGTTTGGTTTAGTCAAAATACGCATATGTAGCATGTCTTAGATGAAATGGCAAGATATTATCTCATGCAATTTAACCCTGTCATTGTCTTTTTCCGCTAATGTCTAGTTTTATTGAAATGCAGATATGTAGCATGTCTTACCTTAAGTGTTCAGATAGAGAATGCAATGTAACCATGTAGTTAGCATTTTACACAAGGTTTGGTTTAGGAGAAATACGCATATGTAGCATGTCTTAGATGAAATGGCAAGATATTATCTCATGCAATTTAACCCTGTCATTGTCTTTTTCCGCTAATGTCTAGTTTTATTGAAATGCAGATATGTAGCATGTCTTACCTTAAGTGTTCAGATAGAGAATGCAATGTAACCATGTAGTTAGCATTTTACACAAGGTTTGGTTTAGGAGAAATACGCATATGTAGCATGTCTTAGATGAAAAGGCAAGATATTATCTCATGCAATTTAACCCTGTCATTGTCTATTTCTGCTAATGTCTATTTTTATTGAAATGCAGATATGTAGCATGTCTTACCTTAAGTGTTCAGATAGAGAATGCAATGTAACCATGTAGTTAGCATTTTACACAAGGTTTGGTTTAGGAGAAATACGCATATGTAGCATGTCTTAGATGAAAAGGCAAGATATTATCTCATGCAATTTAACCCTGTCATTGTCTTTTTCTGCTAATGTCTATTTTTATTGAAATGCAGATATGTAGCATGTCTTACCTTAAGTGTTCAGATAGAGAATGCAATGTAACCATGTAGTTAGCATTTTACACAAGGTTTGGTTTAGGAGAAATACGCATATGTAGCATGTCTTAGATGAAATGGCAAGATACAGATTTATATATAAATTTATTTTTTTTATTTTATCTTTCTGACAACTTTTAATATGGATTATGGTTTTTAAAAAATATATTTATACAACAATATACTAGTTTAAGTATTCTGTTTGAATTATGTTCTGTTCTAAATTTATAGGTGATTCTGGGTACATGAGCCGGCCTTGGCTCATTACCCCCTTGCGTAGCCCAACTGATGTGTCTGAGGAGCGCTACAATAGGGCTCATAAGAGAACCAGGGCGGTGGTTGAAAGGATGTTCGGGCTCCTGAAGATGAGATTCAGGTGCCTGGACCGTTCTGGAGGAGCACTCCAGTACAACCCAAAGAAGGTGGCTAAGATCGTTGTAGCCTGTAGCGTCCTGCATAATATTGCACAGCGGGCTGGGATGCTGCAGGCCGTCCCGGTGGACAGAGACCTCCTCAGAGATGAGGAGGATGATCCTGTTCTAGAGGGGGAATTCCAGGACGAGGGACTTGATGTCAGAGCAGACGTCATCAACCGCCACTTTAGACGGTAAATAATAGAAGTTACACTGGAGTATTTTCAATAGATGTGAACTCTAGGGAAATGACAAGTAGAGAATTGTGCAAACATGTTAGTATTGATCAAATGTTAGAATAATCTTTATTTCTCATAATATAGGTGATGCTCTGGGCATTGGGTCCTATAGCGAGTCTTTGCCACCTGGTTTTTAAAGAGGACATCAGATGGTAAGTAGAAATGTATGGACTGTTGCTGGCATGATTTGTACACAAATACATCATATGGCATACATTTTAAAAAATATAACTTTGTTTACACATTACTTAAAATGTACATAATCAGAAAGGGATACTCTAGAATGACTATGGTTCAATGTCACACAGAGGTTTGTTCTGCTCAATATAACTCATCTTCACACTTGATAGAAAATAACACAGGTTCATACACAGGCTTAGTAAGCTAGTGATAGATATTTATTATGAAATGGGGGGTGGGAGAGGGGTACAGAACTGATTCACACACTTGTATGAAATCTTTATATATAATTTCTTACATTAGGGAGATGACTTAATCTAAAGACTGAAAGGGAACAATTTGAAGCCTGACAGTGAAGATTTCCAAGACTGACAGTGGGGAAAAAGCCAAGATTGAAATTGAAGTATACCAATGGGATCATGTCTGGCATTATATTTCAATTCTGCTGACCTTGAAAACCATACAAATACATGTTCACATGGTAAGTGCAAACTATTTGATAGAATAAGGCTGTGGAGACATCCTATTGGAGACACTTAGATGATTTTCTATTTTGTAGATGGTATTTCCCAGTCCTCTATTTAATGAACTGATGAATAATACACCTATTGAAGATCAACTGTTTACCCCTGAATTGACTTTCAAAGACCATGCATTGTCCAGGTTGGTGTACCAATGCATGCTAGTGAAGACTGTAGAATATTAGTAGCTTACATACATTAGTCATATTTAGTTCTTAATTAGATATTTAGGGATCACAATCAGACACTTAGATGATTGTACTTTTTTAGATGGTATTTCCCAGTCCTCTATTTAATGAACTGATGAATAAGACACCTATTGAAGATCAACTGTTTACCCCTGAATTGACTTTCAAAGACCATGCATTGTCCAGGTTGGTGTACCAATGCATGCTAGTGAAGACTGTAGAATATTAGTAGCTTACATACATTAGTCATATTTAGTTCTTAATTAGATATTTAGGGATCACAATCAGACACTTAGATGATTGTACTTTTTTAGATGGTATTTCCCAGTCCTCTATTTAATGAACTGATGAATAAGACACCTATTGAAGATCAACTGTTTACCCCTGAATTGACTTTCAAAGACCATGCATTGTCCAGGTTGGTGTACCAATGCATGCTAGTGAAGACTGTAGAATATTAGTAGCTTACATACATTAGTCATATTTAGTTCTTAATTAGATATTTAGGGATCACAATCAGACACTTAGATGATTGTACTTTTTTAGATGGTATTTCCCAGTCCTCTATTTAATGAACTGATGAATAAGACACCTATTGAAGATCAACTGTTTACCCCTGAATTGACTTTCAAAGACCATGCATTGTCCAGGTTGGTGTACCAATGCATGCTAGTGAAGACTGTAGAATATTAGTAGCTTACATACATTAGTCATATTTAGTTCTTAATGAGATATTTAGGGATCACAATCAGAAAAAGGAATACATATTATAGTTGATATAGAGGTATTTGAATGGACATGAAATATTACATTTATGTTCAGCATACATATATTGTTTACATGTGATATACATTATTATGTATAATTTTAATTTTTGATATTTAAATATAATTTTTAATCAACAATATAATGGTGTATGTATTTCATTAATTTAAAATCAATGTAATGATTATCTTTAAAAAATGTTGATCAAAGTTAGAGCATAGACACCATATGATTTTAAATGTATTTTATGAATATTTTACAACGTGTGTATTAACTTTGTTCCATTTTAATTATTTGTCATTTCAGATTGGCATCTGATGACTTCCTGGAATATTTAATTATTTTCAATTAAATATATGTTTATTTTTAACAGATTCTAATATATATCAATATAATCTGTAAATAAATAAAACTTGGACTCCCATGACTGGTAGTTGGCTATTTGACAAGCACATGCATAAGAGAAAATAATGCATTAATAGTAGAAAATAAAAATCTTCAGAGAATATTAAAATATATCTTTTAACATTAATTGGGGAGTCAGATTCTTCAATGCTTTTATATTTAAAAAGTATATATTAAAAATATTTAGGATATGTATTAATATTATGATTGTTTTAACATTTAATAAGGTGAAGTGGTTCAATTACATGAAAGTGACAGTGTTGTTGAATGTAAAAAGAATTGTATAAGATCATGTATCTTCCTTAGGTATCTCAAAACATTATTAGAAAATATTTTACAATTATTACATTTATAAATGGTAGGTCATTTAACTTGATATTTTTAAAAAATTAGTTATTGGATGCCAGGTTAATCTATGTAATTTTCTAGTGGAGTCATTTAACTATACTTAGTAATATTATGTATGTATTACAATCTTACCTCTTGGGTTAGACATCAAATATCTATATAGAATGTAATTTCCCCTTTAGTTTATTTTGTCAATGTTAAATCAAAATACAATATGTTTGGGTCCTTAAAGGGGTCATTCAAAATGTATATTTTGTATACATTGTAACAAATATCATACAAGAATTTAAACATATTTAGAATGTACTATAGAATTACATTCAGTCTTTAAATATACTTGTTAAAATACAAATAAATGCACATATCTTAGTCAATGATATAAGGCATCTATATGCAAACAACAATCAGCATCAAAATAGCCTATGTAGAGATGTATTTAATCCACGAATATATATATAATTACAATATAATGATTGAATAACAAAACATATTAAGTTGGTCAAATATAAGATTATTATACAAAATGCATACATAACATATAGCTTAATGTCCCTCTACGCTGAAGGCTAAAAAAGACCTCATTTAATAAATATATTTCAGTCAGTGTGTAAAACAATCTAGAAGTTAATCTAAATTTGCTTTACTCATATGTTAGACTCATTTAGCAAAAGGAAGGTGCCTAGGTTTATGATATATTAAGCATTATTGTGAAATGTTTATTTAAAGGGACATGAACTCAAAATATACTTAAAGGTAGCCATTTAAAAAAACAATGATTTATACATTCTGAATGAGTATTCTATTTTAATCAACTTTAAAACTTGTCTCATATTATGAATGCTCATTGTGATGTTGCTATCATTACTTTAGAAATAAGGCAGTAAATAGCTAATTTATTTGCTTCAGTACTCTGGACAGAACTTGATTGTTTGGAATAATTGATGCAACAATCGTCAAGGACAACCCAGGTTTTTATTAAACAATTGTCCGTAATATAAAATATCATTATTGATTTGCAAAGAAACATAACAAGATAACTTAACATTTGATAATCGTATTAAATAATAAAGTTGATTAACATTTCATGCTCAATCACCAATGGTAAATTTGTTTGGACAGTGTCCCTTTAAGAGATTTAAAGAGTGTATTTACTTCTCTTCCTATCTTGACATACTTTGCTTGAAAAGCATATCGAGATAGGCTCAGTAGATGAAGATTGGTGGATGCACAGAGATGCCTTATGTGATTGTCTCAACCATGTGCATTTAAATTTCTTCTGTTGAGGATATATAAATACTAAGAGAAAATGATTTACAGTTTAAAGTCTAAACAATCTTCTATCTCTACAGATCATTTGATACAATTGTTTGTTTGTAATGTCTCTTTAAAACTAAATACGCCATTGCACAATAACATATATGAGCACTTCAGAGAAATACAAGCTCGAGGTTTATTTGCGAATAACAAAGCTGTAGTTTAACATTTATAAACAGATTATCCAAGTTACTGACATTCTAACCGGAATTTTAACATTAATAAATATTGCGTGGGAAACGCATCTTCAAACACCAGATTAGCATATTTAAACATTAGTGTAATGTCACGCAATAGCACACAATCAATGTGCATTATAAATACATTTAATAGAGCAATGTCAATACTTCACAATCAATTTATTTAAAGAACAATAAAGACATACAATATTAAATGTGTATTTGTATTAAAGAAACAGACCGTTATTAAACCGAGAAATGTCTACAACATTAATAATGTGACAGGATTAGATTTTAAAGAGTATTTAATCATTAATATTTCACGGATCCCGGATATTAAATCTGCGTCACACATATCCGCATGACAGGCCCATGAGTTACAAATAAGTCTACATGAAAAATGAATTTACAGCACCACCAAGCGGTATGTGTAAGGAAGTTACTAAGATATGAAACATTAAGGAACGGCCAATCAGAGTTCATCACACAAACACAACTTGAGTCAGGATGGTCTCACAGACATTATAACAATATTTCAAACTTTTATCCAATCAGATGTACAGATAAATTGTCCCATGGTGCATCTCATGTTTACTTCACCATATAAAAGTCCATTACACGTTGCCATCTTTGTCAGTTCTCTAATGCCTGCAGGCAGTTTATATTATTATAATATATTTATTGGACAACCCAGCAGGCATGTCAGTTCCCAGGTTCACCAAGGAGGAGAGCGCTGCACTGGTCCACGCCGTCAAGGACTTTTATCCCCAGCTGTTTGGGAACAAGAGGAGCTCGACAGATGCGCCTGTTAAGAAGGCCCTCTGGGAGTCTATCACCAATGCGGTTAGATTGGTGTGTGACGTCCAGAGGACCCAGGATCAGATCATGAGGAGATTCGGAGATATGAGGTTGCGTTTATCGAAAAAAGTCAACCTCATAAGGGACTGGGTACAAGCCCGTAAAAGAGGGGGCCAAAGAAAGGCCCCGCGGAAACTGTACCTACTCCCTTATGAGGTGACTTTATGCGAGCTCCTCAATCTCCGGGTCCCCAAAAGATTTAGATCCTCGCCATCCTCGGCCTCCTCTTCTTCCCTCCCAGCTGCGGGATCTGAAAGTCCTGACGCGGGGGACAGGGCAGATGCTTCTCCGTCCGGTGGCCTGGGAGGAGCCGATAGAGAATCTGAACCAGGTAATTATCCAACTTCATATAATATTTATAATTTTAAAAATCAAAAATGTGTATTTAGTCAGATACTAAACCTATACAGATCTCACAACATACACTACATATGATGTTTAGATATCTGATTTTAGATTATTGACACATGAAATAGGAATGATGTTTCTTGCGCTCTACAGAATATGCGTCACAGAGCGGAAATGTAATTTCGCATCCACGTTAACATGGGTTTGCGGAAAGTGGCATTGCTTTATACATGTTGTTCAAATGACGGATGCGTAATTCCGCTTGGAATCATTGCGCAATGATCGCGAAAATGGCATTTCTCATCCACGTTAACATGGGTTTGCGGAAAGTGGCATTGCTTTATACATGTTGTTCAAATGACGGATGCGTAATTCCGCTTGGAATCATTGCGCAATGATCGCGAAAATGGCATTTCTCATCCACGTTAACATGGGTTTGCGGAAAGTGGCATTGCTTTATACATGTTGTTCAAATGACGGATGCGTAATTCCGCTTGGAATCATTGCGCAATGATCGCGAAAATGGCATTTCTCATCCACGTTAACATGGGTTTGCGGAAAGTGGCATTGCTTTATACATGTTGTTAAAAATTAAATGGAAATTCTTAGATTAGTGAAGAATACAGTATTCTTATTTTAAATATTATATCTAATAAAAAACGAATAATACTAATAAATTATAACATATGGCCATCAATTGATGATTATGTAATAACAAGAAGATATTCTTAAAGATACAGTAAACAACACAACTGATTGAAAATAAGAGTCCAGGATATATTTATCATTAATTTAATTGCGGAAACTATTAACTCATGGGACTACCAAAGGATTAATATTTTTCTATTGATTTGATATTAATGTAAATATTTTAAACATGGCATGATTAGTATTAATGATATGCAATCCTCATTTAATATATTACAGATATGGATGTGGCTGCTGGATCCTCAAGCCAGGGCTTGTCACAGTATGGTATGTCTCATTTTAATTGACATTTGTCTTAGAAACATGGAATGAACATTACATACTAAATACACATTGTTCAATATTTATATGTAATGTCTATTTAATAGATGAAAATTATATAATTATTCGGATATCCTTAAATAACATATTTGATTTTAATTGCATGCTCAATACCATTCATTACATCAACATATGGAGTAGATAATTCATTAACAAACAACAACATTGTGGAATCTATTTAATTTTAGATTAAAGGGATACTGAGCTACAATTATTAATATTGTCTTTCACATACAGTATGCAATATTAATAAACATAAAATATAATACTATCATCATATGTGACATATTCTATTGCTAAATGTAGTTTAAAATAAAGAAAGTACGTTTATGTGCATCTAAATATTTGTTGACCAACCTGGGTTTATATTGATGATTGGTGGATACCTTCAACAAACAATATTTATTGAATCCAATATTCCTTATCTGCCTTTAAGATTAATATCGAACAACATTCTAATTATAATAGGAGTCAATGTTAAATCATTTTTTACATTTTGAACATAGAAATCAATTATTTAAATTAATCATGTCAGTGTCCCTTTAAGACAAAATAGATTCATTCATCTTTACATTATTTTTATTAAAAACTATTGATATATAAATCTAATTATCTGTTGGAGTTACTTTATAGATATCTGCATACTCTAACAGCACCATGATTACATATTTGTAATAATCAAGTTTGTTATGTATTGTGATAAATATGTGTTGTGTCCTAAACAAGATTACTGTACATTGAAAAAATGGGTCGATGTGACACATGTTTGTTTAGATTTGTCAACAGATGCTCCTCAATATGTGGTTTGTGTGTATTCTTGTAACTTCTTAAGGACATATGACGGAATTATTCCGTCATAAAACAATTGAGCTAAGTGAAAGCTGTGTCCTTAAAGGGTTAAGAACATTGATCATTGGGTATATTTAGATATGCAATAGCAGCATCTGAGATGAATTTGATGTCTAATGTAGTCTGACATTAAACATATGTTCAATACAGATATGTTTACAGAATCCCCTTGATTCAATCAAGCATTTTCTGGTGTAATGACTGCTCTATTCTTCACATTTTAAAGTTGATTAATGTTAAAATTCTAGACAGATGTGATTTAGTGATATCCAAAATGTGTTTAATAATATATATCTATATCATTCATAGAGAGAGTTGGTGTGGGAAGCCCACAGGAATCCAGCAGTGACATAGAGCCGCCTTTGCGGTCTCCTGGTAAGTCCATTGACTCATTTATATGTAATTGAAGGTGTATTGCTAATCAATATTATGATCATGATTCCGATGAAGCATAACATTATAAAAAAACATAGAATTTATCTTCTGTTTATATATTTATTTTTTATATTGAGCGATTAATAATTTCTACTTTATTAGTCTACACATTTGTTATTCATAAGATGCCTAACATATGTTTTTTTCAATTTGTTTTTTTGACAACAGTCATCAAGTGATACACACATGAGAAATCTTAAATGTTCTATGTACTATGCTTTTATGAATTTAACATTAAGACAAACAATACATTAATATTCTGATTTATTGACAATAACAAATCTATTGTCATTTGTATGCTCCATCAAAATGATGTAAATCATAACTTTGTGTGTGTATATCTTTAATGCAACATTGATGTGCGTATTTGAGCAACAGTAACATATGTTATAATATCTGATCTTAAGGTGTACACAACATGTTATGTTTTACAGAGATTGATGTCACATGTGGGATGGAGGAGGAAGAGGCTGCCTTGGAGTCTGATGGTATGTGAAATATATCTATCATGTTTCCAACATGTTTCTTAGTTTGAAATCATTTTATTGAAGACATTCAAAGTCTACAGCTTTTTCCCTTTAAAAAGGAATATTATTTGTCTGTTCAAATACACTACTGCCCCCTTTCTATATCAGGCAGCATGAAAATCTGCTTGTATATATTTTTTTAAGAATATATAATTCATGCCATCATTATGTCACATGCATATTCCATGCCAAAACACAATAATAAGTTTCACATTGTACAGACAGTCATTGAGATTCATCTGAGTGCCTATATAGATACCATATCCTCATTTCAGAATAGTTTACAGATTCAAACACACTTCGAAGTATATTGAAAACATAATCAATTTGAAATGCGTTGATTTGATGTCAGGATGTATGAGATGTTAATATATTTCTTTTACATTTTCAGATGGATCCACCACTTCTGGTCATCTGGATTCCGCCCCTGCCCAGTCACAGACCCCTCCCCGTGCACACACCCCTGACCATGGCCACACCTCTGCACACACCCAGAGCCCTTCCCATCACCAAACTCATGACCATGCCCCGACCACTGCCAGCCCTTCCCATATTTCATATCCTGTCCCTCCCAAAAAACGCCCATACACCCCCCTTCGCCGCTCTCCCCGTATTCTGGCCCGTACAGCTGTCCAGACCCAAACTCCCCACTCCCCAGCTGTACGGCCTACCCTGGAGCAGCAGCTCACCACTCCCCAAGCCATTCCCATCCCTCCCCAAGCCAATCCCATCCCTCCCCCCTGTTTAAACCTTCATTGTCCTGGGTGTCAGATTGTCCTTCCCAGGCACAGCTGTAAGTATCATTCTAAATACACTTTATAAGATACTTAAAGGTACAGTGAAGTTAAATTGGTTAAATTGTGATTCAAATCCAGCATGCAATGTTAAGCCAATGTATAATAGAATACTCTTATGAATTATTCGTCATTCTCTTGATATATTTATGGAAAACAACTTATTCCTATAATTAGTTTAAACAATAAAATAAATGTGGCCATCATTTCTTTATTGTTGGATGAATGTATCCATCAACCAGCATGCACAAACAAAGTTCATCAACAAATATTGGCTTCCATAAAAACCAACATTCTTGCATTCAAAATATAGCTTGACAATTAAAACATATAATGAATATGTGTAATTTCTAAAGATTTGTCATGTCATGCTCTATCTGAATCAGTCCATTAAATATTTAGGTTCAGTGTCCCTTTAATTGGATATCACTACATATACCAAACACCACTACTTGGATCCAAAATTTTATGTCCAAATGTGGATACATTATCTCTTGTCTAACCCAGTGGGAATTTAATTTCTTCTGGTTGCTATGTTTACACAGCTTGTCCTCAATGCCAAAATGTTTAAGGATAGGTGTGCCTACCACAGTCTAAATTGAATTTTTAAATTGCTGATGTAAGTACAATGTAAATCCTTTAACAAGATTTGATACACTCAAGCTGTATAAGTGGATCATCTAAAACCAATTAAAGGGGACAACATGTTTGAGTAACATGAGCCTTTAATGATTTCTGTCTGTCTGAATAACCTAATTCATGTGTAAAGAATATATGAAAAATAATTTATGTAAATAATTATTTGTCTTTATGATGACAATGTATGTATTAAAATCTTTTATTCTGTTGTGTAATTATCCTTAATATTTAATTTTATTTTATTTTAGGCTGTGACTCAGCATGGCTCATGCTAGAAGGGATAGCAAGAGTAGAGCAGGCCGTGTTGAGGAACGCAGATGTCCTGAGAGGGATGAACAACACCATGCAGGCCCAGCTCCGGGTTCAGGACTTGACTCTGCGTGAAATTATGCAATTACGTTCAAGGCCTGAATCTGGAGCTGGACATGCACAGGACAATGAAGATGATGACCAGTAAGTGGAGGATCTGGATATGCTCCATGGTGGCAGATAATAATCCTCCGTCCACATGTTGAATTAGTATTTATATTGTTGCCATTTGGCCTTTTTATCAGTTTATTGTTGTGCCTGTTGCACTCTTTTACCTTGTCATGTGTCTCCAATGAGGCTATGCTGGCCCTTGGCAACTCTCTTCATGGACTGTGATGCACTGTGTTACCTTGCCATGTGTCTCCAATGGGGCTATGCTGGCCCTTGGCAACTCTCTTCATGGACTGTGATGCACTGTGTTACCTTGCCATGTGTCTCCAATGGGGCTATGCTGGCCCTTGGCAACTCTCTTCATGGACTGTGATGCACTGTGTTACCTTGCCATGTGTCTCCAATGGGGCTATGCTGGCCCTTGGCAACTCTCTTCATGGACTGTGATGCACTGTGTTACCTTGGCATGTGTCTCCAATGGGGCTATGCTGGCCCTTGGCAACTCTCTTCATGGACTGTGATGCACTGTGTTACCTTGCCATGTGTCTCCAATGGGGCTATGCTGGCCCTTGGCAACTCTCTTCATGGACTGTGATGCACTGTGTTACCTTGTCATGTGTCTCCAATGGGGCTATGCTGGCCCTTGGCAACTCTCTTCATGGACTGTGATGCACTGTGTTACCTTGTCATGTGTCTCCAATGGGGCTATGCTGGCCCTTGGCAACTCTCTTCATGGACTGTGATGCACTGTGTTACCTTGCCATGTGTCTCCAATGGGGCTATGCTGGCCCTTGGCAACTCTCTTCATGGACTGTGATGCACTGTGTTACCTTGTCATGTGTCTCCAATGGGGCTATGCTGGCCCTTGGCAACTCTCTTCATGGACTGTGATGCACTGTGTTACCTTGTCATGTGTCTCCAATGGGGCTATGCTTGCCCTTGGCAACTCTCTTCATGGACTGTGATGCACTGTGTTACCTTGCCATGTGTCTCCAATGGGGCTATGCTGGCCCTTGGCAACTCTCTTCATGGACTGTGATGCACTGTGTTACCTTGCCATGTGTCTCCAATGGGGCTATGCTGGCCCTTGGCAACTCTCTTCATGGACTGTGATGCACTGTGTTACCTTGCCATGTGTCTCCAATGGGGCTATGCTGGCCCTTGGCAACTCTCTTCATGGACTGTGATGCACTGTGTTACCTTGCCATGTGTCTCCAATGGGGCTATGCTGGCCCTTGGCAACTCTCTTCATGGACTGTGATGCACTGTGTTACCTTGCCATGTGTCTCCAATGGGGCTATGCTGGCCCTTGGCAACTCTCTTCATGGACTGTGATGCACTGTGTTACCTTGCCATGTGTCTCCAATGGGGCTATGCTGGCCCTTGGCAACTCTCTTCATGGACTGTGATGCACTGTGTTACCTTGCCATGTGTCTCCAATGGGGCTATGCTGGCCCTTGGCAACTCTCTTCATGGACTGTGATGCACTGTGTTACCTTGCCATGTGTCTCCAATGGGGCTATGCTGGCCCTTGGCAACTCTCTTCATGGACTGTGATGCACTGTGTTACCTTGCCATGTGTCTCCAATGGGGCTATGCTGGCCCTTGGCAACTCTCTTCATGGACTGTGATGCACTGTGTTACCTTGCCATGTGTCTCCAATGGGGCTATGCTGGCCCTTGGCAACTCTCTTCATGGACTGTGATGCACTGTGTTACCTTGTCATATGGCTCATATATTCCTTATTTTTACAAGATTATTTATAAACGTTGTGTATGTTTTCTTACATACTAATAAAATACATTTTATTTCACAAATCTTTGTCCTCATTCTTCCTGTTATTTTTTGAAAGCTCTAGTTTATGTTGTTTATCCTTAAAGGGACCTAACAAATATATTTGTTATAATGAAATCATATATGTAAGACAATAGTAAATGACTTTAAGATTAACATCTCCAATGTAATCTTATTATTTGTGTTTATATTATTTTCTCTTAGCTCTATCATTGCCTGATTATGATTAGCAGAGTAATTTCTTTATATATGTATATATATTTTTGTATTTGTGTATATATGTATATTTAAATGTTCAGATCCATGTGTGTATTTATAAACTCTGCATGAATTGATGCACCTTTACCAAATGATCTGAGTATTGATACAATGATATAATCCCTGTAAAGTGTTCATTTTATTTAAATAGTATTGACTATGTGTATGCTCTTTTTAAAAACAAAATAATGTCCCTTTAAGTGATGTTGATCACTATTGTAAATGAATGTATTTCCATTTGTAAAGCGTTTTTGTCCTTTTTACAAGAACAAGGACATATAGTTTTATTAATAAACAATCTTATTGTAATGTTGACAGCACCTGTATTTCATTTTCAAATCTATATTATTGTCAAAGTGTAACCAAATCAATCTCTGTGTGTAATGCAAATAATGTAGATGATGAATATTAGTTAACTAATATGTTAACAAAATACATCTCCTCCCATATATGGCTATAGGTAGGCTGACAATAATTAAACTTGAATAAATGACACGTTTAATCAATACATGTATAACTATTGTTATTCAACAACAATCCAAACATATCTTAAAACATCAATGGCATATGTATTTCTCATGTGTATCTTTTAAATGTTAAAGATATACACCATAGCTATAGTTCAAGGGACAGTCAAGTCCGAAAAGATGATTCATGATTTGGTGACATTCCTAGATAGCAATCTACACACATACTAGTTCCTAAAATATAAATACGTTTCTTAGTGATATGCCAAGATGTCACTGAGTCCTTGTATTGTCTGCGTTTTTTCAGCGATCTCGGATGCGCCATGTTGCTTAAGACGTCACCTGCCAGGCTGTCCAATGATTCCTTGTATTGACTGACGTTCTTACGTGATCAGGAATATGCCTTTTATTGTATTGCGTTTTGACGCGATCAAGGATGCGCCTTTTTTTTTTGTGCGTTCTTACGTGATCAATAATGTGCCTTTCATTGGATGGCGTTCTTACGTGATCAAGGAAGCGCCATGTTAAGACGGAACATGTAAAGGTAAAAAAACGTGTGATTGGATTGCGTAGTCCCGCAATATTTGTGCACGTTAAAAACGTTTGTGACTGCATGCAATTTTACAAAGCTTGCGAATATGTATTATTTGCATCATGTTACATTGTTGACCCGTAGCTGATAAAGACCAACACATTCTCTTTTGCTGGATGTCTGGTTGAATCAACGAACGAAAGCAAAATGTTTTCATGCATAGGATATTTATAGGCAAGTGCAAATCTCTCCAGTCCATGTTTAATATGTTTGTCAACAATGTTCCTTTTTCTGAAAAATTACTGTTGTGTTTAATGTTGAACATATCTAATTAATAAATATGCGCTATTGTGTTTGAATAAAGTAATCAATATGCATTTATCATATGCTAAATATATGATGCCGACTTCTTCTAAATGTAATTTCGTTGTATATTTTATGAAAGGTTCATTAGACACTCACATTATAAATAAAAATATTTGATTTTGTCTCTAGTTAGATAGTCCATTGTTTAACCAATCGGTTTATTTTGTCTTGTGTTGTAAGAAAATGTAAGTAATTTTCTTACTCCTCGCAAAGCCAATGAGTTTCATGTGAGTACCATCTCCAGCTTTGTCCAGTTTGTGTAAAGGGTCTTTTCATATGTTAATGATGGGGTATTGTGTTGTTTTACGGTTGTAATGGTGGTTCATCTATATTTTCAATATAGCTAACCCTATTTTATTTGCAAGTGTTTGAAGCTTTTTAATATTGATATCAGTATATGTTAATCTTGTTGTTTGTAGTAGTGTCTATTACATACAGTTATGTAAAAAATATAGGATACTGTCCCTTGAATGCAAATGTTGTTTTTTGTATCATGTATGAGATCCACATAGTTTAATCTTCAAATATATTTTTGTTAGCATATTTCCCCCCCCCCACTCCTAAAAGGACTTTAAACCATATTAATTGTTAAAATAAAAATATTTACAATAAAATATTAACACAATAATGTCTCTTAAAGAAAATAGACTTTATTTAACACGTCAATATAAATGTTATTTAAAAAAAATTTTTTTGACAAAGTACATGTAGATATACCAACAAGCTTAAAATATGTGTTAGCATATGTAATGTTGTTAAAGGGACAGTTTAGAAAAAAAAAAAATTTAAAATTATTCGAAAAGTCAATTCTGTAATATCAAGGATATCAAATGTTTCTCAACAATTGAACATTTGTCTGGGTTTATTTAAATTTGCTCTCTAAACCTATGAGGTTGGTGTGCTCATTTCTTAAATCTTGAAGAGTGCTTGTAATCATTATACAATTTGAGCACTAGAGGGCATTTGGATAGCATTTGTATATGTAAAACCTTGTGCTCATACAGCATATTATTGACCATGTATTGATCATTGATATCTAAAATGTTGTTATGTCAGAACAACAAATAAGTGGTCATTTTTCATAGTCATAGATACAAGGGTAAGCACATAAGTCACACATGTATTTCTCCATGTTTTGTTGTTTCAAACTTTATAATGCGTAATACAGTGTTTTCTTTGTAATCAATAATTTTCTGACTGTCCCTTTAAGCTGTGTTATTGGCATTCAAACAGTAATATGCCATCATGGATAATTGTTATGGTAATTTAGTTAGCGATTCGGGAAACAGTTTGGACATCACATCACAGAAACCAATCAATATCATGAACAAGGATAGGTATGTGATGATGTGGTTTTCACACACTTATAACCCACACTCTGCAAAGAATCTTCCTCCATGGACCCGGTCCCATAGAAGTCGATTATATACAGAGTGTGGTCCACAAGTGTATGAAAACCACATCATCACATACCTATCCATTACACAAAAAAAATATTTGAAGATGGAAAAAAATACTTACTTCCTCTTCCTTCCCCTCTTCCCACGGGGCTGAGGCTCTGGGAGAGGCAACTGCCGACTCCGAAGAGTCCTCCTTGGAGCTGTTGTGGGAGGAGTGGAAGGAAGAGTACTGGGACGACCAAGGTGAGGAGTAGATGGCTGAGGAGGAGGAGAAGATGGATGAGGAGGAGAAGATGGCTGAGGAGGAGGAGGAGTAGATGGCTGAGGAGGAGGAGGAGTAGATGGCTGAGGAGGAGGATGAGATGGGCCGGCAGGAGGAGATGGCCCAGCAGCAAGAGGCCCAGCAACAAGAGGCCCAGCAACAGGAGGTAGACCAGCATGCGCCTCCCGGAAAAATGTGAACATTTCCTGATGAAGATTAAACATTCTTGTTTGTCCTTCTTGTATTCTATTCAGTATATTGATTATTTCATTTTGGCCTTGAATTATTTGATTCTGCCCATCAAGTATTCTGCGTCGTCCTTCTATGTTTTCTATCCGGGAGGTACGCATCTGGTCTATGTACTCCAGTAGAACCCGCACCTCCGCTATTTCTTCTTGTTGTGCCTGTTGAACCCGTGCACGGCGGGGTGCCCGTGCACGGCGGAGTGCGGGTCTTTGAGGGACCTCTGGTTCCGCGGGTTCCGCGGGTTCAGCGGGATCCTCCTGTGCTTCCGGGGCCTCTTCATCATCTCCCGTGCGCTGTTCGTCACGGGGGGCCTCTTCCCTCCGAAGTGGGAATTCCTCACCACCACTCTCATCCCGGGGAGATGCAGGAGGCTGTGCTGCCTCGTCCCCAGACTCTGTATATAAATAAAAAAATAAAAAAAAAATATATATATATTAGCATATTTGCAAATCAAGGTTTAAATGACTTAGCTTACGATACAATTACAAATGCAGAATCATTAATCCACTTTGAAATCTAACAAACAATCAATACGATTTCCGCTTTTTCTAAACCGTGTTTGTGATATCTGGTCAATGTGAATGTTTTTGCGTTTGTTTTCAGTCTGTTTAAATGCACACCTAACCTATAGCCTAGATACTGATGTAACCGCAAAGTAATAGAATGCGTGTAAACAGCGTAATAGCATTAATCTGATCCTTAACACATGAAACCCAATGTTTTATCTTTCATGATTTAGAAGCATACATTTAGTATCAACTTTCGAATGTACTTTTCTTATCTAATTAGCTTCATTCTCTGGATATTCTTTGCTGAAAAGCATATCTAAATATGCTTATAAGATGCTGATTGTTAGCTGAATATAGCTGCCTCCTGTGATTGTTTCACCGTGTGCATGGCTATTTCTTCATTAAAATATATCTCAAGAATGAATCAAATTAGGTAATATAAGTACATTTGAATGTTTTGTCAAATTGTATTCGCTACCTCAATCATGAAAGTAAATGTTTGCGTATAGTGTCCATTGAAATACATTCGTATGTGAAATTATTGTTCAATGAGCTTACCGTCAGATGAGAGTGGCAGGTTCCCGGTATCGATTCCTCCGATACCGACTACTTCCACCTCGGAGATGCTGGGCCGCAACATTTCCTCCCATCTGCAGTACTCCATTTCAAGGGCAGGGCCGCCACCGGTCCCTGCGGCATGTCGGGCCTCCAGGCTTAACTTTTTTTTAAGTTCAAGTTTACAGTCCCGGTACCGATGTTTGATAGAATCCATATCCCGGTTCCGGCCACCCACTGCATTGACTGCATTCCTAATCTCGTTCCAGAGCCTCCTCCTGTCAGTCGGGGTAGTCTTCTGGTGCTGCAGCATCCTATGCCTGGCCATATCGGCCTCTACGAGGGCCTCCTTCTCCTCCATCGTAAACCTCGCCTCCCTAGTCGCCTTGGCCTTCCCCTGTGACGATGCCCTCTGTTTCCCGGACTGTGAAGCCCTACTCTGACCGCCACTGGGCCCAGCCACTTGGTCATCTTGAACCAAGTGGCTGGGTCCACCCACCGCTTCCACCCCCGCTTCCTGCCCCCCTTCCTGCCCTGTTCCTCTCCCCCTCCCTCTACTCCCCCCTCTACCTGTCCCCTGCCTGGCCTCCATCTCCTCCCTAAACTAAACCCCAAATAATCAAACAAAAAGTGAGTGTGATGAAATGAAAGGGGGTCAAAATAAAGAACTAAAAAGACAAAAAAGGTGCTTAAAGTGTGAGGGATGTAAACAAAACAAAGAGGGTAAGGAGTATTTAAATAAACGAAAAGAATAAGACTAAAAGGAGGATATGTAAACTAAATGTAACTAGGGGATGGGTATGGGATGGGTATGGGGTATGGGATAAGAGTAAATGGGATGAAAGGGAATGGGACTACAAGGAATGGGGTATGGAGTGTAGTATGAGGGGGTAGGGGGTATGGAGTGTATGTAGTGTTATTGATAAGTGTATGTATGTATTGAATGTGTTTGCGTGTAAATGTGTTAAGTGTACAGATAAATCACTCGCTCGCTAACTCACACTACTTCTAATTCTCAATAACAAACACTCCCACTAACGCTCACTAACTACCACTAACTGACGCTCACACTAACAACTATCACTAATAACTCCCACTAACTCACTCACGCTCCCACTAACAGACTCTCTCCCACTCCCACTAACTCCCACTAACTCACTCACTCTCTCACGCTAACACTACCAACTGACTCTCTCACGCTAACACTACCAACTGACTCTCTCACGCTAACACTACCAACTGACTCTCTCACGCTAACACTAACTCACTCTCAAAAATTCTCAAACTCTCTATTCTTAAATCTCCAAAGACCCACCAGCAACACAGTCAAAGAAGCCATGCTTGTGTGGTGCTTATATACCCTGTGTAAATGTTTAATGATGTCCCAATTTCCATTGTAATTAGTGTTCAGGTGTGCTTTATTAGCAATTAATATTATTGCAATGTGTATTAGGTGTGTGAATTTGCGCATGCTCATTTAGAGTTGGTATTTGTGGAATGTGTAGAATGCGATGATGTCATAGTGTTCGTTTTCGCTTTCATTGTCCAAAAGTATTCTTTTTAAATGTGAATTTGCGATGGTGTGTTCTTCGTGAAGTGTTGTATATGTATGTTTTTCATAATATATAATGATATTGAATGCGATTTTGTTTCTAGTGTATGTATATATTTTTTAATCCTTGTTGTTATTGTGCGATTTTCCGCATCTTAAAGTATATGCGTATTCCCCGTATAAATAGTATTAAAACTTCCCCCGCTTGTGAATGTGTAATGCTTGTGTGCTTTGTTGATTGATTGTTGTTGTGACATTTGCGGCGTGTTATTGTTGTGCATGATGTGGTATGCGTCATATGACCGAGCTGTGCGTATTCTCGCGAGATCGAGTGTTAGGTGAAAAAAGGCAATTTATTTGATTTCCCATTGATCTCTATGGGAGACTGTCTAACGCGGGCAGGATTACGCGTGTGACATACACGCGTTAGGAGCATCGTTAGATGGTCTTATATTAACTCTAAATACCGGAGTCAAACAATGACGTGCGTTAGACATAAACACGCGTGGCGTTAACAGCCCATCTACCGCCGAACTCTAAATCTAGCCGTCAGTGTTTCTAAAATCAATGCCTTTCCTGTAATCTATAATTCAAAAAGATTGACATATGTCCTCTTTCATGCTGTTGTTTCAGTTGCGGCTCCGGGACCCTCGTATTAACAAGGCCTGTTTTATTCTATTACACGGGTCATATAAATGATCTGTGGGTTTCTAAAATCAATGCCTTTCCTGTAATCTTTTATTCAAAAGTATGACATATCTCCTCTTTCATGCTGTTGTTTCGGTTGAGGCTCCGGGACCATCGTATTATAAAGGCCTGAGCATAAATAAGTGTCACGGGTGTGTAATCAATTTTTTTTTCTAATTTCACGGTTGCAAATAATGATCTGTGGGTTTCTAAAATCAATGCCTTTCCTGTAATCTTTTATTCAAAAGTATGACATATCTCCTCTTTCATGCTGTTGTTTCGGTTGAGCCTCCGGGACCCTCGTATTAAAAAGGCCTGAGCATAAATAAGTGTCACGGCTGTCTAATCAATGTTTTTTTCTAATTTCACGGTTGCAAATAATGATCTGTGGCTTTCTAAAATCAATGCCTTTCCTGTAATCTTTTATTCAAAGGTATGACATATCTCCTCTTTCATGCTGTTGTTTCGGTTGAGCCTCCGGGACCCTCGTATTAAAAAGGCCTGAGCATAAATAAGTGTCACGGCTGTCTAATCAATGTTTTTTTCTAATTTCACGGTTGCAAATAATGATCTGTGGCTTTCTAAAATCAATGCCTTTCCTTTTATCTTTTATTCAAAAGTATGACATATCTCCTCTTTCATGCTGTTGTTTCGGTTGAGCCTCCGGGACCCTCGAATTAAAAAGGCCTGAGCATAAATAAGTGTCACGGCTGTCTAATCAATGTTTTTGTATAATTTCATGGTTGCAAATAATGATCTGTGGCTTTCTAAAATCAATGCCTTTCCTGTAATCTTTTATTCAAAAGGATGACATATCTCCTCTTTCATGCTGTTGTTTTGGTTGAGGCTCCGGGACCCTCGTATTAAAAAGGCCTGAGCATAAATAAGTGTGATGGCTGTGTAATCAATTTTTTTTTCTAAATTCACGGTTGAAAATAATGATCTGTGGGTTTCTAAAATCAATGCCTTTCCTGTAATCTTTTATTCAAAAGGATGACATATCTCCTCTTTCATGCTGTTGTTTCGATTGAGGCTCCAGGACCCTCGTATTAAAAAGGCCTGAGCATAAATAAGTGTGACGGCTGTCTAATCAATGTTTTTGTCTAATTTCACGGTTGCAAATAATGATCTGTGGCTTTCTAAAATCAATGCCTTTCCTGTAATCTTTTATTCAAAAGGATGACATATCTCCTCTTTCATGCTGTTGTTTCGGTTGAGGCTCCGGGACCCTCGTATTAAAAAGGCCTGAGCATAAATAAGTGTGACGGCTGTGTAATCAATTTTTTTTTCTAAATTCACGGTTGCAAATAATGATCTGTGGCTTTCTAAAATCAATGCCTTTCCTGTAATCTTTTATTCAAAAGGATGACATATCTCCTCTTTCATGCTGTTGTTTCGGTTGAGGCTCCGGGACCCTCGTATTAAAAAGGCCTGAGCATAAATAAGTGTCACGGCTGTCTAATCAATTTTTTTTTCTAAATTCACTGTTGCAAATAATGATCTCTGGGTTTCTAAAATCAATGCCTTTCCTGTAATCTTTTATTCAAAAGGATGACATATCTCCTCTTTCATGCTGTTGTTTCGGTTGAGGCTCCGGGACCCTCGTATTAAAAAGGCCTGAGCATAAATAAGTGTGACGGGTGTGTAATCAATTTTTTTTTCTAAATTCACGGTTGCAAATAATGATCTGTGGGTTTCTAAAATCAATGCCTTTCCTGTAATCTTTTATTCAAAAGGATGACATATCTCCTCTTTCATGCTGTTGTTTCGGTTGAGGCTCCAGGACCCTCGTATTAAAAAGGCCTGAGCATAAATAAGTGTCACGGCTGTCTAATCAATTTTTTTACTAAATTCACGGTTGCAAATAATGATCTGTGGGTTTCTAAAATCAATGCCTTTCCTGTAATCTTTTATTCAAAAGGATGACATATCTCCTCTTTCATGCTGTTGTTTCGGTTGAGGCTCCGGGACCCTCGTATTAAAAAGGCCTGAGCATAAATAAGTGTCACGGCTGTGTAATCAATTTTTTTTCTAAATTCACGGTTGCAAATAATGATCTGTGGGTTTCTAAAATCAATGCCTTTACTGTAATCTTTTATTCAAAAGGATGACAGTACTACCAAAATACAGCCAATGAAGGGCCTTAGGAAGACTGGGCCAAGGTTGGATTGTAGTATTTGGTTAGGCTAATCATGATGGCCATGTAGACCACCACCACCGAGAGTCCTGGAAGTAACAGGGATGATGAGATGAAAGAGCTAAGAATAGTAGAACTTTAAACAACAGAGTTAGCCATGGGTGTTAGTGCAAAACCGCTTGGCTTTTTTTTGGCTTTGGGTCCCAGAACATATGTTTGGTTGTTATATTTTGTAAGGGTAATCATGCAGGCCATATAGACCTCCACCAATAGGGTGAGTATGAGTAACAGCTATTAAAATGCGAAGGACATTACTAATTAACACAACATAATTACCATGGGTCGCAGACCAAGAGCAGATGTCTTATTATATTTTGTATGGGTAATCATCCAGGCCGTATAGACCTCACCAAATAGGGGGAGTTACAGAGATTAAAGTGCTAAGAATTGTAGTACTTAAAACACAACCTCGTTAAAATAGGTAGCAGACCACATGTCTTATTATTATAATTTTTCAGGGTAATCTGGCAGGCCATATAGAACTCCCACGATGGGGGGGGGGGGGGGAACAGGGATTAAAGTGCTAAGAAAAGTACTAATTGACACAAGCTAGTTGGGTCCAAGAACGCATGTTTGATTATTAGAATTTATTAGGGTAATTATATATCTAACAAATATATCTATTTCTCTTCTATCGATTCTATCTAACTATCAATCTATATATATCTATCTATCCTATCTATCACTATCAATCTATATTCTGTCCGGGATGTTTTGAGACAGCCACTTTGGGAATGTTAGTTGATTTAGACCCATTATGGCTTAAAAGCAGACTCTGCATCAACTATGTAATTTTCCATGGGAGTTTTGCCAGGGATCCCCCTCCAGCATGCAACAGTCCAGGTGTTAGGACCCTTGAAACAACTTTTCCATCACTATTGTGGCCAGAAAGAGTCCTTGTAGGTTTTAAAGTTCGCCTGCCTATTGAATTCAATGGCGGTTTGCGCGTTCGCGAACAATACCGGAAGTTCGAGTCCGCGGTTCGCGAACCGAAAATTTTAGGTTCGCGACATCACTACTTATAACAGCTATTTAGTGAAACATAGTCCTTTGACAATTAAAACCAATATTTCGGTTGGTCCCAATGGTGATGGGAACTATTATTTTAATTTATTCTATTTATTTTGTAATTCCTGAATATCTATGTGATCCCATGTTTTACGTTGTGATTTATGAGGTTGATCTCTGATATTGGTGATCTACCCATGTCCATCTAAAGGTGCCTTTCACCCCCTATTGGGAAGATGATTTTATTACATAATTTCACTACGATGCACTTTTTATTTTTATTTTTATTCTCACTGGCACAATAGTAATATTTCTTGTCACTTAAGCAGCACCCTTATATTATATTCATTACACTAGTTGTTGCATTTTTTTATTTATTTTTTTATTGTTTTATCCAGGACCTCAAGATAGCCCTCCCATCCAATATTATATTTTTCACCATTCCCTTTTTTTCCTTATTTCACTAGTGGTTGTCGTGTTTTTTTATTTTTATTTTCAATTACATTCATAGCACATCACTATTATTACTGCATTATTTTTATGATATTCATATCATTTCATTTTGTACAGCACCAGTCACTTTCATTATTTTAATATTTCACCTGGATCCAAGATGATCCCTTATTAACACTTGGCCCCTTTATGGACACAATATGGACACCACTTGATATTATATGGGTATTTTATTATATCTTTTTAGGATAGAAGAAACTGTATATTTGCATAATTTGGGGGCTCTGTCATCCACCATAGAGGGAATTTACCTTACTTTATAAATAAGTAGAGTTCTTCAATTTAATCGCCATATTTATTTTCAAATTGAACATCAGTGTTTCCCCCCTTTTTTAACCATAGATGGTACTTATGGGGATAATAACAAAGTAACCTATAAAACTAGTCTATACATATTTCTTACTTGGTACCAATTTTTTAAGTGAACTGGGGATGAGATTGTTACATGCATATATTTTCGAGCAGTTCAATAACAAACTCACACTCCAGGATCGTAATTTAGCGTGGGGAATAATTGCACATCTTTTGCTTACTTTCGATTTGTGATGTTCATTTCAAGACTAGATCCAAATCAAGCGGAGTCAGGTTATAAATTAGATACACCGCACACGATCTGAACATTTGACACATCGATAGCCGCTGACGTGTTGTTTTGTGTATGTTTGGCTCTCATCACCAGGGTAACGTCCTTACACGTCATACTTGCTGCCATATGATTGGATAGCCGCGCCCCCTATGTGAGACCTATGAGAAGCCTTCTCTGGTTCTACCTATCATTCTTGGGGGAAAGTGTGATGCAACTGAGGTACCAGCCTATAAAAGTCTGCACTAGAGCCGGCCGCCCCACCTTTGATAAAGCTCTTTTGCAAAACATGTTAGGGGGAGTTGGGACTTTTCTGTCCCTCTCCGGTTGTGGTTTTTAAAATTGCTGTAACGGCTCCGGTGGGGCCGCCTATACTTATTTATATTCAATATAATTATTACTCCACTTAGGTGGCTGTGAATTACATCGTTATCGTTGCTCTGATAGCTCCCTTTTATTTAATCAGTAGTGTTGGCTGTCAGTAATAGGGTGGCGTATTAGATATATTTTCCTTCACCAGCCTCCTTGTTATTATTCAGTCTGCCACTCTGACACTTCAACTATGTATTTCTAACTATGTGGCTCAATTAAGGTGTTATAAACATCAATATCGTGATCTCATATAGGCAGCTCTATATAGTATATGTAGTTACAATACCTGATACTAAGTGGTGTTGCAAGGGAGATACACGGTCAGTCTGCTGCTTGATCACATATTTAAAAGTAGTTGTTTATTGAAAATCTAGCTGACCTTAACTGCAGATCTAAAACATCAATACTAAAGTATATGGATACTGTGACTACCTAATTGTGTTTTGGCACTCAGCCCACATTATTAAATATTAACAGACATCCAGTACTCAGTTTATATAGCATGCCAAATATTTCCAAATATCCCCTTTTATTATTATACTGTTACCAATTGTTACTGCTTAGTGGCCCATACCACAGGGTGATATATACCTTAACCCATTTCCCCAATCTTGGGGCCCATCTAGAGAAGTGACTTATCCAACACTGGACTCGAGTGTATAAATTAATGTTGGCTATTAAATCAGATCAACACATACTTTTAGCTTACCATACTTACCTGTGTGCCTTACGGTAAGGTGATATAATCTTGTTTATACAAATAGGTATGTGCTAATAGTTCTAGCACTGGTGTATTAGTATCATTTATTCACTTCCAAATCTCACGGTGACTACTGTCATATGCTCTCCTACATACTTCTATATACAGGAGGCTGCCGTCTCACCTCACCCCTGTAATATCTGACACTACATCCCTATCTCCACCCCAGCTATCGGAGCCGTGCTATTATTTCTATACCTCAGGAGTTTCTTCTGTTACAGTGTTTTTAATTGGATAAATATTTATATTCTTTTTTAATGGACTATTCGAAAATAAAAGTTAAGTTTTAATGTTCACATGCAGACAGCCTCTTATGTTAGGGTGTTGTCTATCTATCACCATGCATAATTTTATACCAATCTGAGTTGTTGAGTGCTATTCATGTACATTCTTTTTTCAGTCTTGTACTGAATTCTGTTTCGCATACATATATATTAATAGATAGATAGATAGAGAGATAGATAGACAAACAGACAGATATATTAATAGATAGATACAGAGATAGATAGATATATAGATAGATGGATAGATAGAGATAAAAATAGAGATAGATAGATAGATAGATAGATAGATAGATAGATAGATAGATAGATTTAAAAGGACATAATAGTTGGTAGAATGTTGGGGCTATACATGAACTGCCACTAATCAGCATTTAAAGGACCACTAAACACAATAGAACAAATTATAAGACAATGCAAAAGCACTTAGTTTGAATTTTAAATGATTAGTAGATTTTTCTTTAGGACAAATGTAAAAGTGAGTTACATTTTCCTTTCTGATGCATCATGTGACAGCTATCAGCCAATCACAAAATGCATATAAGTTTATCCTGTGAAACTTGCACAAGCTCAGTAGGAGATGGTATCACATAAAGTGTGCATATGAAAAGATTGTGCACATTTAGATAATGGAAGTGAATTGGAAAGTTGTTTAAAATTGTGTGCTCTATCTGAACCATGAGAGTTTAATTTTGACTTTACTGTCCCTTTAAGAAAGTACATTAACCCCTTAACGACCAAGGACATGCCAGGCACGTCCTACAAAAAGTGTCAGTTAATGACCAAGGACCTGGCACGTCCTCAGGGGTTTTAAGCGATGGAAGCGATCATGATCACTTCCATTCGCCTTCAGGGTATTGCAGTGATGCCTCGATACTGAGACCTCCTGTAATACTCTTTTTTTAAGCATCCAATGCAGAGAAAGCCACTCTGTGGCCCTCTCTGCATCGGCCAGCGATGGTGCCTATAGTTGGTGGGTTGGAGCCATAGCAGGGAGGCGGGAGGGCGGCCCATCGCTGGAGCAGTTCCGGCCAGCAGTGATCTGAGCTCTGGCAGTGCACGGGAGCATGCGAGGGGGCGGGAGTGCACAAGTGTGCGCACGTGCCAGCTTCAGATCACAGTCAGGCAGCATTTTTAAGGGAAGGTGGGAGAGGGAGGGGGGGTAAATGTTGGGAAAGGGATCTGGGAGGGGGGTAGGATATTGAGGGGGGCTGCCTAAATGATTGAGTGACATAAAAAAGGATGGGGTTACTAAAAAAACAAACAAAAAAAACAGCCCAATTTATTGCAAAGTGGGTACTGGCAGACATCCGCTAGTACCCAAGATGGCGGAAATTAGGTAGAGGGAGAGGGTTAGAGAGCTGTTTTGGGGGGGATCAGGGAGGTTGGGGGCTAAGGGGGATCCAACACGACAGAATAATATATAAAAAATAACTTATAAAAAAAGCCTTTTATTTTAGTACTGGCAGACTTTCTGCCAGTACTTAAGATGGCGGTGACAATTGTGAGATGGGGAGGGAAGAGACCTGTTTGAGGGGGGTTAGGGAGTGATCAGGGGGTGAGATGTGTCAGATGGGAGGCTTATCTCTACACTAAAGCTAAAATTAACCCTTCAAGGGCATAATACAAGTGTTATTTGCAGCGGCAATTAACGGCCTTCTAATTACCAAAAAGCAATCCCAAAACCACATATGTCTGCTATTTATGAACAAAGAGGATCCCAGAGAAGCATTTACAACCATTTGTGCCATAATTGCACAAGCGGTTTGTAAATAATTTGAGTGAGAAACCTAAAGTTTGTGAAAAAGCGAACAATTTTTTTTTTTTTTGATCTCATTTGGTGGTGAAATGGTGGCATGAAATATACCAAAATGGGTCTAGATGAATACTTTGGGTTGTCTACTATACTACACTAAAGCTAAATTAACCCTACAAGCACCCTACAAGCTACCTAATTAACCCCTTTTAGTGGCATTTAGTGGCCTTCTAATTACCAAAAAGTAATGCCAAAGCCATAAATGTCTGCTATTTCTGAAAAAAGGGGATCCCAGAGAAGCATTTACAACCATTTGTGCCATAATTGCACAATATGTTTGTAAATAATTTCAGTAAGAAACCTAAAGTTTGTGAAAAAGTTAACGATTTTTTTTATTTGATCGCATTTGGCGGGAAAAGGTGGCATGAAATATACCAAAATGGGCCTAGATCAATACTTTGGGTTGTCTACTAAAAAGAAAATATATACATGTCAAGGGATATTCAGGGATTCCTGACAGATATCAGTGTTACAATGTAACTAGCGCTAATTTAAAAAAAAAAAACAATTTTTGGAAATAGCAAAGTGCTACTTGTACTTATTGCCCTTTAACTTGCAAAAAAAGCAAAGAACATGTAAACATTGGATATTTCTAAACTCAGGACAAAATTTAGAAACTATTTAGCATGGGTGTTTTTTGGTGGTTGTAGATGTGCAACAGATTTTGGGGGTCAAAGTTAGAAGAAGTGTGTTTTTTTCCCCATTTTGTCATCATATTTTGTAAAAAAAAATTATAGTAAATTATAAGACATGATAAATTGTATGCACATGTTAGCAATGGGTGTGGCTGAAACACATGAACTTAATAATTATTATGGGTCTTTTCATACTTTTGACCATATATTTATTAATTTTAGCAATTTAAGAACTCTAAGAGCAGGAAGTATTTTACATGAAACACAAATGTTTGCCATCAATTTTAAACCATATGACCTTTCCTTTGCCACCAGCATAATCTTTTTTCCCATCATCTGTCCACAGGGATGCCTTGAAAACACATATATAGTTAGGTCCATAAGTATTTGGACTTGATAAAGTTGTATTTAGAGTTGAAGTTATATCATGAATTTGGACTTAAAGTGCAAGCTTAATTTGATCCAAATTGGGTGAAGGGTGTACAGCACATTTACATGGAGTTATCAAGGGACCAAAACTAAATGAACTGTCCATTTGTAATTTTAATGATAAATTAAGCAGTTAAAAGGCCAGGAGTTGCATTTGGAAGCTAGTGTGGTGAACTCCCAATCTGAGGTCCAAATAGCTGTCAATGCAAGTAAAGCAGGTCATCATGGGGTCCCGCTTTGACATTTGAAAACCCTTGATAACAATGTGGTAAAATGATCATTATAGCAACAGTAGTCAACTATTTTCAATGTTATCTACTAAACTCTTAAGAAAAATATACATTTTTAACTTTTTATTGCCTTCTCATTGGCAATATAATATAAATATAATGATGGTATATTCTGAATCTCATGGGCCTGCTGAAAATAGCAATATATAATATGTGTAGAACACTCACTGAAATGTGACAAAACTGTAAGTAGAAAAAAAAAGCTCAAAATAAGCAACAACAAAAAAGGCTTAGCAATAAAAGTTAAATATTTCAACTTTTTTTTATTATAAATAGTCATAAACAATAATGAGAAAATAAATTGTTATGTCAGTGCACCTATTCAATGAATTCAGGAACATCTGAATCATTGAATAGAAGTAGAAATTGGTAGTAGGAGATTATTTCTTGAACCAGTATCTTTTGAACTCTTAATATTTAGCTTCACTTTTGGCCCCATTAAATGTTATAATCTATAATCACATTGAACCCAGTCATATAATGTATTGTATAAACAAAAAGGCACAACAATGCAAAAGCAGTTACAATACCAGCAGTGATTATGTAACAATTAGAAGTTAATAAATATAGCAAGTTGCTATGGACAAACATTGGGCCATTTTGAGAAATAAAGCAACATCTTTGGGTGGGTATCATTGCATTGTAATGAATGTGCCTTTGCTTCACACACAGAACCCTGCATAGCTAGATTTAAAACTCTCAAGCTAAAATCTGTCTTTTTAAAAGTGATAGAGGGACCTCTAGGGTTGCCACCTCACTCATGTTTTTGTGGACAGTTATGAATTACACATGCTGAAGGGTGTGCAGGGACTAACATGTAGTGTACCTCTGGGCAGCACATAAATAGTGCTGCTGGACAATACAATTCATGTTCCTCCCTGCAGCATGTGTAAAACATAACTCCAGAAAAACATGGTTGAGGTGGCAACCCTAGGGACCTTGAAGTACTAATGAGACTTAGATAATCTCACCAGAGTGGAGAGTTATAGATGATGAGACCCAAGGGAGATTGATAAACTCAAAACTAAATATGTTTAAATTATTATAATAATACACATGCGGCTAGATTACGAGTTTTGCGTTATGAGGGGTGCGTTGCACGTTATTGTCACCGCTCACTTACCTACAGCGTTGGTATTACAGGTTTTTTTAAACTCTGCGTTAAAAGGCAAGAAGTGAGCGTAGAGCAAAATTGTGCTCCATACCGCGCTCCAATACCAGTGCTGCTTAAGTCAGCGGTGAGCTGGTGTAACATGCTCATGCACGATTTCCCCATAGACATCAATGGGAAGAGCCGGCTGAGAAAAAGTTTAACACCTGCAATAAAGCAGCGTAAAGCTCAGTAACGCAGCCCCATTGATTCCTATGGATAAATAAATTTTATGTTTACACCTAACACCCTAATATGAACCCGAGTCTAAACACCCCTAATCTTACACTTATTAACCCCTAATCTGCCGCCCCAGACATCGCTGACACCTACATTGTATTTATTAACCCTATAATATGCCACTCCAGACATCGCCGACACCTACATTATACTTATTAACCCCTAATCTGCTGCCCCCAACATCATCGACACCTACATTATATTTATTAACCCCTAATCTCCCACCCCAAATGTCGCCGCAACCTACCTACACTTATTAACCCCTAATCTGCTGCCCCAACGTTGCCGCCACTATAATAAACATAATAACCCCTAAACCGCCGCACTCCAGCATCACAAACACTAGTTAAATATTATTAACCCCTAATCTGCCTCCCCCAACATCGCCGCCACTATATTAAATTTATTAACCCCTAAATCTAAGTCTAACCCTAACACCCCCTAACTTTAATATAATTAAAATAAATCTAAATAAAAATTATTATCATTAACTAAATAATTCCTATTTAAAACTAAATACTTAACTATAAAATAAATCCTAAACTAGCTACAATATAACTAACAGTTACATTGTAGCTAGCTTAGGGTTTATTTTTATTTTACAGGCAAGTTTGTATTTATTTTCACTAGGTAGAATAGTTACTAAATAGTTATTAACTATTTAATAACTACCTAGCTAAAATAAATACAAATGTACCTGCAAAATAAAACCTAACCTGTCTTACACTAAAACCTAACCTAACCCTACAATTAAATAAATTCCATAAATTAAATACAATAAACTAAATTCAATACAATTAGCTAAATTACAAAAAAATAAAACACTAAATTACAGAAAATAAAAAAACAAATTGCCCCAAAGAAATCAGAGAAAACAGCTCTTTTACCTGTAAAAAAAAATACAAACAACCCCTCCAACAGTACAACCCACCACCCACACAACTAACCCCCCAAATAAAACCCTAGCAAAAAAAAACTAAGCTCCCCATTGCCCTGAAAAGGGCATTTGGATGGGCATTGCCCTTAAAAGGGCATTTAGCTCTATTGCAGCCCAAACCCCTAATCTAAAAATAAAACCCACCCAATACACCCTTAAAAAATCCTAACACTAACCCCCGAAGATCCACTTACAGTTTTGAAGACCCGACATCCATCCTCAACAAAGCCGAGAGAAGTCTTCAATCAAGCGGCATGATGTCCTCAACAAAGCCAGCAGAAGTGGTCCTCCAGACGGGCAGAAGTCTTCATCCAGATGGCATCTTCTATCTTCATCCTTCCGACGCTGATCGGATCCATCTTCAAGACATCCGGCGCGAAGCATCCTCTTCAATCGACGGCTTCTTCTGGAATGAAGGTTCCTTTAAGTGACGTCATCCAAGATGGCATCCCTTAGATTTCCGATTATCTGATAGAATTCTATCAGCCAATCGGAATTAAGGTTGAAAAAATCCTATTGGCTAATGCAATCAGCCAATAGGATTGAGCTTGCATTCTATTGGCTGTTCCAATTAGCCAATAGAATGTGAGCTCAATCCTATTGGCTGATTGGATCAGCCAATAGGATTGAAGTAATGTAGGTAATTTATTTAATTGTAGTGTAGTGTTAGGTGTTAGTGTAACTTAGGTTAGGTTTTATTTTACAGGTAAATTTGTATTTATTTTAGCTAGGTAGTTAGTAAATAGTTAATAACTATTTAGTAACTATTCTACCTAGTTAAAATAAATGCAAACTTGCATGTAAAATAAAAATAAAACCTAAGCTAGCTACAATGTAACTATTAGTTATATTGTAGCTAGCTTAGGGTTTATTTTATAGGTATGTATTTATTTTTAAATAGGAATTATTTAGGTAATGATAGTAATTTTATTTAGAATTATTTAAATTATATTTAAGTTAGGGGGTGTTAGGGATAGACTTAGATTTAGGGGTTAATAAATTTAGTATAGTGGTGGCGACGTTAGGGGCGGCAGATTAGGGGTTAATAAATGTAGGTAGGTGGCGGCGATGTTAGGGACAGCAGATTAGGGGTTAATAATATTTAACTAGTGTTTGCGAGTATGGCAGTTTAGGGGTTAATATGTTTATTATAGTGGTGGCGATGTCCGGAGCGGCAGATTAGGGGTTCATTTTATTTTAGTGTTTGCGATGCGGGAGGGCCTCGGTTTAGGGGTTAATAGGTAGTCTATGGGTGTTAGTGTACTTTTTAGCACTTTAGTTATGAGTTTTATGCTACGGCTTTGTAGTGTTAAACTCATAACTATTGGCTTTAAAATGCGGTACGAATCTTGATGGGATAGGGTGTACCGCTTACTTTTTGGCCTCCCAGGGCAAGCTCGTAATACCGGCGCTATGGAAGGCCCATTGAAAAAAGACTATACGCAATTTGCGTCAGTTGATTTGCGATAAGGCCAAAAAACTGTGCGGTGCCCCTAAATCTGCAAGACTCGTAATACCAGCGGTAGTAAGAAAGCAGTGTTATGAGGCTTAACGCTGCTTTTTTACTCATAACGTAAGACTCGTAATCTAGCCGATAGTTTGGAGAGAGGTTAGTAAAATCAGGATTAAATATGTATTGAATTAAATGTGTAATAAAAAAATAAACATTCATTATTAATTATGCCCACTTTTACTGCTGGTTGCCCCTGAAACTGTCATAGCTCAATCAGAGGCTTTATTATCAAATTTTAAGTTCAGAGTTTCAATAATATTTTTTATTTTACTGATTACTTTGGATTGCAGTGGCCAGCTTGACCCATATTTCAGGAGGGATTTTCAATTAATAAAATCCTAGTAGTAGTAGTAGATCTATTCAGTACTTTCAAACTTGCTTAAAACTATAGGGAATATGAGTAATTTCTCTATCACACATGGCTAATTGGTTTTGCTTGTCTTTTAATAAGGCCATATCTGACCTACCTAAAACTGCATGTTCTAAATCATGAAAGTTTAATTTTGATATTGGTGTCCCTTTAAAATAGGCAAAACGAATAAATAAAGTCATATGGAAATAGTGAAAATTGTAGTTACACAAATTACTAGCAGCTCCATGTAATAAATGATAAGTCTCTTGGCTCTAATTTCCAGGGTCCAGAGTGCAAATGCCAATTGTAATTTGTATTTTATTAGGCAAATTTCCTAACACTTAAAATATGTGCAAAAGTTGTAGGTAACCTACGTTGTGTTATCAAAGTTAGTTCAACCTCTTGTAGATCACTTTGTTTATTTACCATACATGGTTAAATAGTTATTAGTAAAACTATAGAATGTCATTTTTTATTTATTTATTTTCAAAGCCAAAGCTCTCATTTAAATGTTAAAAAAAGCCAGAAGTAACTGACAGCTAGATTACAAGTTATGGCATTATAGCTGCTCTCTAATTTCGTGTACGTTATTTTCCTTGCTCACTTTTTATAGCGCTGCTATTACAGGTTTGAAAAAGCAGGCTTGCGCGAGTGATATGGTGGCGTTGAGCTCCATACCTCACCCAAATACAAGAGCTGCTTTGACGTGATCGTGCACGATTTCCCCATAGACATCAATGGGGAGAGTCGGCGAAAAAAAGCCTAACCCCTGCGATTGCAGAATGAAAAGCTCCGTAACACAGCCCCATTGATGTCTACGGGGAAAGAAAAGTTACGTTTAAACCGAACACCCTAACATAAAAAACACCCCTAATCTGCCGCCCCCGACATCCCCGCCACCTACATTACAGTTATTAACCCCTAATCTGCCGCCCCCTACATCCCCAGCACCTAAATAAAACTATTAACCCCTAATCTGCTGGCTCTAACATCGCCGCCACCAACATTACAGTTATTAACCCCTAATCTGCCGCCCTCAACATCGCTGCCACCTACATTACAGTTATTAACCCCTAATCTGCCACCCCCAATGTCGCCGCCACTATACTAAAGTTATTAACCCCTAAACCTCTGGCCTCCCACATCACTAACACTACATAAATATATTAACCCCTAAACCTAACCCTAACGTAACCCTAACCCTAAGCATAACCCTAACCCTAACCCTAACACCCCCTAACTTAAATATAATTAAAATAAATCTAAATAAAACTTACAATTATTACCTAAATAATTCCTATTTAAAACTAAATACTTACCTGTAAAATAAAACCTAACCTGCCTTACACTAAAACCTAACATTACAATCAAATCAAATAAATTAAATTAATCAAATACAATTATCTATAGTGATGTCGCGAACATAAAATTTTACGTTCACGAACGGTGGACGCGAACTTCCGTGAATGTTCGCGAACGGGCGAACCGGGCAAAACGCCATAGACTTCAATAGGCAGGTGAATTTTAAAACCCACAGGGACTCTTTCTGGCCACAATAGTGATGGAAAAGTTGTTTCATGGGGACTAACACCTGGACTGTGGCATGCCGGAGGGGGATACATTGTATGATGTTGTATCGATCAGGTAGTGTAAGGGTTACGCCCGCTTCACAGGGACAGACCAAACTCCCCGTTTAACGCACCGCAAACAACCGCAAACAGTCAATTTGCACAACCGCAAACTCCCCATTTGCACAAGGTTGGATAACCAAGCTAGCCATGTCCCGTTCCTTGTCCTCACTGATGTCATTGAAGGTCTCTTCCTCCACCCAGCCACGTACAACACCAAGTGTCCCGAAAGGTGACAACAAGCCCCCTGGGACCCCTGCTGTGTTTTGTCTTCCACCTCCTCAAAGCCACCTTCCTCCTCTGACTCCTCTTCTTCAGACTCCTCTCTCTGCATTGCCTCTCTCTGCATTATTATAAGGTGTGTTAAGTAGTACTATTCCTATCAGTTTAATCCCTGTTACGTCCCCTATCAGGGGACGTGTATATGGCATCGATTTTAGGAACCGGGAGATGAAAAAAGATGCTTGGTCGGTCCTCCTACTTCAAATTTGGGGCACTGCACATGCAATCTAATGTGCCACCAGATAGGAGTGGTGTGTTAAGTAGTACTATTCTTATCAGTTTAATCTCTGTTACGTCCCCTATCAGGGGACGTGTATATGGCATCGATTTTAGGAACCGGGAGATGGAAAAAGATGCTTGGTCGGTCCTCCTACTTCAAATTTGGGGCACTGCGCGTGCAATCTAATGTGCCACCAGATAGGAGTGGTGTGTTAAGTAGTACTATTCTTATCAGTTTAATCCCTGTTACGTCCCCTATCAGGGGACGTGTATATGGCATCGATTTTAGGAACCAGGAGATGGAAAAAGATGCTTGGTCGGACCTCCTACTTCAAATTTGGGGCACTGCGCGTGCAATCTAATGTGCCACCAGATATGAGTGGTGTGTTAAGTAGTACTATTCCTATCACTTTAATCCCTGTTATGTGCCTTTTTTTTGGTTTGGTTTTTGAAGCCACAGTGCAGCACCAGAGGCCAGAAAAATTAGGCATGTACACATGCCTGAAAAATTAGGTATTGTTGCAGCCGCTGCTGTAGCAGCGGCCAGAAAAATTGATGTTTGTTTCCCAGGCAGAAACATTGCGGCTTGAACCCGAGTTGGTGGCGGATAAGTCACGCAAGTCATCCGGCATTCAGAGATAAAATACAGCAGCATATGGACCATTTTTAGCCCAAGTCAGCTCATCTCATCAGGCCTTTTTTAGTCGAATGCATCACTGTCAGTCCCTTCGGGATCTATCCCTCATTCATCTTAATAAAAGTGAGGTAATCTAGACTTTTTTGACCTAGGCGACTTCTCTTCTCAGTGACAATACCTCCTGCTGCACTGAAGGTCCTTTCTGACAGGACACTTGAAGCGGGGCAGGCCAGAAGTTCTATCGCAAATTGGGATAGCTCAGGCCACAGGTCAAGCCTGCACACCCAGTAGTCAAGGGGTTCATCTCTCCTCAGAGTGTCGATATCTGCAGTTAAGGCAAGGTAGTCTGCTACCTTTCGGTCGAGTCGTTCTCTGAGGGTGGACCCCGAAGGGCTGTGGTGATGCGTAGGACTTAAAAAGCTCTGCATCTCCTCCATCAACAACACGTCTGTTAAGCATCCTGTCCTTGCCGGCGTGGTCGTGGGAGGAGGAGGATTACTTTCACCTCTTCTCCTGTTAGATTCCCATTGTGCTGTGACATCACCCTTATACGCTGTGTAAAGCATACTTTTTAATTTATTTTGGAACTGCTGCATCATTTCCATCTTGCGGTAATTCGGTAAAATTTCAGGCACTTTCTGCTTATACCGGGGGTCTAGTAGCGTGGACACCCAGAACAGGTCGTTCTCCTTCAGCCTTTTTATACGAGGGTCCCTCAACAGGCACAACAGCATTAAAGACAAGGTTGGATGACGAGCTACTCATGTCCCATTCCTCGTCCTCAGTGATCTCACTGAAGGTATGTTCTTCCCCCAGCCACGTACAACACCACGGGTACCAGATAGGTGACAACGAGCACCCTGGGATGCCTGTTGTGGTTGGTCTTCCTCATCCTCCTCAAAGCCACATTCCTCCTCTGACTCCTCTTCCTCACAATCCTCTTCCAGCGTTGCCGCAGGTCCAGCAAGCGATGCTGATAAGGCTGTTTCTGGTGGTGATGGTGACCACAACTCTTCCTCTTCACGCTCATCTACGGCCTGATCCAGCACTCTTCGCAGGGCACGCTCCAGGAAGAAAACAAATGGTATGATGTCGCTGATGGTGCCTTTGGTGCGACTGACTAGGTTTGTCACCTCCTCAAAAGGACGCATGAGCCTACAGGCATTGCGCATGAGCGTCCAGTAATGTGGCAAAAAAATTCCGAGCTCCGCAGAGGCTGTCCTAGCACCCCGGTCATACAAATAGTCGTTAACGGCTTTTTCTTGTTGGAGCAGGCGGTCGAACATTAGGAGTGTTGAATTCCAATGTGTCGGGCTGTCGCAAATCAAGCGCCTCACTGGCATGTTGTTTCACCGTTGTATATCTGAAAAGTGCGCCATGGCCATGTAGGAATGCCTGAAATGGCCACACACCTTCCTGGCCTGCTTCAGGACGTCCTGTAAGCCTGGGTACTTATGCACAAAGCGTTGTACGATCAGATTACACACATGTGCCATGCACGGCACATGTGTCAACTTGCCCAAATTCAATGCCGCCAACAAATTTCTTCCGTTGTCACAAACCACTTTGCCGATCTCCAGTTGGTGCGGAGTCAGCCACTGATCCACCTGTGCGTTCAGGGCGGACAGGAGTGCTGGTCCGGTGTGACTCTCTGCTTTCAGGCAAGTCAACCCCAAGACTGCATGACACTGCCGTATCCGGGATGTGGAATAGTACCTGGGGAGCTGGGGGGGTGCCGTTGATGTGGAGCAAGATGCAGCAGCAGAAGAGGACTCAGCCGAGGAGGTTATGGAAGAGGATGGAGTAGGAGGAGTAGAGGAGGTGGCAGCAGGCCTGCCTGCAACTCGTGGCGGTGTCACCAACTCCTTTGCAGAGCCACGCATTCCATGCTTGGCAGCCGTCAGCAGGTTTACCCAATGCGCAGTGTAGGTGATATACCTGCCCTGACCATGCTTTGCAGACCAGGTATCAGTGGTCAGATGGACCCTTGCCCCTACACTGTGTCCCAGACATGCAATTACTTCCTTTTGCACAATCGAGTACAGGTTGGGGATTGCCTTTTGTGCAAAGAAATTTCGTCCGGGTACCTTCCACTGCGGTGTCCCAATAGCTACAAATTTTTGGAACGCCTCAGACTCCACCAGCTTGTATGGTAAAAGCTGGTGGGCTAAGAGTTCAGACAAGCCAGCTGTCAGATGCTGGGCAAGGGGGTGACTTTGTGACATTGGCTTCTTCTGCTCAAACATGTCCTTGACAGACACCTGACTGTGGGAAGATGAGCAGGAACTGCTCAAGGCGAGAGACGGAGTGGTGGATGGTTGAGAGGGGGCAAGGAGGACAGCAGTGGTTGATGTGGCTGAAGATGCTGGACCAGGAGGAGGATGGTGGCTTTGAGTTTGTGTGCTGCTTGTACTCATGTGTTGATCCCATAGGCGTTTGTGATGTGCGATCATGTGCCTTCGCAAAGCAGTTGTACCTAGGTGGGTGTTGGACTTCCCACGACTCAGTTTCTTTTGGCACAGGTTGCAAATGGCATCGCTGTTGTCAGAGGCAGACACACAAAAAAAATGCCACACTGCTGAGCTCTGCAATGACGGCATTCTGGTGGTGGCAACAGCATGCGTTGATTGGCGTGCTGTCTGGCTGATCCCGGGTGCCGATGCATGCTGTCTGACTGTGCCACTAGCTCCTTGATACGACCTCCCCCTGCTTCCAACTCGTCTCCTCCTCCTCTCTGTCTCCCCATCTGAACTTTCCCCCTGTTCTTCTTCTCTTCTAGCGGGCACCCACGTGACATCCACGGACGCATCGTCATCATCAACCGCTTCACTTGTATCTGACAACTCAGCAAAGGAAGCAGCAGCGGGTACAACATCATCATCATCACACCGTACGTCCATGTGTGTAATGCTGCCTGACTGTTCTACATCTACATCCTCTGGCAATAATGGTTGCGCATCACTCATTTCTTCAAACTGATGTGTAAATAACTCCTCTGACAGATCAAGTGAAGCGGCTGTGGTGCTAGTGTTGGTGGTGGCGGCAGGCGGGCGAGTGGTAAATTGAGAGGTGCCCGAAGCTAAGCTGGAGGAGGATGGTGCGTAAGGTTCCGAGCGGAAGCTGTAGAAGATTGGGTGTCCTGTGTTAGCCAGTCAACTATGTCCTCAGAACTTTTCGAGTTCAGGGTACGTGGCCTCTGAACACTGGGCATTATTCTAGGGCCAAAGGGAATCACAGCACCACTACCACGACGGCCCCTGCGGGGTGGCCTGCCTCTGACTGTCTTTTTTTTTCCGATTAGTGGTACTATGCATGCAAGCTACTGTTACAACAAATATGAGTGGCACTGTGCACTGGCAGAAGTTGGCAGAGTAGACGCTGTAGGCCTGACACACACGCTTGCAGACAACTAACTGCTATTCAATCTATTACAGTCAAAATTGTATTTTTTTTTAAATGTACACTACTGTTACACCAGATATGAGTTGCACTGGTGTGACACTGTGCCCTGGCAGGCCCTGAAACGCACACGCGTGAAGGAAACTGACTGCTATTATTTCCCAGTCAAAAAAGTGTTTGTTTTTTTAAATGTACACTACTGTTACACCAGATATGAGTTGCACTGGTGTGACACTGTGCCCTGGCAGGCAGGCAGGCACTGAAACACACACGTGTGAAGGAAACTGACTGCTATTATTTCACAGTCAAAAAAGTGTTGTTTTTTTTTAAATGTACACTACTGTTACACCAGATATGAGTTGCACTGGTGTGACACTGTGCCCTGGCAGGCAGGCACTGAAACACACACGTGTGAAGGAAACTGACTGCTATTATTTCACAGTCAAAAAAGTGTTTTTTTTTTTAAATGTACACTACTGTTACACCAGATATGAGTTGCACTGGTGTGACACTGTGCCCTGGCAGGCAGGCACTTAAACGCACACGTGTGAAGGAAACTGACTGCTATTATTTAACACAGTCAAAAAAGTGTTTTTTTTTTTAAATGTACACTACTGTTACACCAGATATGAGTTGCACTGGTGTGACACTATGCCCTGGCAGGCAGGCACTGAAACACACACGTGTGAAGGAAACTGACTGCTATTATTTCACAGTCAAAAAAGTGTTGTTTTTTTTAAATGTACACTACTGTTACACCAGATATGAGTTGCACTGCTGTGACACTGTACCCTGGCAGGCACTGAAACGCACACGTGTGAAGGTAACTGACTGCTATTATTTCACAGCCAAAAAAGTGTTATTTTTTTAAATGTACACTTCTGTTACACCAGATATGATAAGAGAAAAAGGGGCCCAATGGCACTACTGAGATGTTATAGGGAATATAATTAGTAGTAATAGTTATTTAAATAATAACTTGGAGGAAATTAACGTACATGTGTTCCTCCTAATGTTATGTGATGCAAACATTGCTGCTGTGTATCGGTTAATGAGAGAACAAAAGAAGATCAAAGTCTTCAGACTTTTATAGCACATTTATAGCACATTTATAGCACTCAAATTCCCTGAATGTAGAATACGACTGAGTTACAATTGGCAGATGTACAGGAAAATTTAAAAAAAAACTTTTATTGGAACTTTAAATTTTTTTAGAACAATACACATTAAAAACACAGGAATAGTGTTAGCTCAAAAGAAGAGAGAGTGGTAATAGGGGGTTTGGATCACCGACTTAGCAGCGATTAATCCTTGCAATTTGCAATTTATCAGGAAGTTGTAATAATGAAAACTGAGAGTACATCTATGGTTCCTCAATCAGATGGTTGATCCTTGTTTATGTATCACAAGGGTCAAGTACAATAATTAGTTCAGGCACTATTGTTGATTACAGGGTAGTTTAACATGAGAGACCATGCATGGGTAGTTAGTATGATACAACACTTATGTTAATGTATATGATTTATGGCATATTTGTGATATACCATGTACTTGGTTTGACATTTGGTATTTTTGGATAGTCTAAATATCATACATCATGCATGAATTTTTCCTCTGACGTTTCTATTTGATTATTTCGTGACAGTAATAATTTTTACAACTTGCAATTGTTGCGGTAAACCCAGGGTGGTAATTATTCAGAACAAATATATCTCTATCAGGATTAATGTACCAACTAAATGACCAGGACTACTGTGTATATTGGTAGTGATCAATGTGAAGTATCCCTGTATTAATAGATATTTATATCTCTTAACAATTCCTGAAATTAGCCCAGGACATTGAACAGGTGGTAAATTAAATCATAGTATATTACAATGCGTTCTGAATCACTAATATTGGGTTAAATTAGTGTCTAAGGGTTAAATTGTCCTGTTAATATATATCCCCCATATATTGTACCAATATTGCTGTGTATTGCTATTGTCTGCAAATATTGCTTGTCACGATTTGCTAAGCTGTTATGATAACTGTCAGAGACAGATCAGGTTTGCTATATACCTGGTCCCTGGCCTGTTAACAACACGTGTGAAGGAAACTGACTGCTATTATTTCACAGTCAAAAAAGTGCTGTTTTTTTTAAATGTACACTACTGTTACACCAGATATGAGTTGCACTGGGGTGACACTGTGCCCTGGCAGGCAGGCACTGAAACGCACACGTGTGAAGGAACCTGACTGCTATTATTTCACAGTCAAAAAAGTGTTTATTTTTTTAAATTTACACTACTGTTACAACAGATATGAGTGGTGGCACTGGGCAAGTGGGCACAGTATACGCTGTGAGCCTGACACACACGCTGGCAGGCAGGCAACTGCAATTAGATTACACAGGAAAAAAAAAAAAGACTGATGTTCTAGCCCTAAAAGGGGCTTTTTGGGGTGCTGTCCTTACAGCAGAGATCAGATGAGTCCTTCAGGACTGTAGTGGACACTGAATACACTAGCCTAGCTATCGATTTCCCTATTAAATCAGCAGCAGCTACACTGTCCCTCCTCTCACTAAGAATGCAGCTTCCGAATGAATCTAAAATGGATGCTGTCCAGGAGGTGGGAGGGTCTGGGAGGGAGGGTCTGCTGCTGATTGGCTGGAATGTGTCTGCTGACTGTGAGTTACAGGGTCAAAGTTTACTCAATGATGACGAATAGGGGGCGGGGCGGACCGAACATTGCATATGTTCGCCCGCCGCGGCAAACATGAACAAGCTATGTTCGACGGGAACTATTCGCCGGCGAACTATTCGGGACATCACTAATTATCTACATTACAAAAAAAATTAACACTAAATTACACAAAATAACAAACAAAATTATCAAAAATAAAATAAATTACTCCTAATAAAAAAAGCCCCCCCCCCCCAACCCCTAGCCTATAGTAAACTGCCAATAGCCATTAAAAGGGCCTTTTGCGGGGCATTGACCAAAAGAAATCAGCTCTTTTACCTGGAAAAAAATACAAACAACCCCCCAACAGTAAAACCCGCCACCCACACAACCAAACCCCCAAATAAAACCTATCTAAATAAACCTGAGCTAACCATTGCCCTGAAAATGGCATTTGGATGGGCATTGCCCTTAAAAGGGCATTTAGCTCTTTAACATTGCCCAAACCCTAAGCTAAAAATAAAACCCACCCAATAAACCCTTAAAAAAATCTAGCACTAACACCCGACGATCCACTTACAGTTTTCGAAGACCGGACATCCATCCTCATCCAGCCAGCAGAAGTCTTCTTCCAAGCGGGCTGAAGTCCTCATCAAAACCGGCAGAAGTCTTCATCCAAGCTGGCAGAAGTCTTCATCCAAGCCGGCAGAAGTCTTCATCCAGACGGCATCTTCTATCTTCATCCATCCGGCGCAGAGCGGGTCCATCTTCAAGACATCCGGCGCAGAGCATCCTCTTCTTACGGTCGCTGCTGGAAAATGAAGGTTCCCTTTAAGTGACATCATCCAAGGTGGTGTCCCTTACATTCCGATTCTATCAGCCAATAGGAATTAAAGGAGAAAACATCCTATTGGCTGTTGCAATCAGCCAATAGGATTGAGCTTTCAACCTTTTGGCTGATCCAATCATTGTTTTTTTTAAGGGTTTATTGGGTGGGTTTTATTTTTAGCTTAGGGTTTGGGCAATGTAAAAGAGCTAAATGCCCTTTTAAGGGCAATGCCCATCCAAATGCCCTTTTCAGGGCAATGGTTAGCTTAGTTTTTTCATTTCACAAATGGATTAACTTTAGGTACAATTATTCTGGTCACAATGAAATGTATAAATAAATATTTTAATTTATTTTATAATGTGTAAAAATTGCAATGCAATACACTATTTATAGTATGACTACCACCTACCCACCACTAGTCAGCCAATCCCACTCAGCCAATCTTCACTCTACCATGCAACATTAGTCCCTAGAGACAGTCATAATTTTGTAAAAATAAAACAATAATTAAGTGTATAACTAACCATATTTAAAAAAATATAAAAAAAATAGTAAACCCAAGCGCAAACCTATTTGTTAGTCTGCTGGTGTGTATAAACTCAGCCTTCCCTTAAGGCTGCAAGAAAAAGTATTGTGCAAATATTAGGTATATGGACTAGCACTTCAGAGAGCTGCTAATAAATTTAGTATATGAGATAGATCCAAATAAAAACATACACCATAAATATGTTGATATAAAACAAATAAATATTTATTTCCCAAACAGGTTATATAAAACTGAATAAGATGTGACCGATCACAAACACTAAAGAGAGTGTTATACAATCTCTGGCCAGATAAAATGGTGTTTAAAACCTCATTATATTTAAAAGTACTTGCACCACCAATGTGTACCACCTATAGATTCTCAAAGTCACTTAATAAGTATAAGGAAATTTCTTTGAAAACGATCCTTCTGATATTGGCATATACTGTTCCAAAGGTGTCCTCCAAATAAGGGTCGACAAAAACCCGGGTTGTGTATATACTGCCGCTCTATATTACCTTTAATCCTTGTATATCTCCCTAGTCCCGGTCTCGTGTCTCATAGAGATCACCTGTGAAGGCTTCTACATCTGCAGTGGGAGACAATGAGGGAGCGGCGTGTGGAGTGTACACTGATTTTCAGTTGCTTCCGGGATGTCCGATGATGTATATTGTCACATGTATTCTGTAGCCAATCAATGCATCTGTATGATGGCTCAGTTCTTCTACTTGCAAAGGGGTATTTCTTCTTGAGTTTCACAGCGCAAAGAAACGTACAAGGACTGACTGCCTTGTCACATAGAAATTGTTGCGTCCATAAACGTGTTTCACCTACATATAAGGTTTTTTCAAGATGGTTGTTAGGTGCAGCCTGCTTTCTTAAATACGCCTCCTATTCCTTTGATTGGTCTAGCTCTTAGTCGTATTAAGGTAGATTCCATATTTAAGGTGGTACTCTAAAATTCTATTGGTCTCAGTGGTTATAATGGCTGATTCTTTCAATATATATTAAAAGATTTAATTCTCCTTAACATAAACTCATAATAATTAGTTACCTCATAGAAAGGACAAGTAATAGTAATCCCTTGTCTCAAACAGCATATATTGAAAACATTGAGTTCAGTAATGTGTCTGTCTGCAGCAGGAACCCCAGTGGACTGAGCAGAAAGAGGGAAGACATGAGGTTGATACCCTGCTGCGGTTTGAAATGGAGAACATTGAAGAGTGCCAATTAATATTTCTTGCCAGCTCAGCTAGGGGTAACAACTCAGACCAATTGGTATGGAGAGCGTTGACAAAGGCTCTAAGATAAGCCTCAAGATCCTGATTCACTTTCTCAGTTAGTCCATTAGTCTGAGGATGGTAGCCAGAAGACATGGAAACAGTGGTTCCAATCAATTTACAAAAGACTCTCCAAAAGGTAGAAATGAATTGTGGACCTCTGTCGGAAACAATATTTGCAGGAATGCCATGAAGTCATACCACATGCAGGAGAAAAAGAGATGATTATTCTTGGGTAGAAGGCAGTTTTGTTAGGGGTACAAAATGAGCCAGTCTGGAAAAGCGATCCACCACAACCCAGATAACTGTATGGTGGTCAGAAGGAGGAAGGTCCACAATGAAATCCATGGTTATATGTGTCCATGGTTGTTTGGGAATGGACAATGGTTGGAGTAAGCCAGAAGGCAAGGATCGGGGGGGGGGGGGGGTTGTTGGCAGCACAAGTGGTGCAGACTTTTACATAATCCTGAGCATCAGACTTCATAATAGGCCACCATACGTGTTAGGAAAGACGCTTGAAAGTCCTTGTTAAACCAGGGTGTCCTGAGAGTTTACTGTCATGAGCCCAGGACAGTACAGGAGTGCGTAGGTTCAGAGGTACTAAAAAGATATCGGCAGCCACAGGGGCTTCAGGAGGTTTACTGGACTGGGCACGTTGCAGTCTTTGAAGAAGGGTGGTATTCAATTGAGCAACCACACAGGAGGGAGGTATGATGTGTTCAATAGGAGCTTCTGAGGAATCACTTGAGTGAGGAAACTGACGGGAAAGGGCATCCGCCTTCTTGTTTTTGGTCCCAGGAAGATAAGAGACCACAAAGTTAAAGCGGGAAAAGAACAAGGATCTGACAAATAGATTAAAATAAAGGGGTTACAATGAAAGGGTTCTTAACGACTCATTCAATAGTGTAAGGTATAAGACACAACATGAGGTTGTCCACACAAAAAGAAAGGAAAGGGATATCTCTAATAATGAAGTTGTATTCACTACAGAATACACCAAACAGTTCAACGATATCTGCAAGATACTGAAAAAGAACCTATATATCCTAAAGGATGATAGTTATTTGAACAACATCCATCTTACTTGTAAATTTGTTTGTAAGAAGCCTCCTACCCTAGCAACTAGGTTGGCCCCAGGTATGATTAGCAATACACGATCTTCTGTTAGTAATTGAATCAAGAAAAAGGGAACATACAGATGTGGCACAGGGACTTGTATGACCTGCGATGTTGTGAGTCAGAATGAGATGTTCACAAGTTCTGTGACTCAAGAAAGCTTTCACGTAGATTTCTACGCTAACTGCAGGACAGAATTTGTTGTGTACCTTCTGGAATACACCCTTTGTTCCCAACAGTATGTAGGTCAAACGACTAGGGAACTTAGATCCAGAGTTAGGGAACACATTCGAGATACCAAGAACTTTAACAAAGATTCAGCAGTAGCTAGACATTTCAATTTAGTACACATGACTCACAAATTTCATATGAGTGTAAAAGTTATTGATACAATTATTTCCCCACCTAGAGGAGGTAACAAATTTAAACTACAGCAAAAACGGGAACTTTACTGGATATATAAATTGAGAACAATTACCCCCTTAGGTTTAAATAGGGAATGGGATATGTGCTATTTTGTGGAATAAATTTCAAAATTGCATGTGTATGACGTATCTTACCATTTAACCACTATTAGCCAATTGTCTATGTTTGATTTTTGGCCCAATTGGAATTATTAAATTCTATAATATTGGCTTCATAGAATAATTAATATTTTCAGAATTTACCCTTCACTTTACCTAATTCCAATTTGTGCCATTCTGTATTTTACATCTGTTATATATAATCTATGTTCACTGTGCCTGAGAGCGCATATGTGTGTTCCCATAAGTTTGGTGGTGTGGACAATTTCCATAGGGTATATATGCCCTTATTATACATATGGGATTAAACTTATCCTATTGTGTCCTTAAATGTGACAATGTTATAATCTTTGTCTAATTATCTATACGGACCTAAGAATTCTGTCAATTGTAGTAGGAAATAGTTTATATGAGATTAACGGCTAAGTTTTTTTAAATCTTATTCATATATACTAAATTTCTTCAATGGCAACTCTTTCTGTATTTGGCAGCTTTCACTCCCTGTAAATCCATGTTCAACAGTTGTATTATGCATGTTTTAAAAGTTATCACATGTGTGCATTCTCATATTAACCTTGTGATTGGATACTGCCCCTTAAAATGGAGGGTCAGTACCATAGCAGGTATTCCTATGACTAAGTGCCAAGTACCGGCACAAAATGCATAAGGAGCCTTGCCTTTGCTACCTCCATATACCTTGTTTTTATTTTGCATTATTAAAAGTTATTTTTTAACTTTATTCCTGTATGGTGCAGCCCGTTTTTTCTTTTTTTCTTGCCTATTGTCTTGCGGCGGAACTGGCTGCTTATGGCGTGCACCCCCTCGGCTGTTACACACCATAGTTTCCCCAGCACTTCCGGTGGCGTCTGCAGCCTCTGTGGATCTGAGCAGTCTGTATCGTGATGGGGAAAAGACCAAGGCCCACCTGGCCTGTCGAGGATTGAGTCGATGGGCAGTCTCTAGGTAAGTCAGATTCTTGTGGTCGGTGAGAATCTGAATGGGATAAGTGGTGCCTTCCAACCAATGATGCCATTCAGTCAAGGCCATCTTAATGGCTAAGAGTTCACGATTACCCACATTGTAACTCCTCTCAGCAGGAGTAAAGCATTTGGAAAAAAAGGCTACAGGGTGCGACTTGGAGGTTACAGGATCCCTTTGGGTTAGAACTGCTCCAGCCCCTATCTCGGATGCATTAACCTCTAAAGTGATTTGTTGGTCAGGATCAGGATGGCGGAGCACAGGAGCAGAACAGAAAGCCTTTTTAAGACAAGTGAAGGCATATATGGCTTCAGAGGGCCAATGTTTACAGTCTTTGTTCCGTTTTGTCAATTCAGTGAGTGGAGCAACTGTTTGAGAAAAGTTCTTTATAAACTTGCGGTAATAATTGGAGAACAATAAGAATCTCTGCAATTCTTTTAATGAAGTAGGTTGAGGTCACTCTAAAACTGCGGTGAGTTTAGTAGGATCCATGGCAAAACCTTCTTTCGAGATAACATAACCAAGTAACTGGATCTGAACTTGGTCAAACTCACATTTTTCTAGTTTGGCTACCAAAGAATTGCCTCTAAAAAGTTGAAGTACCTGTCTTACGTGCTTATGATGCTCCTCCAGCGTGGAAGAGAAAATGGGGATGTCATCCAGGTAGACGATTACAGTGCGATTGAGGGGGTCACGGAAGACATCATTGACAAATGCCTTGAAGACTGCAGGGGCGTTACACAGCACAAAGGGCATTAAAAGGTATTCGTAATGCTCTGATCTTGTGTTGAAGGCGGTCTTCCATTTGTGACCTAGGAAGATACAGATCAGATTGTATGCCCCACGTAATTCCAACTTGGTGAAGAAGCGAGCATTCTGGAGTGAGTCATAGAGCTTGTGATCAAAGTAATGGGATAGCAGTTCTTGATAGTTATGTTGTTTAAGGCCCTGTAATCGATGCAGGGCCTGAGCACACCATCCTTCTTACTGACAAAAAAAGAAACCTGCCTCAGCAGAAGAGGAGGAAGGGAGAATAAAGCCTTTAGCTAGATTCTCTTGGATATACTCCTCCATTGATTTGTTTTCAGCTTTGGAGAGTGGATAAGTCTTCCCTTTAGGAAGTGGGGCTCTGGGAAAGAGGTCAATTTTGCACTCATAAGGACGGTGGGATGGTAGCACGTTGGCTGCTTTTTTCTGAAACACATCTGCAAAGTCCGTATATACTGAGGGAAGGTTTGGAGAAGTCTGTATACTGGCTATGGGGATACGGAGCAGAGGAGTGACTTTAGCAAGGCAGGAATGGAAACAGGAGGTACCCCTGGAGGCCAGTTATCCTTCAGTCCAGTTGAACTGTGGATTGTGTATCCAAAGCCAAGGAAGACCAAGGATGACAGGCTGTGCTGGAGAATGAATGACCTTGAACTGCAGTTGTTCAGTATGAAGGACTCCCACAGTCAGGGTCAGGGGTGATGATTCAAAATGGATCAACCCTGAACCAAGGGGGTGCCATCCAGGGTAGTTATTTTGAGACAATGTCTTTTCTGCAAAAGAGGCAAGCAAGCTTGAATCATAAAACTGTGATCCAGGAAGTTTACAGCTGGCCCTAGTGGAATGAGGGGATTTAGTAGTGATCATGCTTAGAGGTACCCCAGTGTTATCCCCTAAGCATTGACTTTTCCCAGCCAAATGTCACAGTCCTTTATTTGGTGGGTGTTAGATCCACAATTAAAGCATAGTCTCAATCTCCTTCTTCTCTGTCTTTCAGACTCTGAAGGTTTGAAGGAGGAGAGATCCATGGGTTCCTCCACTGGGGTAACTGGAGCTACTGAATGGGTAGAGGATACTACCAAAACCGGATGAATAGGAGGACAAGAGGGAAGGTCCCTCCTAGTTCTGACTCTCTCGGCTTGTCTCTCCTGAAAGCGAGAGTCCAGATTAATGCAAAGTATTATAAAGTCATCCAAAGAAGAAGGGACATCACGATAAGTGAGTTCATCTTTGGTGCATTCATGCAGACCCCTCCTAAAGGCTGCCTTGAGAGCACTGCCATCCCAAGTGGTTTCAAGTGCCAAGGTGCGAAACTCAATGGCGAATTGTGCCACAGTTCTATTACCCTGGCGGAAGTCCAGGAGAGAAAATTCTGCAGCAGTGGTATGTCCAGAAGTCCCAAACACAGAAGATAATGCAGAAATGAAAGCATCAGCATCATGCAGGATTGGAGCGTTGTGTTCCAAAAGGGGGGAGACCCAGGCTAGGGCCTTGTTTTTCAGTAAGGAAATGATAAAGGTGACCCTTGACTGGTTAGACTGAAAGGTGTGAGGATCATTGCGGAAGTGCAGCCTGCATTTGGTTAAGAAAAATGCCTGCAATCAGTAGAAGCTTCATACTTGTCAGGCAATGGTATCCGGGGTATACTTGCAGAAGTAGAGAAAGAAGCCGCAGTACTAGGAGTAGAGACTGGCGGTACAACAACAGGAGCGGTATTCTTTGCTGTAACTATTAAACTATTAAAGAGAGTTGAGCGGTTATAGCCTCCAGCTTGGAATCCATATTCTGCAACTGTGTGGTATCTGTCCCTGAAGATAAACTGCTCGTACCACCTCATCTGGCTCCATGGCCCAAGTATAATGTAATGTTCATGGGATACTCCGCTATCAGACTAAACTCGGCCAGTAGTCTTGTTATCCAAGACCAGAGAAGGTTTGTAAGATGGGGTAAGCGGCACTCACCACAGGCAGGACAGTCCTCAGTGGCAACAGGCAGGAAACCAGAGAAAGGCAGTTCAGAGGCAAACCACTAGTATGGTCAGGCAGGCAGGCTTTGGCAACAGTAAGGCAGTCCAGAGATAAACCATTAGGATGGTCACGCAGGCAGGGTTTGGCAACAGTAAGGCAATCCAGAGCAAAAGGGTCTAAACAGGCAGAGTGGTCAGACAAGCAGAGTTCAGCAGCAGTATATCAATCCAATACTTATTAAGTGACTTTGAGAATCTATAGGTGGTATACATTGGTGGTACAAGTACTTTTAACTATAATGAGGTTTTAAACACCATGTTATCTGGCCAGAGATTGTATAACGCTCTCTTTAGTGTTTGTGACACTTTAGTGTTTTGGGTCACATCTTATTCAATTTTATATAGCCTGTTTGTGAAATAAATATTTATTTGTTTTATATCAACATATTTATGTTGTATGTTTTTATTTGGATCTATCTCATATGCTAGATTTGTTAGCAGCTCTCTGAAGCAGCTATCTGAAGCGGTAACCATATTTTAAACACAAGCCCCTGCTAGACACACAAATATTAGCCATAGAGGGATATGGTCGATGTAAGTTATATAGATATCAGGATTAGATAGACACGCACACACATTCACACGAGACACATATCATTTATATTCAAATATATAATTTAGAACTTATAGATTTTAGTTTACATATTCACTTCAACACTTTTAGTTTTTAGTAATAGTGCATTACGAATATATAATTATAAGTCTTGAGTTCACCAATTATCACACTCCTATTTTCCACCCTATAGTGTAGTTTTTACTACATAAATAGATTTACACATATTCGTCTAGCAATACACTGTGATACGGTATAGATCTTTCACTTGCACTGTCCAATAGAGGAAAACAATATATACATTGTTACACAATGTATTGTAGCAAATGTCATCTTTAATATATCAACTGAGGATCCCTGATTTTTGGCCCCCCTGTGTCCATGTAGACTCAGTAACTTATATATGCAGTTCTCCCACAAACATATATTGTTAGTGCTCTTGGCTAGCTGTGAATAGATGTCCTATTGGCACTATCAGCCAGCATCTTATGCTTGGCTATGCATGGGAGTGCACTTACCCCATTGTACTCTTCGCTCCTCATGTTGAGTTGCAGATGGGCTTCACTGGAGCAATAATTGCAACACAGTGAAGACATGGTTAGCCTAATGAGTGTATGCGCTTTGTTTTGTTGGAGATACAGAGGTAATATAGCATGATAACAGAGTGATCTTCGTGATTCATGGGGTTCAATACTAATATACAATTGTCCTAATGGAGTCACGTGGGCCTGAATATCTAGAGCCTTATTGGTTATCCCAACGGCGTATGATTGGCTCACTAAAATGTATGTACACTTTCTACAGCCCAATTATGATCCTATATAAGAATAAAAGCTAATCTAGGATAGGTATTTTAGAACCAACACTAAAGAAATCAAGACATTGATTGGTTCACAAACTCTTAACGGTCAACAAAAGCAGAATAGTAAAATATAGCATAATTACTCCAATTAATTTAGAAAAATAACAATGGCCTCCAATAGAGATCGGTAAGAAAAGGAATAGCGGTTCTAGGTAAAGATCGCTAATTTAGATCTCAATGAAGGGGTTGTGATTAAGACTGAGATATTTGTTTTCACGAATAATACATGTTAGAAGAAGGGGGATTGATAGGGCAAGTCACAATCAGGAAAGGAAGTTGAAATTATTGTAGCTATTATAAAATACACCTAGGGTATCCAACAGTGTGTTTTAATAATATTAATAATATTGCTTTATGATGATGTTGTATATATGATGATATGTGTCTATTTAATTCTTTGGATGTATAACATGTGTTAGTTGGACACGCGCCACAATGGGTGTTGTTCGTTCATCAATTTTCAATTGGTTGCTCAAATATTTAAATAGCTGGCTAGATGTAAGGTGTGTTTATGCCTGAAGAAACGGCCCTTCCAGAGCCGAAAAATGTGTTGCATACTAGGGCATCTGTCTTGTAAACCCCCTTGTCCACTACTTGTAGTTGTTTTTAACGATTAATGTTTTTAATAAACCAAGTTTTTAACCAAACTCAAGTTCAGTGGTCACACCTTACATTCCATTATCCCCTTGTGGATTTATGTTCATATTGCCTGTGCATGAATCAACTTGCTGAAAGTACCTGAAGTGGGTGAGCTAATAAGCCCTGACACAAACATTTCAGCTTGTATCCACTAGCACATAAGTGTGCTTTTACAAAGTGTGAGTATCCATTTGGCATTTATATCACTTATAGTACAATAATTTGGTTGATCTGCACATGTGGTGCTTTGTTGTACCCCTGTCCTTTCAGAGACTTACTCGACTGGAAGCCTTTTGAGGGGGTGAGCTGATACGCCCAAAAATATCAGTCTGCATCTGCAAGCACATCAGGGTGCTCCAATAGAATGTGAGTACCCATCTGGCTTTGTTATACAATAGATACATATCTTGTTTGGTGAATCTACACATGAGGCGCCCCTCTGTTCTCTAATACACTTTACAGTATATCCGGTATCATCTGTGAAGAGGAGTGCAGCCTTTACCATCATCATTTTTTTCACAGACTTACTAAGAAATTCTGTGGACTACGGAACATTTTGACCTCAATTTGGGCCTTATCCACAATTTGTTTGTATAATAACACTGTTATTATTATTGTTGCCAATATTGCCTATTAGTTTAGCTACTCGTGCCCCCTTCGTTCTTAGACCTTTTCCCCTGCTAGAGAAGTGCTTATAGCCTAATGAGAAATATGGCATTGTACGACAGCATGCATGAATAAGGGTGTATTTCTTGACAGTTACTTAAATATTTTAACTTCCAAGTATATTGCTATCATGACTAATTGTGTTTTCCCCCAATATATATTATTTTTGCTTTCCATGTAGTCCATGCTATGTTGAGCTATTTATTAATTGTGTTTTTAAATATGTGCTTTACATTGTTAAGTACCCAATTAATCCATATAAATGTCCCATGTGTAAACTATTACATCTTTCCAAATTACTTCTAGTATCTAATTCGCTTATCTTGTTATCCTTTGTTTATATGCCTCTTGTCATTGGCTCACCCAATGTGTTCAGTTAGCGCCCAATTGTGCATTGCTGCTCCTTCAACAAGATGCCAAAAGAATGAAGCAAGTTTAATAATAGAAATAAAACAGAAAGGCATTTAAAACTATCTTGAAAGAAATTATTGATCTTCATGTTTTTGCTCGAAAATGTAGGGGGGTGATCTTTAAAATGCTCCTGTAAGTATAACTATTTCTAGCATTAAGTATATCAGACACCATACTGATTAAATGTTTTCTGCATATTATATATGAATAGGAAGCTGAAAGTGAACATATGACATGTTTTGTTTTGTTTTCCATTTTCCTTAACACATAACACGTTACATAATTGTTATATTTAAAAGGCAAACACCTAGATTACAAGTTTTGTGTTCGTGTTTTAACGTTGAAAAAATGGCCATTTCAGTGTTAAAACAGTAATGCAGCCATTACGAGTCTTATCAGTATAGCTATGGCACAAGCATTTTAGCCTGTAACGCAACGTCAGTCCCGCACTCAAATAAATTACATTTTTGTGTGGGATTTCCATAGCACTGCCATTACAAGTTTTGTGGTGAGGCTAAAATGCTTGCATTACAACCTATACCGACACGATCCGTTCCGCAATCTGAGACCAGTAGTTATGAGTTTTATGCAACTGTTACACAAAACTCATAACTTAAGTGTTACAAAGTACACTAACACCCATAAACTACCTATTAACCCCTTAACCGAGGCCCTCCTGTATCGCAAACACTATAAAAAATGTATTATCCCCTAATCTGCTGCTCCCAACATCGCTGCCACTAATAAAATGTATTAACTCCTATTCGGCCGCTCCCGACATCACCGCCACTAAATAAAGTTATTAAACCCTAAACCTCTGGCCTCCCACATCACTGCCACTAAATAAACCTATTAACCCCTAAACCGCCAGCCCCCCACATCGCAAAAAAATAAATTAAACTATTACCCCTAAACCTAACAACCCCCTAACTTTAAATTACAATTACAAGATCCCTATCTTAAAATTAAAAAAACCTAAGTTTAAACTATAAATTAAACTGGGGGGCGGAGCCAGACACCAGAGCAATAGGTCGCACAGAAACAGAGCTCCTGCAAATATATTTTCATTCTATGGCTTTTTCATGCAATATAAATATCTTACTTTTGGACTTTTACCTACTACAGAGGAGGATATTAATCTGTGATGCTTAACTCCGATCTTAATAGTGCCAGCTAAGCAAATATTGACTTTTTCTCTTTCCTATGAGGCCACGAGGAGGCCTAACCTAGAGATCTGCATATACACCATGGAACTTTCGGTGAGATCCAAGGAACCTGCAAACTGGGTAACTACTTTGTGACTAAGACACTGATTACAGTTAACGGAGATCCAACGGAGCCTCAACCCAGTATCCCCTGGAGTCAGTTTCAAGTAATCAAAATGGAGCCCCACATCCTACTACAGATAATCAGTCGTGCACTGCGACAACATCAAGAGGGCTTCATAGCTCAGATTTGGGGTTGCATTTCATCTCCCTATCACCTATTTTCCTGCCACGCTTTATGGAGACAACACTACTAACGAGCCCTGTCACTGCATAGTTTTGGGACTTCAGCAATCACAACCCTGTAAAACATCAGATCTCCAGACACAGAAGCGCATTACCTTACTGACAAAGGCTGGTCACCATATGGCAGCCACTGCTGGTCTCAGGGCGCCGCACCGGGCTTGGACTCTGCCAGCATATGTCTGATAGCAGAGAGGTCTTTGGCTTCACGGAGGCAGGTTGAGGAGGAAGAGAGCCAGGTATTATGTGTCAACTACTTGGATCTCTGCAGCAGCATACATCCGACTACCATCCTTGGCGACACAGGAAAGCAGACCCGATTCCCTGGGGTTTTCCCGTTTGCTTGTGCTAGCATATCCTTGAAGATTGCCTTATTCTGCCCTAGCCTCTTTTGCACATGACTCGCATGGAGTTAAATGGCACCACGGGCACTTACCAACCTTGGCACAAGATAGCCTTAAAATAGGCTAGCTGAGTGGATGTGGCTTTCTTTTTATGTTAGTTAAGTTGATATATATCCTTATAGTTGAAACTGGTTAATTTTATGCATATCTCCTAAAGCCAAACTGTTTTTAATTGTAAAAATTGAGCTTAACTTTATTTTGTTTTGTTGGTCATGACATATAGACCTAGATGTTCTGCTGCATTACAGCATCAAAATGTTATTTAATGTTTGCTATGTGTATTAGCTCCTTACCTAACCTACCTTCACTGGAATATGGGTTGCCACAGAGACTAAGGGTTCACAGATTGAAGGTATGAAACCAGCTCCACCATGCACATTGCATGTTTTAAAAAAATATATATTGTTTCACTAGATCTTAATTAACGACCACCCTCTGGGCACGCATTATGTTATCACTTTTCATTAGCTCATAGATGTAAGGTACACCCAGACCATAATCACACTATATCACAACCTGCCACTACTATATGGATCTGCTGTCTATAGATCCCTGTTCTGCTATCTTGTTATAGTGGGGGGGGGGCTGGGCTACCAGCGGCCAAGGCGGTTAGGCTCACCCGCCATAGATAACTTCTCCATTAGGTCCCAGGGATTCTATGAACACATACACTAGTCACGGGAAACCCATTCAGGCCATCAATCTTATTTTATAACTGCAAATGGCAGGCCTCTCAAGAGGAAATATACAGGCTGACTATTGCTAAGTAAAAATGTGCTGCTTACATTCTATAATTTAATGCCACACTGAGATACTGACAGCTACAGCAGGAGTAAGGTTCCAGTTTAATTATAATCATCCTGACTGTGATTGTTTGTTCTTGAAGATAGTTAGTATTGTTACCTTTCTTTTTCAATATTTGATATACCGTGCAAACCTATTGACCCGTTGACGTGGTTGCTGGTCTTGTAGGGTGACGCGTAGTCTGGCTGGGAAGCACTTGTTAGCCCACTAGGGTGGCTTGGACCCACTCTGTTATTCCCACTTATGGTTTCCCTATATATAATAGGTTAAATGAGCTATATAAACTATTTCTAAGCAAATGGCTTAGACTTTAAGGTTCCACCATGTCAGACAGGTCAATAGCCCAGTATGCAATCAACCCTCCCATATTTTATTTAGCAACTCATGCACTTATAAGTGTAATATTGTAGTTCGCTTTATTGTTGCGTCATGAGATAATAAACCACCTTATCGGCCTACCACATTCAAATAACCACCTCCCCCCCTCCTCCCCATATAATGTGCCTCCTAGTTATGGAGGACTAATTGAGCGGTTTATCTTTCCTATACTGCAACCACAATAGTAATAACTCTCACCCTAAAAGCCCAGAATCTAAAAGCTTAGGTTTTCTCTCACCTAATATTTTTAATCTCTACATATTGTAAGCCACATATTGCTATCTATTTACTGTGTCATTCTGGGCTTCAGTTTGATATTACCTATACTCATTGAGTTAGCAACTTTATAAGTTATTTAGAAACTGTAACATCATTGCGATGTTTCTTTTCCACTCCCGAATTAACAGGTTGTCTATGTTCAGTTTACATTTAATGTTTACCTTGTTATTATATTTCCCTATGCAATTTTTATATAAATAATTAGGACCAAGAGGTCTTAAATGCTCACTGGGGGAAATATTTCTATGACAAAATTTGAAAACATGAGGTTCATCTTTTGAATATTTAAACGTTTGGGTATGGCATCAGACTAGCTGGTAAACATTTCTTAGGACACTTGATATATTTCTGTACTACATGCTTGTGGCTCCATAGGAGCGGGTACAGTCTTTGTATGGATATTTTAGATGCCTGTTGTAATTTACTGGTGTGTTATGTCCTATACCTTACTGATAAAAATTGTTTGTATGCTTATATGAGAACCTCTATAAAAAAATTATATTAAAAAAAACAAACTATAAATTAACATTAATTTTATACTAAAATTAAAATAACTACCAATAAATAAATTGAATTACTCATTAAAAAAAACAAAATTATCCAAAATAAAAACAATTACACCTAGTCGAAAAGCCCTATAAAAATAAAAAAGCCCCCCAAAATAAAAATTGCCCTAAAGAAATCAGCTCTTTTCCTTGAGAAAAATACAAAGACCTCGCCAACAGTAAAACCTACCACCCAACCAACACCCCAAAATAAAAAACCTAACTCTAACAAAAATCTAAGCTACCCATTGCGCTGAAAAGAGCATTTGTATGGTTACTGCCCTTAAAGGGGCATTTAGCTCTTTTTCTTGCCCTGAAAAAAGGCATTTAGCTCTTTTAAAAAAAGCCCAAACCCTAATCTAAAAAAAAAAACACAGCAAAAAAGTTTTAAAAACCCTCGACGATCCACTTACAGTTTCTGAAGTGCAGACATCCAGGCAGCGAGAAGTCTTCATCCAGGCAGCGAGGTCTTCATCCATCTAAGCGGCATCTTCTATCTTCTTCCAGACGGCATCTTCTATTTTCATCCCGGCGGAGCGGGTCCATCCAGAAGAGCATCCTCTTCATACGGTCGCTGCTGTATACTGAATCTTCAATGCAAGGGAGCCTTTTCAAAATGGCATCCCTTGCATTCCTATTGGCTGAGTTGATTTTTGAAATTCAAATCAGCCAATAGGATGAGAGTTACTGAAATCCTATTAGCTGCTCAAATAGGGCTATTGGTAGTTTATTGTAGGCTAGTGTTTTTTATTTTGGGGGGCTTTTTTATTTTTATAGGGCTATTAGATTAGGTGTAATTGTTTTTATTTTGGATAATTTTGTTTGTTATTTTTCGTAATTTAGTATTTTTTTATTTTTTGTAATTTAGTATTTTTAATTTTTTTGTAACTAGATTTTTTTTATTTTAGTAGTGTTAGGTTTTTTTAATGAATTTATTTAATTGATAGTTTATTTAATTTTAGTATAATAGTAATGTTAGTTTAATGTATAGTTTAAACTTAGGTTTTTTAAATTTCACAGGTAAGTTTTTTTTATTTTAAGATAGGGATCTTGTAATTTTAATTTAAAGTTAGGGTGTTGTTAGGTTTAGGAGTAAATAGTTTAATTTAGTTTTTTGCGATGTGGGGGCTGGCGGTTTTCGGGTTAAAAGGTTTATTTAGTGGCAGTGATGTGAGAGGCCAGCGGTTTAGGGGTTAATAACTTTATTTAGTGGCTGCGATGTTAGGGAGCAGCAGAATAGGGGTTAATATCTTTATTATAGTGTGGGCGATGTTGGGGCGCGGGGGAATAGGGGTTAATAACTTTATTATAGTGGCGGCGATATCAGGAGCGGCAGATTAGGGGTTAATACATTTTTCCGGTGTTGGCGATGTTGGGGGCAGCAGATTAGGGGTTAATAAGTTTATGTAGGTGTCGGCGATGTCGGGGGCGGCAGATTAGGGTTAATAACTTTATTTTAGTGTTGGCGATGTCAGGGGCAGCAGATTAGGGGTGTTTAGACTTGGAGTTTATGTTAGGGTGTTAGGTTTAAACGTAACTTTTTTTCCCATAGACATCAATGGGGTTGCGTTACGGAGCTTTTCATTCCGCGATTGCAGTTGTTAGTTTTTTTTCTCCCCATTGATGTCTATGGGAAAAGCGTGCACGAGCACGTCAAAGCAGTGCTTGGATTATTTTCAATATGGAGCTCATTGCAACCATATCCACGCACAAGGTGGCTTTTCCAAAGCTCGTAATGGCAGAGCTATGGAGGATGATAACGCAACTTTTGTTGCGTTCGTTTCACACCCTCTATAGTGCAAAATTTGTAATCTAGATGAAAGTATTTTTACTATGTTTTGCATAGTAATTGCTTCACATAGGTTACAGCCATCATTATAAACAGGTTCAGCCATGTGCTTGTTCATTATGCAAGAATGTGATGTACCTGTTGATTTTTCAATATGCAAATATGCAATGTACCTGTATTTGATTTAATATGCAAATATGCAATGTACCTGTATTTGATTTAATATGCAAATATGCAATGTACCTGTATTTGATTTATTATGCAAATATGCAATGTACCCGTAAATTTTTCAATAACATAGATAGATATGAAGTTGGGTGTTACAATGGAAACAGACCCAAAAGTACAAACATCTTTAATAATACATTTATTGAGGACAAAATTTATGAAACATATAAAAGTGATATCATTCAATAAATCACAATTCTCCATTTTAGAAAGCAGTTAATTAATCTATTTTTCTTACCATGGAATAAGCTATATCTTTGCTATAGCCAGATACATTTTATAAAATTAAACATATACAAATTATTTTCTGTTTAGAATAACCTTTTATTTTCTATTTCATTTTTAACATATGATCTTTGTAGACTAGCACAAAACATACATGCAATGCTTGATATCATTTACATAAATCAATCCCTTTTTCTTATTTAAAAATATAAATATCTTTGCATTATTACACATACTAAGGGAACAACCATGTTTGGCCAGCAAAACAGGCCTGATTTACCCTTTATCTACTTTATCTCACTTAAGTAAGGTTTGGCTTTAATCTATATCTATACTTTTAAAACCTAACCTATGCTGATTTAGATTCTACAAAGTTAATATAATTTGCATGAAAAGCAAGATGTTGGCCATTATAATAATACTTAATTTTCAATTACACCTGCAATTCAATTTCAAGGCATGCTAGTTGCTGTTAAAAAAAAATAATTTTATAGTAAGATTTGTACCTTAATAATTAGCATAATAATATATTAAAATAATTCACTACATATTGCTATTCCCAAAATATTTTCATAATTATAAAAAAAATATAAAAATTCCAATATTTACACGTGTGTGCAAATCATGCACAAATGAAAAATGAGCAATTATTAATACAATTCTAAATTATTAAAAAAATAGGAAAATAATAGACCCGATTTAAAAAAAATCAGAGCAATTATTGTGTGAATATTAAAAATATTTATTTTTTATTTTTTGTTATTCAACTATTAACAGTTATCCACAGTTTTAAAATAAATGGCTCCAGAAATCTTAAAAATATGTGCAAATTTATGTCTTTGAAAAGCTATGGTATACTAAGTTCATAAGCATATGCAGAATTTAAAATAATTGTTTCACCATACTGGCATTATGATGTATATTTTTGTATGTATATATATATATATATATATATATATATATATATATATATATATATATATATATATATATATATATATATATATATATATATATATATATATAAATTGATAAAAACTTTTTTACAGAATTGTGATCATCCCATATGTGTCTAATGGATAATTACTGCCAACACTGGATTAAAGATATAAAAAACAATTCATTCCTGGTAGTGAAAGCAAAAGTAATAATGTTAATTGTTTTTGGTATTGTGTTTGCATAATAGGTTATCCATCAAATATTATTGTACATAGAATTATAAGTTCAATATTTATTTTTCAATATTTACAATTTCCAGCTTTACATGTAGCTATGACTATGTAAGTCATGGTAGAATTCTATTATTATGTTAAAAAAAAAAGACAATTTATTTGAGATATCTACGTAGAAACCCACATTATAGATATATTTGTCCCTTGATCATGAGCAATTTGATTGACTCTTCCGCGTACACAGTCAAGTGAAACTGATATCTTCGTACCATTCTGAACTTCAAATGAAGAACGTAGTGATACGCTTGTCCACAGGCTCCCTTCTGGCATTTGACCTCCAATTTGTTGTGTGATTACAGATGGCTGAGCATGGTCACTTTCTAGTTTATTCAATGTCATCTTAATAACATTGCAAGAATGAATTAACTTTAGATTAAGTGACACACTAACTGCCCCTCTTTCGGCAAACATGAAATACTTGTGCGCCAACTGACCAGTGGTGACTAGCTGTATCATTTTGTCATTTAATGAAGACTCTCTAAAATGTAACAGTTTGTTTCTGACTGCTCCTGTAGGTAAACCTGCTGAGGACACTGTGGTTATGATAGCTGTAGAAATTGATGTAGGGATCCAGATGAGACTTAGCATACTAATTCCTGAGTTTTCTCCAAAATAACGAACATTGCACTGTGATGGTGAAAGTATTTCAAAGTTTATAATATCTCCACCAATAACTTTGGCAGCTCCAGATGCAGATATTGATGTATCTCTGTAGTTGACACCAGACTTAAAAATGTGCATTAGCTCAGAATTTGTCCCATTTCTGTTTATATATGAAACCAAGGAAAACCCTTCACGAATGCATGTAGGACCCATAGAGTAAAGGGCTTGCTGAAATACAAATTTAACAACCCCGGATTCAGTGAACTTTATACTTCTTCCATCATGGGATAGGCTTACCATGTAAGGATCTGACACCGAGATGATTTTAAATGTTGGTCGATAATTTGTTTGGTAATGCATTGCTGTGGACATCTGAGCACTCATAGCAACTGCTCCGGTATCATGGGACAACCAGAAGAGACTAAGTGGTGTATTCAGATCATACATATTTAAGTCTTTGCTTTGATTGCAATATTGGTTGGGGCTCTTTAGAAACACAGATAAAGTTTGGCTTGGCTCAACTTCAGCAGCACAGCTTATACTGGTGCTCTGAAAATACTTTCCTTCTGGCTGCTCAATGCGTGATCCACTTATCTCATAACCCTCTTCACTGTTGTTTAGTTTTAATGAGAGCTGAAGAAAATTCCTACAATTGTGTTTCACAGCAAAATTAAGATCAACCCACAAAAGACCATGCTGTTTGATTATTAACTTATTTTCATCTGGTGAAAAAACCTCACATTCTGACTTTTCATTGACTTTTAAGTATAATCCAGGAAATACTTGAGCATTTGCCATTTTAGGAGAAGGTAAAGTAATGCTAGCAGAGCATGATTCAGAGAACTTGCTTTCAGTAGTTGTTGTGCAAACGGTATCACTATCAGCCGTACAAGGATAAACCACTACCCCTTCTTCACATTCAGAGCAGGCTTGACATTCTTGAAGCTCTTTATTAAAAAAGTACTGATCCCCACACAGTCCCAAGGCCGCATCCTTTTCGGGAACACCAAGACACCTGAAGCCACCTGTTGGGGAGAAAAAGCATTATTAATTTAATATAGTTTGGCAACAAATTATATTATAAATATATGATGATACATATTATTGTTAATGGTAATAATTATACATCATTATAATATAATTTTCTCAGCAAAATAAAAAAAAATATACTGCAACTACTTCAAATGAAAATATTTATATAAGGATACATTCAGGGAGTTATAGTAAGATTATATAGCATTACTGCACTACAAATGTTAGATAGGGCTAGTGTATAAAAAAACATAATTGTATGTAAGAACTTACCTGATAAATTAATTTCTTTCATATTGGCAAGAGTTCATGAGCTAGTGACGTATGGAATATACAATCCTACTAGGAGGAGCAAAGTTTCCCAAACCTCAAAATGCTTATAAATACACCCCTCACCACACCCACAATTCAGTTTAACAAATAGCCAAGTAGCGGGGTAATAGAAAAGGGAGTAAAAAGCATCAAAAAAGGAAATGGAAATATAATTGTGCTTTATACAACAACAAAAAAACATAACCGCCATAAAAAGGGTGGGTCTCATGGACTCTTGCCAATATGAAAGAAATTAATTTATCAGGTAAGTTCTTACATAGATTATGTTTCCTTTCATGTAATTGGCAAGAGTCCATGAGCTAGTGACGTATGGGATAGAAATACCCAAGATGTGGAAGTCCACAGAAGAGTCACTAGAAAGGGAGGGATAAAATAAAAACAGCCATTTTCCGCTGAAAAATTAAATCCACAATCAAAAGAATACGTTTTTGTTATAATAGTAAGCAAAAAAAACATAAAATATAAGCAGAGGAATCAAACTGAAACAGCTGCCTGAAGATTTTTTTTTACCAAAAACTGCTTCCGAAGAGGCAAATACATCAGAACGGTAGAGTTTAGAAAATGTATGCAAAGAAGACCATGTCGCTGCTTTGCAAATCAACTGAAGTTTCATTCTTAAAAGCCCACAAAGTGGAGACTGATCTAATAGAATGAGCTTTGATTCTCTGAGGCGGGAAGAAAATCAAGCACAAACTTACTTCACCACCTCCATAGGAGGCAAAGTTTGTAAAACTGAATTGTGGGTGTGGTGAGGGGTGTATTTATAGGCATTTTAAGGTTTGGGAAAACTCTTACCATATCCAAAGAATGTAAGAATCTTACCAAAGAAGTCTTAGTAAAAGACAATAATTCCTCCCTAATGTTGATAGAAATCACAACTTTAGGTAAAAATTGAAATGAGGATAGCAAAAACCACCTTATCCTGATGAAAAAAATCAGAAAAAGGAGACTCACAAGAAAGAACAGATAATTAAAAATTGTTCTAGCTGAAGAGATGTCTAAAAAGAACAATACTTTCCATGAAAGTAAATAATGTCTAGAGAAAGCATATGCTCAAATAGAAGAGCCTGTAAAGCCTTTAGAACCAAATTAAAACTCCAAGGAGGAGAAATTGGCTTAATGACAGGTTTGATAAGAACCAAAGCCTGAACAAAATAATGAATAACAGGAAGGAACACTGCCTTACCCTGATGAAAAATCAGAAAAGGAGATCCACAAGAAAGAGCAGAAAACACAGAAACTCTTCTAGCAGAAGAGATAACCAAAAGGAACAATACTTTCCAAGAAAGTAATTTTAATGTCCAGAGAACGCAAAGGTTCAAACGGAGGAGCCTGTAAAGCCCTCAGTACCAAATTGAGACTCCAAGGAGGAGATATTGATTTAATGACAGGCTTGATACAAACCAAAGCCTGTACAAAACAATGAATATCAGAATGAATAGCATTCTTTCTGTGAAAAAGAACAGAAAGAGTAGAGATTTGTCCTTTCAAACAACTTGCAGACAAAACCAACCTGAAAAATTGTAAAATTCTAGGAATTCTAAAAGAATGCCAAAAGAATTTATGAGAAGAACACCAAGAAATGAAAGTCTTCCAAACTCGATAATAAATCTTTCTAGAGACAGATTTACAAACCTGTAACATAGTATTAATCACTGAGTCAGAGAAACCTCTATGACTAAGAATCAAACGTTCAATCTCCATATCTTCAAATTAAATTATTTGAGATCCTGATGGAAAAATGGGCCTTGAGATAAAAGGTCTGGTCTTAACGGAAATGTCCAAGGTTGGCAACTGGCCATCCGAATGAGATCCGCATACCAAAACCTGTGAGGCCATGCTGGAACCACCAGCAGTACAAACGAACGCTCCATTAGAATTTTTGAAGAACTAGAGGCGGAAGATATAGACAGAATGATAATTCCAAGGAAGTGTCAATGCATACGCTACTTCCGCCTGACGATCCCCGGACCTGAAATAGGCCCCTGGGAAATTCCTTGTTAAGATGAGAGGCCAACAGATCAATTTCTGGAAGCTCTCACATCTGAAAAACATATCTGGGTAAAGACCATTCTCCCGGATGTAAAGCTTGATTAACAGAGATAATCCGCTTCCCAAATGTCTATACCTGGGAAAAGGACCCCAGAATTTAGATAGGAGCTGGATTTAGCACAAGCAAATATCCGAGATCTAAAGACTGATAGTCACACCCTGATGATTGACATACACCACAGATGTGATAATGTCTGAAAAAAACAATAAACGTCTCTTCTTCAAAAGAAACCAACTGAAGATCTCTGGGAATGCACGGAGTTCCAAAATATCATATGGTAATCTCGCCTCCTGAGATTTCCAAACCCCTTGTGCTGACAGAGAACCTCAGACAGCCTTAACCTAGAATCAGAAAAATATTCTTATAAATTTTCTAAGTATATCTTGTACATAAGATGTAAAAAGAAAAGCAATACATAAAGCATAAATACTAATGGATTCTGCATGTAAAAGTTTATCATGATAACTTATTACAAACCATAGCTAAAGATAAAGATTCATAACATTTAAAATAAATGAACTTGGCTTTGGTAGGACTTCTTAGTCAACAGGAATCCCTCAGTATGTTCTGATCCAGGAATAATTTATGGAAAATCTTGCAATATGTAATAGAAAAAACAACATATAAAGCAAAATTATCAAATTCCTTAAATGACAGTTTCAGGAATGGGGAAAAATGCAAAACAAACAAGCCTCTAGCAACCAGAAGCAACATAAAATGAGACTTAAATAATGTGAAAAAAAGTGGTGCCAAGTATGGCGCCCACATTTTTTGGCACCAAGTATGACGCCCACATTTTTTGGCGCCAAGTATGACGCCCACACTTTTTGGCGCAAAAAAACCTCTGTAACACACATGCGTCAAAAATGACGCAACCACGTGTAAACTTCCGGCGTCAACTATGGAGCCGGAAATGACAAGATTTTGCGCCAAAAAAGTTCGCGCCAAGAATGACGCAATAAATTGAAGCATTTTCTGCCCCCGCGAGCCTAACAGCCCGCAAGGAAAAAAGTCAATTAGAAAATTTCTTTAAGGTAAGAAAAAATATTTTATTCATATGCATTTTCCCAAATAATGAAACTGACAGTCTGAAAGAAGGAATACTGATTATCCTGAATCATGGCAAATATAAGTTTAAAGACATATATTTAGAACTTTACCTATAAAGTGCCCAACCATAGCTTAGAGTGTCACAAAAAATAAGACTTACTTACCCCAGGACACTCATCTACATATAGCAGATAGCCAAACCAGTACTGAAACGAGAATCAATAGAGGTAATGGTATATAAGAGTATATCGTTGATCTGAAAAGGGAGGTAAGAGATGAATCTCTACGACCGATAACAGAGAACCTATGAAATAGATCCCGTAGAAGGAGACCATTGAATTCAAATAGGCAATACTCTCTTCACATCCCTCTGACATTCACTGCACTCTGAGAGGAAAACCGGGCTCCAGCCTGCTGTGAAGCGCATATCAACGTAGAATCTAGCACAAACTTACTTCACCACCTCCATGGGAGGCAAAGTTTGTAAAACTGAATTGTGGGTGTGGTGAGGGGTGTATTTATAGGCATTTTAAGGTTTGGGAAACTTTGCCCCTCCTGGTAGGAATGTATATCCCATACGTCACTAGCTCATGGACTCTTGCTAATTACATGAAAGAAATATTTTTTTTTTACCTTTGTGCAAGGCCCCATCAGGAGTGAGGCCTTAGGTGATTGCTTATTTAGCTATTTAGCCTAATGGTAGAGCAACCTCTCTACTGCACAATTGAAGCCTTATAACCTTTACAGCCTGTCTCTCCTTGTTGAAGGCATCTGTCCTCCTGATTAATCGCATGGCAGTTAGTGCAAGTTGACTTGTCTGGCAATCCCCTATACACCGGATTGGTTAAATAATCAGAGTATCAGAAGAGCGTGGAGACCACCACTCACTTAACAGCAGGTGTGGCCGCTCCCTTACATTGTATGCAGCTTGAGGAGCTGTATCATCATACCTGGCATGCTGAATACTCATTTCACAAGTAAGGCGGAGTCTGGCTTTTAGGTACTTCCCTTCCTATACCAACCACATATTGGGTGTTTCATATTCAGGAGACAAGTGGGCTATTGTTACGCACTGGAACACCGGAACAGCAAGTCATTAATGTCTCACTGGACCATGGTCTCAAACTAGACAACTTATTAATGAGTGGTAACTGTGCTCTTTAACTTATAGTGGATTTGTATGTTTTTAACTTAATGTTTTGGATTATAATCCCATATACCTGACGAATATTCAGAAAAACAAATTATTCTGAATATTTATTTTAAAAGATGCATCCGAAGTGAATTTTTTGCTGCTGCACATGTTTACTGAAAAATGTTGGTTTTTAGAATACTCAAAATTTGAAATTTACAATGCAGATTTAACAATCTTAAACCTGTTCCACATGTGTCCCTAATCAGCCTCAGCAGAGGTGATGGGCTAAGGAACTGCAAAGCAATGGATAAAAATGGTGAGTGGAGTTTGTTCATTGAAGAATAACTGCAGCAAACGTGTAAATCAGTTCTGAAAACTCTCTCATTCTGCTGATATATTAATCTATTGCAAGACAAGAGAAAAGTCTGTAAATGAATTACCAATGCATTAACATAACCATAATCCTACCTGGAGTATTAAGACACTTTATCCTCTCACCGCATATGCTTGGAGAATCCATGCACTCATCTCGGTCCTGAAAAATGTACATAAAATACTAATCATACTTTTTTCTGATTGAAATAACATTAAATAACAAACATTATTTATATCAAAATACAAACAGGCATATTTGTTTCTGGAGCACATGCAGTAATTGAGAAATCAATATTATTGTTCTTCCAATCCCAATTTGTGTAGAAAAACTGAAATGAAAAAGTGATTTTTTTTTAACTTAGTGGTTATTATTTTTATTTATTTTTTTAAATGTTGCAATTAAAAACATTTCTTGGCATCAATTCACCTATCAAAAACACCAACCAGTTATCTTGAGCTTTATGCAAAAAGTATAAATAGAGATATCTAACAATAACTAAAAATCTGCAAAAAATTCTTAATTCAGAAAGGGGTAGCAACTTATTTTAACAAAGTATTTATTCACTGTTATTGGGGTTATTTCTAGGGATGAAAAGTTATAGGTAAGGTTCAATGCTATGGGGACAGGGCCATATATAGGGTAAATTTAAGTGAGTATCATGGTCACTTACAAATTTAAAGGGATACTAAACCCATTTTTTTTTTCTTTCAGGATTCAGATAGAGCATGCAATTTTAAGCAACTTTCTAATTTTTCTCCTATTATAAATTTCTCTTTGTTCTCTTGCTATCTTTATTTAAAAAGCAGGAATATAACGCTTAGGAGCTGGCCCATTTTAGGTTCAGCACCCTGGATAGTGCTTGCTTATTGGTGGCTACATATAGCCAGCAATAAAAAAGCGTAACATAGGTTCTGAACCAAAAATGGGTCAGCTTAAAAGCTTTACATTCCTACTTTTTAAATAAAGATAGCTAGATAATTAAGGAAATGTGATAATAGGAGTAAGTTAGAAAGTTGCTTAAAATTGCATGCTTCATCTAAATCATTAAAGAAAAAAATTGGGTTAAAACTGTGATAGAGAAACATGTCATATATAAAGTTAACAGTTATAGGGTTAAATCTGGTCTTAGGTAGCCAGACCAGTCATTGTTTATTATGACGGGAACAGGGTTGTATATGTGTTTGACAAGATCTTGCCCAAAAAGACAGCAACAAAAAACAGGTTTCGTCTAACAGTGTTACCATGGAAAAAAGGGATAAACGTAATACTTGTCAGTAAATCCAATGTCAATAAACAAATGTTACTTTGCTGACTCTGCTGTCAGTTTTACATCAAATGTACTCATCAGATAAAAGAACCTGCTTAACTACACACAGCTTTGTGTATAAACAGTTTGATGTTACCAATGGAACACACGAAAATTAATATGAGCATAGAACTGTAAGATGTGGTAATGTCATAATTCCGAAAAAAAAGTTTTTACAAGAACTGGTTGACATGGCAACTACACACAAACAAATGTTCTTTTGCAGTAGCAAACTAATGGGCATACATGGAGTATATTATAAAGCAAGACAGTAACTTCATTATACTTTTTGATACCTGAAATAATATACAGCAATAAAATCATTTAAGAACATTTAAAGCTGTTTTCTATATATTAAAAATATTATTACTGTAACAATTTTTTTTTTTAAAAATTTAATTTCCATGTCTCTCTACTGAGATGTAGACAAAAGTTGAAAGCGCTAAATTGTATTATTTTCGTAGTTTAACAATTGATTGTAGTTAAAAAATAACATTTCAAATTGTAAAATAATAATATTACATATATCTATTTGTGTATGTGGTTGTGTTCCTTTTAAAAAAGTTTAAAATTTTTTATAAAATATTAAAATATTCTACAAGTTAGAACTCTACAAATATATGACTTAAAATATCTATATATTTATTAAATAATATGTATTATTTAGTAACTTTATTTGTATATGGATGTATGCTGTCCTTTTTAATTTTCTATACACCTGATATTCCTCTATTGCACTTGAGGTACCTTTCTTACTCTTTTGCATTTAAGGTCAGTGAAAAAAAAATGATCAGATGCACGGGAATCGAAATGCAGAGGATAAAAATGCAACAACGAAAAGAAATGTTAGCAAATGATGATTGATATGAATGATGATTGTGGTGTCTAAGAGCTCTTGCACAGGTTGGTGACTTCCACACACTCTATGGATCTTTCCGCTAAGGTGCAGTGTTGAACAGGTCAATCAGGATGTCTACCATTGAATATGCACAGATGTTGTCAACAGGCTCACAGAAGCAATCATCTGGGCCATATTCTTTTCAATACACATATTCAAACCATTCTAGACCTCGTCTGAGGCCTAGGTAGAAAGATAAACAGGAAATGCAACAACACCACTTTCGTTAAAATGGACTTAGAGTCTCCTTATTGAGTAATTATAATGTATACTACAGAAGCAATGTTTCAGACTTTAACCAAAGAGATCCCAAAGAAATTGTGAGAGCTAATTGTTAAAAAGCACCATTCAAGAGAGGGATGTGAAAAAAGGCACTGGATGTACCCTGGAGCAGTGTCAAAACCATCATTGAGAAATTGTGGCACCCCAGAGACATTACAAACTTGAGGACAACTTTCCAAAGTTTATGAGAGGATGAGGAGAAATGCAACACTGAAGGAGCTACAGGCATTTGTGGCAGGTACTGGTCATTCCTTGCATGTGACTACCATCTCTTGTATTCTGCACATTTCTGAACTATTGGGTACGGTGTCAAGAAATAAACCCTTTCTAAAAAATAAACATCCAAGCCAATCTAAATTATGCCAAAATATTTATTCCGTCACCCCAGACCAAGTGGGAAAATTTGTTATAGTCTGATGGCACAAAAGTTAAATTTTTGGGCCTAAACTGTAAAAAAAAAAGCTTGGCACAAAGCTAATAAAGCTCATCATCCAAGGAACACCATACTGACTTTGAAGCATGGTGGTGGTAGCATCATGCTTTGGGGCCCCTTCTCTACAGCTGAGCCAGGAGCTCTTGTCAATATAGATGAGATAATGTAAATATTTTCGACAGAGTGCACTCCAGAACGTGATCTGCAACAGCCTTGGGTGCTATTCAAAATCAGTATAGCAAGCAAACATGAAGCACTCCAAAGGTCTTGTATATATTTCACTTTATTGTGAACGTTTTCGGGCGTAAAATAGCCCATCCTCAGACTTACAAAGATAAAATCACTTACCACCAGCCGTGTTTAAATCCCATCACCAAACAAACGTGACCACGCTCTCCACGGTAGACGCACCTCCCAGAATTGAGTGACGTCGTTGTCCATGGCAACGTGAATAACCTCTACAACATAAACAAAGCAGATGCGAATTTGCATACAACAGAAAATGAGAAACTTACTAACAGTATCCTGACAAGGCGCGGTGTCCAAATCGCCGCTCATTGTGTGTAAACAAACTGGTTACCATAGGAATCAAAGAAGCTTCAAGCCGTAATACCAGAAATGGTCATATCGGCACTCAATGAGGGGCGGGACAACGCGGCTGTCAAGGCAACAAGTAAAACATCAAATGTTAAAGGCATCCTGTCAAAGAGAACACATGCCAGATCACAGAGAGAGTGTAAATTATATAAGTGGGTGCCAAAACTATTAGGCATATTGAACCCAACAATAGTCTCTAATGTAGTGCGGCATGTAAAGAAGAAGTAATAAATACACATAAATATATCGAAAGATATATCAAAAAACAATAAACAGGTAAGCCTCAATAGAATATGGACAATAAGGGAACCAGTGTCCAAATACCCATCATATGTGCGGATCAAAAATGTCAGAAAGGCAAAGAAGCCATACGACATAGCATCAAATATATCATCATATCGGCACATGCTGGGGGGCGGGGCAGCATGGTTGCCAAGCAACCAATAAATAAAACCCATATGATAGAGCATAATACATAAACCAAACGCATGCCGAGCAACAGAGAGAATAAAAACTAAAGATCGTAGGATGCAGAATATAAGGCATATTAAACCAACGAGTATAGTAGTCCCTACTGTCATGCGGCGTGTGTCAGGAAATAATATATAACATGGTCTCAATGTAGTGGTATAACTGTGATAAAACACAGATATACAAAACACGGCAAAGATCTACAAGATGAAATAGTAACACAGCTGATAACTGATACAAAATTCAGCATGAGAATATAACATAACTGAATAGATTATCTCAGGTTGTTATAGAAACACCTGCCAATCCAATTGAGTGTTGAGACCATTAGGGACAATTGTATCTAATTGGAATGTCCATTTAGCTTCTCTTTGGAGGAGTATCCGATTCCTATCCCCTCCTCTTGGCAGTGGTGGTACATGGTCTATGATTGTGTATTTAAGGTCCATCACACTATGTTGTAACTCCAGGAAATGTCTGGCAACCGTTTGTTCTGATGAACCCTTTTTGAGTGCCGTCTTGATTGCAGATCAGTGGTTCGCCATTAGAGTGTGGAGGTCGTCGGAGGTCTTACCCACATAATAAAGCCCACAGATACAATGTAAGAGATATGCAATATACGTGGTGGTACACGTAAGGCGAAACCTATGTTTATAGATTTTGCGTTTGCGAGGGTGAGTAAAGGTGGGACCGGTTATAAGACCTCCGCACGTCGTACAACCTAAGCATCAAAAGATGCCAGGTTTCTTAATGTCCAGCCATGTCGACTGTCTGTAACAGTGTATAGGGTCAGTTTTGATCAAAAGATCGCGTAAAGATCTCGACCTCCTATACCCCACCCTAGGTGGTTCGGTTTTAACCAGAGGTAATGACTTGTCAGTGTTAATAATTTTCCAATGTTGTTTCAAAGTATCCATTAGTGGACCTTTGTCTCCAGTAAATGTGGTCACAAATGTCATCCTTGGAGCCTCTCGTTTGGATTCTTTGTCATGGCCCATCAATATCTCTTCACACTGTTCAGACAATAGCTGTCGAGGATAACTTCTTGACTCAAATCGTTGGATCATTTCACTCAATTGTTCATCCCTAGTGTCCACTTCAGAGTTATTCCTAACAACTCTTAACAGTTGGGATTTCGGCAGCGCTTTTTTCAAGGCGGGAGGGTGGCAGCTTGTATAATGTAAAAGTGCATTTCTGTCTGTATCCTTCCTAAATATTGTTGACTGGATTTTTCCATTCTTTTTGTATGGTCTGACATCAAGGAAATCGATTTGGATCTTACTGGACAGTATTTTGAACTTTAAGGCGATATTGACCATATTCAGCTGCTGAAACAATTCCTCCAATTCTTCTGATGTTCCTGACCAGATCATAAACAGGTCGTCTATGTATCTCTTAAAAAAGAGAATTTCTTTTACATGGAAAAGCGTGGTCCCAAACTCTTCAAAATATGCCATAAAGAGATTGGCATATGAAGGGGCCATATTAGACCCCATCGCCGTTCCCATCAATTGCAGGTAGAAGGCTTGTTCAAATCTAAAGTAATTGGTTGTAAGACAAATTTCCAATATTTGTAGTAGTACATCAGGAGGAGGTCCTATATAAGGAAATCTGGATAGATGAAATGAGTTAGCTTGTAGACCCTCACTGTGAGGGATCACAGTATACAAACTAGTCAAATCTAATGTGACTAGTAGTATATCCTCATCAATACCGTCTAGATCCTTTAACATCTCCAAAAGAGCAGAATAATCTCTCAGATAAGAAGGTATTTGGTGTACCAGTGGCTGTAGAAACTTGTCCACATATGTCGCTATGGGTTGCTGGAGTGAGCCTATGGCAGACACTATGGGTCTTCCTGGGGGAGGTGAAATCCCCTTGTGAATTTTAGGGAGGGTATATAACACAGGTGTTCTTGGATGATTCACAGTTAAGTAAAGAAAAGTGTCCCTATTGATGAATCATTGTTCATATGTCATTTTGACATACCCATCCAATTGTTTCTTGAATACATTAGTTGGATCGTGAGGTAGCGGTCTGTAGATATTAGTATCTGTAAGTTGTGACAGAATTTCCAGCCGATAATCCTTGTAATTAAGGATGACCACTGCCCCACCCTTGTCCGCTTCACATATAATTAAGTCCTTATTTCTAGAGAGATTTTTCAAAACATTCCAATCTTTCTTTGAGAAGTTGTTGAAAACATCTTTTTGATGTACCGATAAGGACTTATTCATATCCTCTTGAAGTAACCTGCTAAAGGTGTTGATACTAGCATTATTAAATTGTGGAGTATATGTGGACCGTTTCTTAAGCTGGTCATGGTCCATCTCTGACTCTCCAAATTTGTCTTTCAGACTAAGCAGTCTTTGGAATTTCTTTGTATCGATATAGAAATCAAAAGGATCAGTTCTACTAGTCGGAACAAATGTCAATCCCTTGTTAAGGATTTTAATCTCGGATTCATTTAAAGGGTAATCACTCAAATTTACTACTATGTTCTGCATCTTCATTTCTGCGGGTTTAGGGGTGGTTTTCCTTTTATAACCACCTCTCCTGATGCACCCCCTCTTCCTCTGTAGTTTTTTGAGCGAGTGATCACTCCTAGGGGATGCTGTGTGTCTTGACTTAAGCTCTGTGCTTGTTCTGTTTCGGAGCCTGAACCAGACCCCGAGCTTTCCAAAGTAGTCAGATCCTGTGACTTATGGTAACGTGGTCGTTTCCTCCTCAGTTGATGTTGTCTCTGCCTTTCACTAGCCGACAGTTGCCAGAGGTAAACCCGTGTGTCACGGTAATCACCAATTACAGCCTCCAATTTCTTGTTCTTGAACTCTATGAGATCAGTCTCATCTTTGTCTATTTTGACTTGGAATTTACTCAGCCAATCTTCTGTATTGTCAGCTTGTAATCTTGGTATATTAGGCTGTTCGTAAAATGAAATCTCTGCTTTAATCAGCGTTAACAATCTCCCTACTTCCTGTATGACCAGTAAAACCAGGTCTAGGGAGCACTTGTTTTCAATACAGCACCATTTATCGCAGAATAAAGGATTGTTTCTACCCAGAGTCGGTACATTCCTAATCCGGAATCCTCTCGGGATGAAACCTCTGCAATGATACTCAGAAAAATAAGCCCCGTGTAAGGTTAAATCTTTTTCTTTCTGCTTTAATTTAAGCAGATGAGTGTAGATATATGCTGGTTTGTCTAGGGCTGGGCGTAGAGTGAGCTTATCAAAATGTATTTCCTCAGTATCTGCTTCAGTGAAATGAAAAGTGCTAGCTCCAGGTATGGTATCAATATCCCTGATTTGATGTTTTACTTGTTGCCTTGACAGCCACGTTATCCCACCACTCATTGAGTGCCGATATGACCATTTCTGGTATTACGGCTTGAAGCTTCTTTGGTTCCTATGGTAACCAGTTTGTTTACACACAATGAGCGGCAATTTGGACACGCGTCTTGTCAGGATACTGTTAGTAAGTTTCTCATTTTCTGTTGTATGCAAATTCGCATCTGCTTTGTTTATGTTGTAGAGGTTATTCACGTTGCCATGGACGATGACGTCACTCAATTCTGGGAGGTGCGTCTACCGTGGAGAGCGTGGTCACGTTTGTTTGGTGATGGGATTTAAACACGACTGGTGGTAAGTGATTTTATCTTTGTAAGTCTGAGGATGGGCTATTTTACGCCCGAAAACGTTCACAATTAAGTGAAATATATACAAGACCTTTGGAGTGCTTCATGTTTGCTTGCTATACTGATTTTGAATAGCACCCAAGGCTGTTGCAGATCACGTTCTGGAGTGCACTCTGTCGAAAATATTTACTTATCTTATCTGCTTGCACCCGTTCAACTTTTGGAGAACTCTCCTAGCTACTGTTTATTGCTAACAAATCTGGGTACAACAGGACAACAGATGTGCGATCTGACATCACAGAGGACATTAGGGATATTGATACCATACCTGGAGCTAGCACTTTTCATTTCACCGAAGCAGATGCTGAGGAAATATGTTTTGATAAGCTCACCCTACGCCCAGCCCTAGACAAACCAGCATATATCTACACTCATCTGCTTAAATTAAAGCAGAAAGAAAAAGATTTAACCTTACATGGGGCTTATTTTTCTGAGTATCATCGCAGAGGTTTCATCCCGAGAGTATTCCGGATTAGGAATGTACCAACTCTGGGTAGAAACAATCCTTTATTCTGCGATAAATGGTGCTGTATTGAAAACAAGTGCTCCCAAGACCTGGTTTTACTGGTCATACAGGAAGTAGGGAGATTATTAACGCTGATTAAAGCAGAGATTTCATCTTACGAACAGCCTAATATACCAAGATTACAAGCTGACAATACAGAAGATTGGCTGAGTAAACTCCAAGTCAAGATAGACAAATATGAGACTGATCTCATAGAGTTCAAGAACAAGAAATTGGAGGCTGTAATCGGTGATTACCATGACAAACGGTTTTACCTCTGGCAACTGTCGGCTAGTGAAAGGCAGAGACAACATCAACTGAGGAGGAGACGACCACGTTACCATAAGTCACAGGATCTGACTACTTTGGAAAGCTCGGGGTCTGGTTCAGGCTCTGAAACAGAACAAGCACAGAGCTTAAGTCAAGACACACAGCATCCCCCAGGAGTGATCACTCGCTCAAAAAACTACAGAGGAAGAGGGGGTGAGTCAGGAGAGGTGGTTATAAAAGGAAAACCACCCCTAAACCCGCAGAAATGAAGATGCAGAACATAGTAGTGAATTTGAGTGATTACCCTTTAAATGAATCTGAGATTAAAATCCTTAACAAGGGATTGACATTTGTTCCGACTAGTAGAACTGATCCTTTTGATTTCTATATCGATACAAAGAAATTCCAAAGACTGCTTAGTCTGAAAGACAAATTTGGAGAGTCAGAGATGGACCATGACCAGCTTAAGAAACGGTCCACATATACTCCACAATTTTATAATGCTAGTATCAACACCTTTAGCAGGTTTCTTCAAGAGGATATGAATAAGTCCTTATCGGTACATCAAAAAGAGGTTTTCAACAACTTCTCAAAGGAAGATTGGAATGTTTTGAAAATTCTCTCCAGAAATAAGGACTTAATTATACGTGAAGCGGACAAGGGTGGGGCAGTGGTAATCCTTAATTACAAGGATTATCGGCTGGAAATTCTGTCACAACTTACAGATGCTAATACCTACAGACCGCTACCTCACGATCCAACTAATGTATTCAAGAAACAATTGGATGGGTATGTCAAAATGACATATGAACAAGGATTCATCAATAGGGACACTTTTCTTTACTTAACTGTGAATCATCCAAGAACACCTGTGTTATATACCCTCCCCAAAATTCACAAGGGGATTTCACCTCCCCCAGGAAGACCCATAGTGTCTGCCATAGGCTCACTCCAGCAACCCATAGCGACATATGTGGACAAGTTTCTACAGCCACTGGTACACCAAATACCTTCTTATCTGAGAGATTCTTCTGCTCTTTTGGAGATGTTAAAGGATCTAGATGGCATTGATGAGGATATACTACTAGTCACATTAGATGTGACTAGTTTGTATACTGTGATCCCTCACAGTGAGGGTCTACAAGCTATCTCATTTCATATATCCAGATTTCCTTATATAGGACCTCCTCCTGATGTACTACTTCAATTATTGGAAATGTGTCTTATAACCAATTACTTTAGATTTGAACAAGCCTTCTACCTGCAATTGATGGGAACGGCGATGGGTCTAATATGGCCCCTTCATCAAGGATACAAGCTAAGGTCAGGATAGCCAAAAAATTTGGGTCAGAACCCAGTACTGGGTAACAAGATGCTTCTTACAGTTTTACTATTTTTCTTACTTGCAGAATTAACATATGAATAGCATGCTTGCAACAGTGCTGCTGTATAAGCACATACATACCTTTGACCCTATCTTAATATTCTCTTATGGAAAGGAGCTAATTTTTAACAAAATATTAAAAGAAAGAAGTATAAGGTTTTAAAGGGACAGTCTACAATAGATTTGTAATTGTTTTAAAAGATTGATAATTCCTTTATTACCCTTTTCCCAGTTTTGCATAACCAACACAGTTATATTAATATACTTCTTACCTCTGTGATTACTTTGTATCTAATGATCTTCTGACAGCCCCCTGATCACTGACTTTTTATTTAATATCAATTTAATTGCATTAAGTACTGTGTTGGGCGTGAACACATAATGTTATCTATATGGCCCACATGAACTAGTAGTCTCCTGTTGTGAAACGCAAATAAAAAAGCATGTGATAAGAGGCTTTCATTAGTGGCTTAGAAAAAGGTAGAAATTTAGAGGTTTAAATATTATAAAGTATATTAATATAACAATTTTGGTTGTGCAAAGCTGGTGAGAACTGGGTAGTTAAGGCATTATCTATCTTTTTAAACAATAACAATTTTAGTGTACACTGTCTCTTTAATAGACCGAAAGAGTGTTTTTTTTAACTGTACACTATTTGAAACATGTTAGATATGTCTAAGGGAACAAGATATTTGTGCACAACTGATACAAGGGACATTTGTTCACTAGGTAATAATGACAATTCATAAACCCTACTCCGACAGTGACATCTCCCCACACACGCAAACACTTTTTGTTTGCTTGTTTTTAAAAAAACAAGAAATTAATGCATTAAATTAATGTTCGTTTTTCTATTTATGGGTCTACAAATATTTTAATTTCTTTCATGTAATTAGCAAGAGTCCATGAGCTAGTGACGTATGGGATATACATTCCTACCAGGATGGGCAAAGTTTCCCAAACCTCAAAATGCCTACAAATACACCCCTCACCACACCCACAAATCAGTTTTTACAAACTTTGCCTCCTATGGAGGTGGTGAAGTAAGTTTGTGCTAGATTCTACGTTGATATGCGCTCCGCAGCAGGTTGGAGCCCGGTTTTCCTCTCAGCGTGCAGTGAATGTCAGAGGGATGTGAAGAGAGTATTACCTATTTAAATTCAATGATCTCCTTCTACGGGGTCTATTTCATAGGTTCTCTGTTATCGGTCGTAGAGATTCATCTCTTACCTCCCTTTTCAGATCGACGATATACTCTTATATATATACCATTACCTCTGCTGATCTTCGTTTCAGTACTGGTTTGGCTTTCTACAACATGTAAATGAGTGTCCTGGGGTAAGTAAGTCTTATTTTCTGTGACACTCTAAGCTATGGTTGGGCACTTTTTTATAAAGTTCTAAATATATGTATTCAAACATTTATTTGCCTTGACTCAGGATGTTCAACATTCCTTATTTCAGACAGTCAGTTTCATATTTGGGATTATGCATTTGAATCGATCATTTTTTTTTTACCTTAAAATTTGACTTTTTCCCTGTGGGCTGTTAGGCTCGCGGGGGCTGAAAATGCTTCATTTTATTGCGTCATTTTTGGCGCTGACTTTTTTGGCGCAAAAATGTTTTTCTGTTTCCGGCGTCATACGTGTCGCCGGAAGTTGCGTCATTTTTGACGTTCTTTTGCGCCAAAAGTGTTGGTGTTCTGGATGTGGCGTCATTTTTGTCGCCAAAAGCATTTAGGCGCCAAATAATGTGGGCGTCTTATTGGGCGCTAAAAAAATATGGGCGTCTCTTTTGTCTCCACATTATTTAAGTCTCATTATTTATTGCTTCTGGTTGCTAGAAGCTTGTTCACTGGCATTTTTTCCCATTCCTGAAACTGTCATTTAAGGAATTTGATCAATTTTGCTTTATATGTTGTTTTTTCTTTTACATATTGCAAGATGTCCCACGTTGCAACTGAGTCAGAAGATACTTCTGGAAAATCGCTGCCTGGTGCTGGAGCTACCAAAGCTAAGTGTATCTGCTGTAAACTTTTGGTAGCTGTTCCTCCAGCTGTTTGTATTGCATGTCATGACAAACTTATTAATGCAGATAATATTTCCTTTAGTAAAGTTCCATTACCTGTTGCGGTTCCGTCAACATCTAATACTCAGAGTGTTCCTGATAACATAAGAGATTTTGTTTCTAAATGCATTAAGAAGGCTATGTCTGTTATTCCTCCTTCTAGTATGCATAAAAAGTCTTTTAAAACTTCTCATTGTTCAGATGAATTTTTAAATGAACATCATTATTCTGATTCTGATAATGGTTCTTCTGGTTCAGAGGATTCTGTCTCAGAGGTTGATGCTGATAAATCTTCATATTTATTTAAAATGGAATTTATTCGTTCTTTACTTAAAGAAGTCCTAATTGCTTTAGAAATTGAGGATTCTGGTCCTCTTGATACTAAATCTAAACGTTTAGATAAGGTTTTTAAATCTCCTGTAGTTATTCCAGAAGTTTTTTCTGTTCCTGGTGCTATTTCTGAAGTAATTTCCAGAGAGTGGAATAATTTGGGTAATTAATTTACTCCTTCTAAACGTTTTAAGCAATTATATCCTGTGCCATCTGACAGATTAGAGTTTTGGGACAAAATCCCTAAGGTTGATGGGGCTGTCTCTACTCTTGCTAAGCGTACTACTATTCCTACGGCAGATGGTACTTCCTTTAAGGATCCTTTAGATAGGAAAATTGAATCCTTTCTAAGAAAAGCTTATTTGTGTTCAGGTAATCTTCTTAGACCTGCTATATCATTGGCTGATGTTGCTGTAGCTTCAACTTTTTGGTTGGAAGCTTTAGCGCAACAAGTAACAGATCATAATTCTCATAGCATTATTATTCTTCTTCAACATGATAATAATTTTATTTGTGATGCCATCTTTGATATCATTAGAGTTGATGTCAGGTATATGTCTCTAGCTATTTTAGCTAGAAGAGCTTTATGGCTTAAAACTTGGAATGCTGATATGTCTTCTAAGTCTACTCTGCTTTCCCTTTCTTTCCAGGGTAATAAATTATTTGGTTCTCAGTTGGACTCTATTATCTCAACTGTTACTGGAGGGAAAGGAACTTTTTTACCACAGGATAAAAAATCTAAAGGTAAATTCAGGTCTAATAATCGTTTTCGTTCCTTTCGTCACAACAAGGAACAAAAGCCTGATCCTTCATCCTCAGGAGCGGTTTCAGTTTGGAAACCATCTCCAGTCTGGAATAAATCCAAGCCTTTTAGAAAATCAAAGCCAGCTCCTAAGTCCACATGAAAGTGCGGCCCTCATTCCAGCTCAGCTGGTAGGGGGCAGATTACGTTTTTTCAAAGAAATTTGGATCAATTCCATTCACAATCTTTGGATTCAGAACATTATTTCAGAAGGGTACAGAATTGGTTTCAAGATAAGACCTCCTGCAAAGAGATTTTTTCTTTCCCGTATCCCAGTAAATCCAGTGAAGGCTCAAGCATTTCTGAAATGTGTTTCAGATCTAGAGTTAGCTGGAGTAATTATGCCAGTTCCAGTTCTGGAACAGGGGATGGGGTTTTATTCAAATCTCTTCATTGTACCAAAGAAGGAGAATTCCTTCAGACCAGTTCTGGATCTAAAAATATTGAATCGTTATGTAAGGATACCAACATTCAAAATGGTAACTGTAAGGACTATCCTGCCTTTTGTTCAGCAAGGGCATTATATGTCTACAATAGATTTACAGGATGCATATCTGCATATTCCGATTCATCCAGATCACTATCAGTTTCTGAGATTCTCTTTCCTAGACAAGCATTACCAGTTTGTGGCTCTGCCGTTTGGCCTAGCAACAGCTCCAAGAATTTTTACAAAGGTTCTCGGTGCCCTTCTGTCTGTAATCAGACAACAGGGTATTGTGGTATTTCCTTATTTGGACGATATCTTGGTACTTGCTCAGTCTTTACATTTAGCAGAATCTCATACAAATCGACTTGTGTTGTTTCTTCAAGATCATGGTTGGAGGATCAATTTACCAAAAAGTTCATTGATTCCTCAGACAAGGGTAACCTTTTTGGGTTTCCAGATAGATTCAGTGTCCATGACTCTATCTTTGACAGACAAGAGACGTCTAAAATTGATATCAGCTTGTCGAAACCTTCAGTCACAATCATTCCCTTCGGTAGCCTTATGCATGGAAATTCTAGGTCTTATGACTGCTGCATCGGACGCGATCCCCTTTGCTCGTTTTCACATGCGACCTCTTCAGCTCTGTATGCTGAACCAATGGTGCAGGGATTACACAAAGATATCTCAAATAATATCTTTAAAACCGATTGTACGACACTCTCTGACGTGGTGGACAGATCACCATCGTTTAGTTCAGGGGGCTTCTTTTGTTCTTCCGACCTGGACTGTAATTTCAACAGATGCAAGTCTTACAGGTTGAGGAGCTGTGTGGGGGTCTCTGACGGCACAAGGGGTTTGGGAATCTCAGGAGGTGAGATTACCGATCAATATTTTGGAACTCCGTGCAATTTTCAGAGCTCTTCAGTCTTGGCCTCTTCTGAAGAGAGAATCGTTCATTTGTTTTCAGACAGACAATGTCACAACTGTGGCATACATCAATCATCAAGGAGGGACTCACAGTCCTCTAGCTATGAAAGAAGTATCTCGAATTCTGGTTTGGGCGGAATCCAGCTCCTGTCTAGTTTCTACGGTTCATATCCCAGGTATAGACAATTGGGAAGCGGATTATCTCAGTCGCCAAACGTTGCATCCGGGCGAATGGTCTCTTCACCCAGAGGTATTTCTTCAGATTGTTCAAATGTGGGGACTTCCAGAAATAGATCTGATGGCCTCTCATCTAAACAAGAAACTTCCCAGGTATCTGTCCAGATCCAGGGATCCTCAAGCGGAAGCAATGAATGCATTGTCACTTCCTCGGAAGTATCATCCTGCCTATATCTTTCCGCCTCTAGTTCTTCTTCCAAGAGTTCTGAAGGAATGCTCGTTTGTTCTGCTGGTAGCTCCAGCATGGCCTCACAGGTTTTGGTATGCGGATCTTGTCCGGATGGCTTCTTGCCGACCGTGGACTCTTCCGTTAAGACCAGACCTTCTGTCGCAAGGTCCTTTTTTCCATCAGGATCTCAAATCCTTAAATTTAAAGGTATGGAGATTGAACGCTTGATTCTTAGTCAAAGAGGTTTCTCTGACTCTGTGATTAATACTATGTTACAGGCTCGTAAATCTGTATCTAGGGAGATATATTATAGAGTCTGGAAGACATATTTCTTGGTGTCTTTCTCATCATTTTTCCTGGCATTCTTTTAGAATTCCGAGAATTTTACAGTTTCTTCAGGATGGTTTAGATAAAGGTTTGTCCGCAAGTTCCTTGAAAGGACAAATCTCTGCTCTTTCTGTTCTTTTTCACAGAAAGATTGCTATTCTTCCTGATATTCATTGTTTTGTACAAGCTTTGGTTCGTATAAAACCTGTTATTAAGTCAATTTCTCCTCCTTGGAGTTTGAATTTGGTTCTGGGGGCTCTTCAAGCTCCTCCATTTGAACCTATGCATTCATTGGACATTAAATTACTTTCTTGGAAAGATTTGTTCCTTTTGGCCATCTCTTCTGCCAGAAGAGATTCTGAATTATCTGCTCTTTCTTGTGAATCTCCTTTTCTGATTTTTCACCAGGATAAGGCGGTGTTGCGAACTTCTTTTGAATTTTTACCTAAGGTTGTGAATTCCAACAACATTAGTAGAGAAATTGTGGTTCCTTCATTATGTCCTAATCCTAAGAATTCTAAGGAGAAATCATTGCATTCTTTGGATGTAGTTAGAGCTTTGAAATATTATGTTGAAGCTACTAAGACTTTCCGAAAGACTTCTAGTCTATTTGTTATCTTTTCCGGTTCTAGGAAAGGTCAGAAGGCCTCTGCCATTTCTTTGGCATCTTGGTTGAAATCTTTAATCCATCATGCTTATGTCGAGTCGGGTAAAACGCCGCCTCAAAGGATTACAGCTCATTCTACTAGGTCAGTTTCTACTTCCTGGGCGTTTAGGAATGAAGCTTCGGTTGATCAGATTTGCAAAGCAGCAACTTGGTCTTCTTTGCATACTTTTACTAAATTCTACCATTTTGATGTGTTTTCTTCTTCTGAAGCTGTTTTTGGTAGAAAAGTACTTCAGGCAGCTGTTTCAGTTTGAATCTTCTGCTTATATTTTCAGTTTTTTTCATTATAAAATTTAAATTATTTTGGGTGTGGATTATTTTTCAGCGGAATTGGCTGTCTTTATTTTATCCCTCCCTCTCTAGTGACTCTTGCGTGGAAAGATCCACATCTTGGGTAGTCATTATCCCATACGTCACTAGCTCATGGACTCTTGCTAATTACATGAAAGAAAACATAATTTATGTAAGAACTTACCTGATAAATTCATTTCTTTCATGTTAGCAAGAGTCCATGAGGCCCACCCTTTTTGTGGTGGTTATGATTTTTTTGTATAAAGCACAATTATTCCAATTCCTTATTTTTTATGCTTTCGCACTTTTTTCTTATCACCCCACTTCTTGGCTATTCGTTAAACTGATTTGTGGGTGTGGTGAGGGGTGTATTTGTAGGCATTTTGAGGTTTGGGAAACTTTGCCCCTCCTGGTAGGAATGTATATCCCATACGTCACTAGCTTATGGACTCTTGCTAATATGAAAGAAATGAATTTATCAGGTAAGTTCTTACATAAATTATGTTTTCCTTTTAAACGCTGTTTCATGAAATTAAATTGGTTAATAGTCTATAGTAAATACTATTGTCTCACACTGCAATAGTTAGCAAACAGACATTGTTTTCCATTCTGCTTCTTCATAGATACATGCTAGTTACTAAAATACAACTACTAATCAAATTACCTGGCAAATTCGGTCAACATTTTCAGTACAGTCAGACAGTTGAAAAAATCCAGCAGGACATAATGTGCACTTTTCACACTTAGGAGGAGTCTTTTGAAAATTACAATATTCATCACTTTCACAAGGACCACATGTCATTGAAGTTCCTTCAACATCAATGACTTTTGCATCCACATCCAATTTATGCACTGAATATGTCTTCTGAAGATTATTCCTGACCTGGTTCTGTAATCCTTGAAGATGTGCTTCAAAATAATTTTGTATATCTTCCTGTAAACTTTGGAATGACATTTGCTTTACTGTATCAAACAGAATGCTGTACTGGACTTTAATCATATCCATCTGTTCGTACATTTTTCTTTGTTGCTCTATAATTTCTCGCTGCTGGTTGACCAGTAAGGCTTGCTGGTCAGAAAGTTTTTGCTGTAAGTCGCTGATTGTCTTTTGCTGGCTTTTCAATGATTCAACAAACTTTTCCTGTCCTTTTGCAAGATGCAATTGCAGGATTAATGCATCTTCTGAGGGTACTTCATTTTCTCCTGTAAAATAATCAAATATTTTAAAATGATGGTAAATCCACTGTATAACAAGATCTGCTTAAACCTTTTTTTTTTTTTTTTTTTGTGAGACCAACACCACATGCATGCTCTAAGTGGCAGAGTTAAAGGGATAGTAAAGTCAAAATTAAAGGGACACTGAACCCAAATTTTTTCTTTCATGATTCAAATAAAGCATGCAATTTTAAGCAACTTTCTAATTTACTCCTAATATCAATTTTTCTTCGTTCTCTTGCTATCTTTATTTAAAAAAGAAGGCATCTAAGCTTGTTTTTTTTGGTTCAGTTATCTGGACAGCACTTTTATTGGTGTATAAATGTATCCACCAATCAGCAAAAACAACCCAGGTTGTTCACCAAAAATGGGCCGGCATCTAAACTTACATTCTTGTATTTCAACTAAAGATACCAAGAGAATGAAGAAAATTTGATAATAGGAGTAAATTAGAAAGTTGCTTAAAATTTCATGCTCTATCTGAATCACGAAAGAAAATAATTGGGTTCAGTGTCCCTTTAAACTTGCATGATTCAGATAGAGCATGCAATTTTAGACACTTTTAAATTAACTTCTATTTTCAAATGTGCTTCATTCTCTTGGTATCCCTTGTTGAAAATGAATATGCACATATCACACACTAGTTGGATCTTGCTGCTGATTGGTGCCTGCACACATTTATTTCTTGTGATTGGCTAACTAGATGTGTTCAGCTGGCTGCCAGTAGTGCAATGCTTTTCCTTCAGGAAAGGATTACAAAATAATGAAGCATATTTGATAATAGAAGTAAATTGAAAAGTTGTTTAAAATTGTATGTTCTATCCAAATCATGAAATAATATTTTGGGATTTCCTGTCCCTTTAACTGGGAGATCTTTGGTAGATATGCTGCATGCACTTTGCATTAAATGTAGCTACCAATCAGCTCCCAGGTAAATTCAGCTATTGGCATCTAGCACTTGTATATGTCTCACAAGTCACAGAACTGAAAAAATGCTAAAGCAGCCATGTTGTCTAAATACTTTGAACTGTGAAGTGTCTTAAACCATATTCTGGGACTGTTCCTTTATCAGCAATACATTTTAATGTCTAACAACCCCTGTTAGTTGGTATAATTCAAGGCAGGATAAAAAATCTTTTGTAAAAGTTTAGCAGTTTAAATGTTCAGTAAACACCTGACATTTCTGTTGCCTTTCTATAGATTAACATATCACTCAAGTCTAAACATTTATAAAACAAATTAACATCTTGTTTAATGCAGTTGTTTTTCAATAGCCAAACTCCACCCACCATTTGCCATATTTGGAAAAGCCAACCTGCCATAGCATCTACAAAAGGGGAACAGAGGGGGCAGTAGCCCCCCCCCGGCATAATGGTTGCCCCCCAAGTGCAATCTACCATTTGCCCACCACAACTTTAACAAGGTTCCCCAAAGCTCTGCTTAACCTCATCCATGGATCCCTAACCCCACTAATGACATGTCAAGCTCCAACCATTCAACACCTACCCCACATAACCGCCTAACCAACAAAACAGCAGCGAGCCTCTGGCAAGTACCACTTATAAGTAAATTCTGGCGACGACACTGGTAATCCACGCTCGAGTTTGCATCTTATAAAACTAGCCACAATCATTATGTTACTATAAAGTCTATTGTTTTGCAGTTGTTATTAGTTAAAGTCAATTAGTGAAAGTTATGTAGCAGGTACTCTGTCCCTTTAAGAAGTCATTATGGGAATCTCATTAGCTGATATTGGGCTCATTTCCATTGAGCCGTAATTTGGTTTGCGTGCACTCGCAAATCGTTAAACAAGCTGTCGGAAGCAATATCCTTCACCGACTGCTTCCAACGGCCCGTTAATTTCAGCAACCGGACTCTGGCTGCCGAAAACATTATCGTGTAAGACGCTAATCTTTAAATTATACCCGGTTTCCAATGCTCACGCAAACCTTTAATACACTGTCAGAGGCTGCCGATACATTAACATAAATTACACCCAGCTCAACTAGGTGTAAAACAGGAAAAAGGTGCTCTTAGAGACCTTTTTCCCATTGAAATCTAACCCGACACGTCAAAACCCTTCTATCCGCCATCCCCCTCACATTGCAACTTATAATAAATCTATTAACCCCTAAACCACCATGCCCCCATATCGCAAAGTATCTATTTAAACCATTAACCCTTAATCCGCCAACCCCCATATCGCAAAGTATCTATTTAAACTATTAAACCCTAATCGGCCATGCCCCCTTATCGCAAAGTATCTATTTAAATTATTAACCCCTAATCCGCCATGCCTCCACAACGCAATCAAGCTATTTAAACTATTAACCCCTAATCCGCCATGCTCCCACAATGCAAATAACTAATCACTAAGCTCCCTAAAATAACACCCCCTAAATTAACCCCATTACATGAATTAAAATAATCCTAAATTACAATTAAAATAATAAACCCTAAATTACAATTAAAATAAAAAAACTAGTTTAAATTAATCTAAAATTACAAAAAATAAAAAAGTCTAAGATTACATAAAATAATAAAACAAATGATCAAAAATAAAAAAATGAAACCTAATCCCTATGAAAGTAATATAGCTCCCCCAAAATAAAAAAAACACCCCCCAATCCTTTTTTAGTGTTAGATTTTTTTATTTTGGGGGGTTTGGTGTGTGGGGGGTTTACTGTTAGGGGGGACTTTACTGGCTACGCGGGTTTCAGCAGTTACGCTGAAACTTGCGCCGTATATGTAATCTTGCCTATAGATTTAACACAATTTAAATGATTAAAGGGACATTAAACTGCTTGGAAAGACTACAGCAGCAATGTTACTACTCACTATTGTGTTGTTTTCCTCCTGTGACTGCAGCTCTCTTCAAAGCTTTACTCTTATTTTAACCCTTTAAAGTGCTGGTTACTGAAGTTATTTACTTCACACTAGGTGCCACCATCTTGGAATTTAAGTATTCTTGCACCCTGTGATATAAGTGCACATTCACAGATCAGTAATACTGTTGACTTCTTGACAAGCCATATCATGGACTTTAGTTTAGCTGCACAAGTGCAGGTCTTCAAAAATTTGCAGTGGCTGCTTTTCACTATATTATAGATGAGGGATTTTTTTTTTAATATTTGTTACATAGCTTTTAACCCCTTAACGACCAAGGACGTGTCAGGCACGTCCTACAAAAAAATACAGTTAATGATCAAGAACATAAATAAAAAAAGAGAAGCGCTCAACCTGGGAACAAACATTAGCATAATAGCTTGTTCTGTGGCTAGTTACCACCCAAGAAGCAGCCTCTTTTTGCTTAACATGTGCCTTTCACAGAGAACTTTCCTGAAGCATATCACCATGATCCTGATTTCACAGTACAGTCCAGCCCCGAAATACCAGGCAATCCCTCTCTGAACGAGAGAAACATCAAAACCCCAGACGTACATTTCGGCCTATTGTGGGCCTCGTCAGTGAGGTGCAGCCATATCCCTCTAGGCATACTGAGCAACGGGTCCACGTCTGGATTCCAGCACCACACTTAGGGAGACTTCCCTTAGTGTCCTAATTTGCATAAATAGAAAGAGAGAAGCGCTCAACCTGGGAACGAACAATAGCATAATAGCTTGTTCTATGACTAGTTACCACCCAAGAAGCAGCCTCTTTTTGCTCAACATGTGCCTTTCACAGAGAAGAACTTTCCTGAAGCATATCAGTCTGATCCTGACTTCACAGTACAGTCCAGCCCGAAATACCAGGCAATCCCTCTCTGAACGAGAGAAACAGCAAAACCTCAGACATACGTTTCGGCCTATTGTGGGCCTCATCAGTGAGGTGCAGCCATATCCCTCTAGGCACACTGAGCAATGGGTCCACATCTGGATTCCCGCATCACACTTAGGGAGACTTCCCTTAGTGTCATAATTTGCATAAATAAAAGAAGAGAAGCGCTCAACCTGGGAATGAACTATAGCATAATAGCTTGTTCTGTGGCTAGTTACCACCCAAGAAGCATCCTCTTTTTGCTCAACATGTGCCTTTCACAGAGAAGAACTTTCCTTTATTAATGACCAAGAACATGCCTGACACGTCCTCTGGGGTTTGAAGCGCTGGAGACAATTGTGATCGCTTCAAGATGCTTTCAGGGTATTGCTGTAATGCCTCGATATTGAGGCATTACTGCAATACCCTTTTCTATCTTAATATGAGGAGATGAGGAGAGTCCACAGCTTTATTCCTTACTTGTGTGAAATACAGAACCTGGCCACCAGGAGGAGGCAAAGACACCCCAGCCAAAGGCTTAAATACCTCCCCCACTCCCCTCATCCCCCAGTCATTCTTTGCCTTTTGTCACAATCAGATGGTAGAGAAGTGTCGGAAGATTCAGAGTAGTCTCTTATGGAGGGTAGTACTCTTTGCTATGGGACTGGAGTTTTAAGTAGTCTTGTCAGTCTCTCAGTGAGAGCATAGATGAATGTTAGGGTCTGGAGATGCAGGGAGAGTCTTTCTGCGAAGCCATCCAGACTCGTATTAACAACTCCTAAGCAATCAGTGTTGACGAGTTTCATTGCCTGCTTCTTTCACTCAAGTCCATGTCAGGTGCGATGCTACAAGACTGTCAAACTTGAGAGGCTGTGTGTCTGTTTCACGGTGATGATTCCGATAAGATTGTTTCATTTTATCTTATATGATAACGTAAAGAAGACAGGGTCACAGTGTGACTCCTTTATCTGTATGGAATCGAGGGTTAATATCTCCGGAAGGGGATTATTGAACAGGGGGGATTATGCATGATTTACTTTATTATGTTTTATGCTGCGACATGTGTGAGATGGGGCTCTGGCAGATGTAAGAACATTCAGGTTTTACTTTCATTTCGGATAACTGTGCAGCCTGTCAGTTTGGCACACTTTTCTCCCTACAGCAGGGGCGGTCCTACATGGTACTCCATGTGACTGGGTGTGGCCTCGTTAACTTCCTCTTCCATGACTGTGCGGTTTGCAGGAGAAGAAGAGGTTTCTCTGTGGGGCCTGGGTCATAGGAGGTGGTGAGTGCCCCAGCCATTGGGAGTATAAAGGTGCCATTTAATATTCTGTAGTCCATCATTAAAGCGCAAGCTATGGAGGATGCGTTAGAGAGTACTCCCTCTTTAACCAAATCTAATACCAGTTTTTATTGTGAGGAGGCTACGGCATACCCTTCTGCTCAATTATTTTCCACATGTCTCGATAAAGTACTTATCTCTAAAAAGTACAAGTTGTTCAGTACCACTGAGCCGTCCACCTCTGAGGGGTCTCTGTCCCGTGAGGTGCGGTCCCTGCAATCATCTCCCATTACACATGCAGCTCCCCATTGCACTACTAATCCTCCTTCGGGAGGGGCCCTGTTACCACCAGACTTTACTGAACAGTTGCAAACGGCAGTGTCTGCTTCCTTTAGTGCTTTACCTCGCCCTGATAAGCACAAGCGAAAGGTTAAATATTGCTATCCTTCCCAGGGTTCATCGACTAGCTTGTTGGATTTATCTGATACTAGATTGTCCGCTGATGAAGACGCCTCTGATTCTTCAGAGGAGGCTCTTTCTGGGTCGGAATCGGCTGCCTCTAGGCTTCTGGCTGCGGAGAAACCAGACTTTAGATTTAGGATAGAGCATCTACGCTTTCTGTTAAAGGAAGTGCTGGCTACGTTAGAGGTTTCTGGAACCCAAGTTACCCGAAGAACCTTCTATTTCTAAGCTTGATAAGGTGTATGAGGACAGGGTGGTACCACAAACTTTCCCGGTTCTCGTAAAGATGGCAAATATCATTAAGAATGAATGGGAAAGACCTAGATCCTCTTTTTCCTCTTCTTCTTCCTTTAAGAAATTGTTCCCGGTTCCTTATGCCCAACTAGAATTATGGGGATCTGTCCCTATGGTGGACGGAGCTATCTCCATGCTTGCTAAGCACACCACTATCCCGCTTGAGGATAGTTCGTCGTTTATGGAGCCCATGGATAAGAAGCTAGAAACTCTGTTAAGAGTTGCTGCAGTGGCTGGAGCCGCTACCTATTGGTGTGATTCTTTGTCGGAGATGATTGAGGTGGATACTCCCCTAGATGAATTCTAGGAAAGAATTGAGGCTTTGAGGGTAGCTATTTAGTTTATTTGTGATGCTAATATGCAGATTATCCACCTGAATGCCAAGAAATCCAGGGGCAGATTCCTCTTATCAAACCTGTCTTCAAGACCAGAAAAATGGGATGCCTTTCTAGGATGCATGAAGGATCTCTCCTCCCTAGGAGTCATTGTACCAGTACCTCTAGCAGAAAGGGGTATGGGATATTACTCAAACCTTTTTTGTGGTCCCAAAGAAGGAGGGTACGTTACGCCCGATTCTGGACCTACAGTGCTTAAACAAGTTTCTGTTGGTGCCATCGTTCAAGATGGAGACGATAAGGTCTAGTCTGCCCTTAGTTCAAGAGGGACAGTTCATGACCACGATAGACTTGAAGGACGTTTACCTTCATGTGCCAATACACAAGAAGCATTTCAAGTTCCTAAGATTTGCTTTTCTGGATCAGCACTTCCAGTTTGTAGCTCTCCCCTTTGGTCTGGCTACTGCTCCCAGAGTTTTTACAAAGGTTCTGGGAGCTCTTCTCGCGGTGGCGAGATCCAGAGGTATTGCAGTAGCACCTTATTTGGACAACATTCTGGTCCAAGATCCATTCTGACAGCTGGCAGAAGAACATTTGAGAGCTCTTCTTCTCCTTCTTCAATCTCATAGATGGAAGATTAACTTAGGAAAGAGTTCTCTGGTTCCCAATACCAGAGTGGAATTCCTGGGCACGATAATAGATTCCATATCCATGAAGATATTCCTTACAGACCAGAGACGGTGCAAGATTACTTCCAGTTGTCTTGCCCTAAAGACCTCCTTAAAGCCATCTGTGGCCCGGTGTATGGAGGTGATTGGGCTCATGGTGTCCAGCATAGATATCATCCCATTTCCCAGGTGTTATCTCAGACCTCTACAGTTGTGCATGCTGAGGCAATGGAACGGCAAGAGAATTACTCTCTTAGTGGCTCTGTCCAGATGGCCTTTCCCAGGGGACATCCTTCTTGAGACCATCCTGGGAGATTGTGTCTACGGATGCAAGTCTATCAGGATGGGGAGCTGTTTGGGGTGCCAGGAAGGCACAAGGACTGTGGACTCGAGAGGAGTCTCTCCTTCTGATCAACATCAATGCTCTGATGGCTTGGCCTCTTCTGGGTTTGTCCCAGTTTATCAGATTCCGATCGGACAACATTACCTTGTGGCTTACATCAACTATCATGGGGGAACAAGAAGCTCCCTAGCCATGAGGGAAGTATCGCAGATCCTGGATTGGGTGGAGGCCCATGAATGCTCGCTGTCAGTGGTCCACATTCCGGGTGTAGACAACTGGGAAGTGGATTTTCTCAGCAGGCAATTGTTTCATCTGGGGAAATGGTCTCTCCAGCCCGAGGTGTTTGCGGAGATTTGCAACAGATGGAGGATGCCGGAGATAGATCTCATGGCATCCAGACTCAATGCCAAGCTACCCAGATATGGGTTGCAGCCAATGGATCCCCAGGCAGATATGATATATTCCTTAGCGGTGCCTTGGGGGCTCAACCTAGTTTACATATTTACTCTGATGCCACTTCTACCTCGAGTAGTGGCCCACATCAAGCAGGAGCAAGCTGCAACTAATCTAATTGCTCCTTCGTGGCCACGAAGAATGTGGTTTGCGGACCTGGTGGGGATGTCATCATCTCCTCCATGGAGGTTACCTTGTCGCATGGATCTGATGGTACAGGGTCCTTTTGTTCATCAGAATCTAGATTCTCTGAGGCTGACTGCGTGGAGATTGAATGCTTAGTCCTTGCCAGGAGTGGTTTTTCTGAGAGGGTGATTGATACCCTCATTCAATCTAGAAAGTCGGTTACCCGTCGCATATATCATAAGGTGTGGAGGACCTACCTATTCTGGTGTGAAAAATGTGGCTTCCCCTGGCATAAGGTCAGGGTATCCAGGATTCTTTCCTTTCTCCAGGATGGTTTGGAGAAGGGACTTGCGGATAGTTCCTTAAAGGGACAGATTTCAGCTCTATCGGTGTTATTACACAAGAGGCTCTTCAGTCTTTTTTTCAGGCTCTGTCTAGAATCAGGCCTGTGTTTAGACATTCTGCTCCTCCTTGGAGTTTAAATTTAGCTCTTAAGGTTTTGCAGAGGACTCCGTTTGATACCATGCATTCAGTAGACATTAAGTTATTGTCTTGGAAGGTTCTTTTTCTATTGGCTATTGCTTCGGCCCGCAGAGTCTCTGAGATGGCGGCCTTGCAATGTGAGCCTCCTTACCTAGTTTTTAATGCTGATAAGGCTGTTTTTCGCACTGGGTTGGGTTTTCGTCCTAAGGTTGTGTCTGATCGCAACATCAACCAGGAGATTGTGGTTCCTTCTTTGTGTCCTAATCCTTCTTCTTTGAAGGAGCGATTACTTCATAATTTGGATGTGGTTCGGGCTCTGATATTCTATCTTCAGGCTACAAAGGGTTTTAGACAGACTTCTTCATTGTTTGTTATCTATTCTGGGAAGCGCAAAGGGCAGAAGGCTTCTTCCACTTCCCTATCTTTTTGGTTGAGGAGCATTATGTGCTTAGCATATGAGTCAGCGGGACATAAGCCTCCTCAGAGGATTACAGCTCATTCAATTAGAGCAGTGGCTTCTTCTTGGGTCTTCAAGAATAAGGCCTTTAAGGAGCAGATTTGTAGGGCGGCTACCTGGTCCTCCTTACATACTTTTTCAAAGTTTTACAGCAGCTTTTGGGAGAAAGGTTCTGCAGGCTGTGGTGCCCTCAGAATACTCCTGTTTTTCATTCAGTGTCCTCTAGAGCTTGGGAATATGTTTCCCACAAGAAAGGAATGAAGCCATGGACTCTCCTCATATTAAGATGGAAAACATAAATTATACTTACCTGATAATTTCATTTCCATCTGTATGAGGAGAGTCCATGGCTCCTGCCCGTTTTCTCTGTTGGGCAGACCTAAACTTTTGTTATTCTTCTGGCACCTTTTATACCCTGATATTTCTCCTACTGTTCCTTGTTCCCTTGGCAGAATGACTGGGGGATGAGGGGAGGTATTTAAGCCTTTGGCTGGGGTATCTTTGCCTCCTCCTGGTGGCCAGGTTCTGTATTTCCTACAAGTAAGGAATGAAGCCATGGACTCTCCTCATACAGATAGAAATGTATGTTGTTTACCCACCGATGCAGAGAGGGCCACTCTGTGATAATCGATAATGCCGATCATTGGTGAGTGGCAGCCATAGCAGTGAGGTGGTGGGCGGCCCATTGGTGGTTATCTTTCATATCCTGTTTGTCCAGAGTGCGCCACGGGGGGAGGCAGGAGTGAGTGGGGGGCAGGGGTTCCTGCGTTTGCGCGCCACATTTCCATTAAATTATAGTAAATGGTATGAGAAAGATGGAGTGGGAGGGGGGAATCAATGTTGGGCAAGGGATCTGGGAGGGGGAGGGGGAGGGTATTGAGAGGGGGCAGCTACACTACAGAAAATTAGGATTTTATTTAACAAACTGGGTACTGGCAGACAGCTGCCAGTACCCAAGATGGTAGCAACTAGGTAGAGAGGGAGGGTTAGAGAGCTGTTTGGGGGGGGGCAGGGAGGTTGGGGGGCTAAGGGGGGGATCCAACACTGCAGAATAACTATTAAAAAAAAATAATAAAGCCTTTTATTTTAGTACAGGTAGACTTTCTGCTGGTACTTAAGATGGCGGTGACAATTGTGAGGTGGGGGAGGGAAGATGTGTCAGGTGGTAGGCTGATCTCTACACTAAAGCTAAAAGTAACCCTACAAGCTACCTAATTAACCCCTTCACTACTGGGCATAATACAAGTGCGGTTTGCAGTGGCATTTAGCGGCCTTCTAATTACCAAAAAGTAACACCAAAGCCATATATGTCTGCTATTTCTAAACAAAGGGGATACCAGTGAAGCATTTACAACCATTTGTGCCATAATTGCACAAGCTGTTTGTAAATAATTTCAGTGAGAAACCTAAAGTTTATGAAAAAGTGAACAATTTTTTTTTTTATTTGACCGCATTTCGCGGTGAAATGGTAGCATGAAAAACCAAAATGGGCCTAGATCAATACTTTGGGTTGTCTACTACACTACAGCTAAAATTAACTCTACAAGCTCCCAAATTAACCCCTTCACTGCTGGGTATAATACACATGTGGTGCGCAGCGGCATTTAGCGGCCTTCTAATTACCAAAAAGCAACACCAAAGCCATATATGTCTGCTATTTCTGAACAAAGGGGATCCCAGAGAAGCATTTACAACGATTTGTGTCATAATTGCACAAGCTGTTTGTAAATAATTTCAGTGAGAAATTGAGGAGATGATGACATCCCCACCTTGTGAAAAAGTTAGTGAAAAAGTTATTGATTTTTTTTTATTTGATGCATTTGGCGGTGAAATGGTGGCATGAAATATACCAAAATGGGCCTAGATCAATACTTTGGGTTGTCTACTAAAACAATATATTTACATGTGAAGGGTTATTCAGGGATTCCTGACAGATATCAGTGTTACGCTAATTTTGAAAAAAAAAAAAATGGTTTGCAAATAGCAAAGTGCTACTTGTACTTATTGCCCTATAACTTGCAAAAAAGCAAAGAACATGTAAACATTGGGTATTTCTAAACTCAGGACAAAAATGTAGAAACTATTTAGCATGGTTCTTTTTGGTGGTTGTAAATGTGTAACAGATTTTAGGGGTCAAAGTTAGAAAAAGTGTGTTTTTCTCAATTTTTTCATCATATTTTATCATTTTTTTAAAGTAAATTGTAAGATATGATGAAAATAATGGTATTTTAAAAAAGTATTTAATTTAATGGCGAGAAAAACAATATATAATTTGTGTGGGTATAGTAAATGAGTAAGAGGAAAATTACAGCTAAACACAAACACCGTAGAAATGTAAAAATAGCCCTGGTCCCAAACTGTCAGAAAATTGAAAAGTGCTGTGGTCACTAAGGGGTTAAACTCTGTCAAAATTGTGTGTGTGTATATATATATATATATATATATATACACACACACACTCTCTCTCCTGCTTTCTAATGTGCAATCTAATCCCCAGTACAAGATAAAGCTGTCAAAAGGCCAGCAACATCACTGATCTGTGTAATTGCAATGCTTCTGTCACAGGGAGCAATAATACGTGCAAGGCAAGATGGCAGCACCCAGTATAAAGATGTAGAGTTTTGCCAACTGACTTCTGCATTGGATTAAAATCAGAGAACAACTTTTAGGAGAACTGCAGTTACAGGAGGAAAAACAATAGCATAACCATGTTGCTGTAGTTGTACCCATCAGTAAAATGTCATTTTGAGTACCATAGAGCAGAACCAGGACAGCAATGTCCAACCTAACTCCTGAGGGAAGACAATCTGGCCACTAAATTCTTACTGTATAAACATGGTTTCCCAACTTCAGTTCTCAGGGCACACTAACATGTCAAAATGTTATGATTGCTCTTAATGAGAACAGGTTAGATACTGGACAACCAGTAGGCAAACATAGAATAGTGTTAGGCACTGTCATGCCCTAGACCCTCCCCAATTCTTCTTTCCCCTCAGTTGCCAGTAAAAATGCAGTGATTTTACCCCCAACTGCTGGTAAACTCTGGTGACTATTATTAAGAAAAATAGCAGTGATGCTACTTTCTTGGCAGCCAGTCACGCAATACATTTAGTCATCCTTGGTAGCCAGTAACACATATGCACAAACTATTGACTTAGTCCATTTTCAAATGTACTTCTATTATCCAATTTGCTTATGTAATTCTTCTTTGTTGAAGAGATATCTAGATGGCTAACAAGCACATGCCTGGATCACTACATGACAGGAAATAGTGCTTGCAAAACAAACATTGTGTAATAAAAAAACATGTTAAATAAGATAAATGTCTATATTTTTATATTTAGCTGATATCAATGTAGCACATGTTATAAACTACCTAATCTCTCCTTTTGATATATGTGCAAAATAAATAAAAAATACATACAAGCTCATAAACTTAATCAAATGTCAACTTTTTCCTTTGTAAATAATAAATACCAAATGTGGACTTTTGCTGTACAATTGCCAGCCCACCCAAGGTAGATTTGCTTGAAGCAAGACTATTTGATCTGAGTTTGCTGAAATCTACAATTTGTTAAATCTCCTTATTTGTATTCGTAAGCATTCAACCACTTCCAAAAGAATTCTTTGTCATAGTCTTAAGTCAAACTCTTCTGTACATTCATAACATCTTCATTTTATGTCCAAGGAAAAATGAAGGTTGTTGTGTTAACCACATGTAGTGCAAAATAAAATAAAACATTGTTAATCATACAACATTTATTTTAAAAATTATATTATTATCCACATTTTAATGGCATGAGATTATTTTTATGCACAGCTGGTAAGGAGCCAGATTATAAGTGGAGTGCAAAATATCGCTTTAGCTAAAGCAATATTTGTGCTCCACTTTGTAATACCAGCGCATGCAAATGTGCGCTGGTATTACAGGTAAGGTGCAATGCAAACGTGACCTCGTGTTCACATTGCACAAAAGCATTGCCCTCAAGAGAGGGTGCGTCCATAGGCTCCAATGGGAGCTTCACTGTCATGCCACCAGACACGGCAAGAGAACTAGCGAAGCGAAGAGGATAAGTAGCGCATCGATGGTAGCAAATTGTAAATATATATATATGTATGTTATTATATACATATATATTTATGTGTTAATATGTGTATATACACATATTTATTTTTATATATATATATATATATATATATATATATATATATATATATATATATATATATATATATATATATATATATACATAAACCGCTATGTAAAGGCACTTTTCAGTTCCATTTTTTTTTCTAACACCCCACAGCCGCCGACTTTAGCCCCCAAAAACTTCTAAGTGCAGATTTTTTTTTTTAATTTAGCTCTCCACTTGTAATCTAGCTAAATGTGTGCTTCAAATACAAAATTCTAATCTAATCTAAAAACAGATCAGACTGGGTGAGTGTATTGTCCAGTGAAAATGTTAAATTCTAACAATGATCAAGACTAACTTTCAGACAGTAATTTTAAATATTTATATAGTTCTTACCATGCAATATTTAAGCTAATACATGTTTTAAATTTGATTGGATGTTTGAAAAGTACAGCAAAATTAGAGTTGGGGCATAAATGTCACATTTTTTATTGTTTCTTCTTACAAAAGTTTTAATACAATGTATTACAGTTTTTTAACAGATTGATTGTTGAGGTTTTCTCTGCCTATTAGTAACACTGTAGGAGTTGTCCTTACTTTCCAGTAGGAAAACTGATCTTGTTTTTTTTTTTTTATGCAAAATATATTTTAGAGAATGTTTCCTTTATCTGAAGATACGAAACTCTTTAAATGTCAGTTACATAGAGTGTTAAAAAGATCCTGCCTTTTAAGTATCAAGAAGGGGTTAATCGCTTCTCTATAAAAGGAACAAAAACAGTATTCAATTAACTCCTTCACTACTTTTCTGTTCTAATCCCCTAATTAGCAGTCTTTTAAAAGTGAACAATTTTACTGACTTAAGGTTTTAAATTACACTGTGCTCTGGACTTAGAGTTACATTTACTGCAAAGAATGTACCTTGGGGGTTAGTAGACAGATTAAAGAATAGTTTCTGCTTTAAGACACTTTCCATGTAGTTTACCTCTGATATTTAGCCAATCCTACTTCTTTCAAATATTGTTGTATGTAGTAATTATCCAGGTGTTGTGATCATAAATACAATCACTGGGTATTTAATTTCAGTATATTCACACTATTTCATCTTTGTATGCTTCTGTTTCTTTCAATATCACATTGGTTTTCTACCCATTACACTTATGCTGGTTTCAAAGAAAAAAACAACAACTTATTTTTACATTCTGAAAACATTTTTCAAAATATGAACCTTAAAATATAAAATCCAAGAGCTGTACATAAAAAAAAAAATTGGAATTAAACTGCTTGTATTTCCAAAAAGAGTTGCTATAAAGTTATTTCTATATAATGTTTATCTAAATGACCTCTCTCTTTGTGAATGTCGCTCTAGTAACAAAATATCTCAGAAGCACTGTTTACATGGTCACAATGCAGCTGCCACTATATCCCTTTTAAAGAATGTTGTAGCCATAGGTTATATTGTTACCTGGAGACAAACTTACATCAACCCCTGGGATGAAAGAGAAGATCTATATACACAGCCATTAAAGGGACAGTAAACAGATTGTAATTAAAACATTTTTCTCCAGTCTTCCAGTAGATTAGTATAATGTAGACAGTGCCCAGAAAAAGGAACAAACAAATGTGATATAGATAAATATACAATACATTTTATTGTGGTTTAAAATGTACACAATAAAACCACTAAGTACATATGGTACCAAGTGTAGTAGTAACAGATTGTCTCAAGTAGAAAAAATATACATATAAAACATGTAAAACACAAAATAAATTTAAAATACACAAGAGAGACAAAACACTGTTTGCCTGGCCAGGTCCACACTCTACTACGCGTTTCGGGGCTCCACTGCCTTCCTCAGGTTACTGTAGATTAATATATCAACAGAGTAGAACAGGTTACCATCTTGTTTGCTGCAATTGTTTTTCAGTTGTCAATTCCACCCATTATTTTGCTTATTTGGACGAGCCATTCTGAGCTTTTGTCTAAAGGTGACAGGGTTGCCACTGCCAATGTGTTAACCACAATAATATAAGATATTCAACTGCAAATTATGGAGATACATGTTTCAGGTTTAAATGGACATAAAACCCAAACATTTACAGTCATGATTCAGATACAGAATACAATTTCCAAACAACTTTCCAATTTACTTCTATTATCAAATTTTTAATATATTTGTTATCGTTTGTTGAAAGCAGGAAGGTAAGTTCAGGAGTGTGCACGTGTCTGTAGCACTATATGGCAGCAGTTTTGCAACAATGTTATACATTAGCGAGAGTACTAGATGGCAGCACTTTCCTGTGATGCTGGAAAGTGCTGCCATCTAGTGCTCCAGACATGTGCACGCTATCTATCTAGATATCACTTCAACAAAGAATAACAAGTGAACCAAGCAACTTTGATAATAGAAGTAAATTGGATTTTTTTTAAAATCATAAAAGATAAAAATTGGGTTCCATATCCCTTTAAGCATGTGAAACCTGCCATGTGCTCTTTCAGATTTCAAAACTGGAAATTCCAGGTAAGGGGGGCAAAATAAATAATGAAAGCACATTGCAAAGTTGTTTTAATAAGCATAATTAAAAAAAATTAAATCATAATGCAGATAAGATCATTCAATTTTAAACAACTTTACTTCTATTATATAGCAGCAGTTTTGCGAGAATAATATACATTAGCAAGACCCCTAAATGGTAGCACCTTTTACTGCCATATATTGGTCCAGACACGTGCACACTACCTTCCAAGGTATCTCTTCAACAAAGAATACCATGAGAATGAAGCAAATTTAATAATAGAAGTATATTGGAAACAGTTTTAAAATTGCATGCTCTGAATCACACAAAAAAATGTGTTTCATGTCCCTTTAAGATCATTAACATGACATTCTTGCACCAGACAGCTGAGGGAATGGGTTGGAAAAATTCACCATACTCTCCATGCCACAATATTGCAGACAGATATATATTAGCAAGCTGCCCTTTCCCTAGCTATTGTTACATTTAATTTAATCATAAAAGTAAAATAGGTTCCTTCAGTTGCTCAAATAAAAAAAGAAAAGAAAGACTGTGTTATACGGAGATAAAATGTTCTACTCTTCCACAAAAACTCATTATTTGATTAATTTTACAGATACTTTTGTTCTTTTTTTCAATTACAGCCCATCCAATAATAGTTATCTTTCAAATAATCCAACTCTTAAGGTATTACCAGTCTTGAATTTCATGTGTGATAGGTGTTTGTGATATTCTAGTTTTGGCAATGAATACTTATTGCAGTGGGAATATAAAGAAATAAAGCAGCTCACTCTATTGGCATTTTAGCAACTCTTTACAGAATAAAGTGTTCATCAATCCACATAGGCTTCCCCCCCCCCTTTTTTTTTAATAAAGCAAGGCAAATTGTCACTGCTCTCTGCAGGTCATTTTTTTTACAGTTTATGATCTTTTTTTCCAGAACTGCCCTCTGATTTCCATATGTGCTGTTTTGTGAAATATGGAATTAAAATATAATGTGCTAGATTACAAGTGGAGCTCAATCGATAGCGCAGGATGCGTTGTCTTTTGCCCAACCTTGCACAAAGAATAATGCACAACCTTGTATTATAAGGGGATAATTAAATATGTTAGCCAAAGGATCTTAAAGGGGCATTAAACCCAAACAACTTTACAATTTACTTCTGTTATCAATTGTGCTTCGTTCTCTTGGTATATTTCATTGAAGAAGCAGCAATTCAATCTTTTGCGCTCTCTCTCTCCCCCCATCTCTTCTGCACTCTCTCTCTCCCCCTCTCTTTAGCGCTCTCTCTTTCTCCCTCTCTTTTGCGCTCTCTCTGTCCCCTCTCTGTTGCACTCTCCCTACCCCCTCTCTTTTGCTCTGTGTCTCTCTCCTTTTTTTTGCTCTCTCTCTCCATCCCTCTCTTTTGCTCTCTCTCTCCATCCCTCTCTTTTGCTCCCTCTCCCCCCTCTCTTTTGCTCCCTCTCTTTTGCGCTCTCTCTCCCCCTCTTTTGCGCTCTCTGTTTCCCCCCTCTCTTTTGAGCTCTCTGTTTCCCCCCCTCTCTTTTGAGCTCTCTCTCCCCTCTCTCTTTTGCGCTCTCTCTCCCCTCTCTTTTGCTCCCTCTCCGCCCCTCTCTTTTGCTCTCTCTCCCTCCTCTCTTTTACACTCTCTCTCCCCCCTCTCTTTTGCGTTCTCTCTTTTGCGCTCTCTCTCCCCCCTCTTTTGTGCGCTCTCTCTCCCCCTCTCTTTTGCACTCTCTCTTTCCCCCTCTCTTGTGCGCTCTCTCTCTCCGCATTTTCTGCGTGCTCTCTATCCCCCTCTCTTTTGCGTTCTCTCTCTCCCCCTCTCTTTTGCGCTCTCTCTCCCCTTCTCTTTTGCGCTCTCTCTCCCCTTCTCTTTTGCGCTCTCTCTCTCCCCTTCTCTTTTGCACTCTCTCTCTCACCCTCTCTTTTGCGCTCTCTCTCCCCATCTTTTGTGCTCTCTGTCTCCCCCTCTCTTTTGTGCTTTCTCTTCCCTTCTCTCTTTTGCGCTCTCTCTCCCCCCTCTCTTTTGCTGTCTCTCCTTTTTTTGTTCTCTCTCTCCATCCCTCTCTTTTGCTCTTTCTCTCCATCCCTCTCTTTTGCTCTCTCCCCCCTCTCTTTTGCTCTCTCTCCCCCCTCTCTTTTGCTCTCTCTCCCCTCTGTTTTGCTCTGTCTCTTTCCCCTCTCTTTTGCTCTCTCTCCCCCGTCTCTTCTACACTTTCCCCTCTCTTCTGCTCTTCCCCCTCTCTTTAGATATTTCTTTTTGTCTCTCCCCCTCTCTTTCTATTTCTCTCCCCTCTCTGTTGCGCCGACTGAGCCCAACCATGCCCACGTCACGCCCGACCATGCCCCCGACCATGCCCGGTCCTTTTTTTATCATCACACAACAAATGCTTGGGCAGCCCTGCTTCCTGCTTTTGTGCAACCAATCACAGGAGAGCAGGGATTGTTAGTTAGTGGAGAGGTTAGAAAACTGTGGTCTTACAACCCCAACTTCTAAACTAGAAGATTGCAGCCTGCACCATGAGGGATACAAATTTCTTCCAAACCTTGGTAAACGCCCCCCAATGTAATATTTATGTGTCTGTAAAAAGATTCATTTTCTTGTTTTCAAAAAAGCAACTGTCTATAAAAATGCAACAACAATACTAAGCAAAGAAATTCCTTCATTAAATATCAAATTCAAAATCCTTCAATAAATATCAAATTCCATCATGCAATATTTAATATGGTAAGAAACGAAGTTAACCTCTAAAGAATCATAAATACGTCAACAAGCAGCAAACAAAAACAAATAAAAAGTGGTAAAAGAGCCCATAAGTAAGTAACTTGATAATGTTAACATAAAATTTGCATTTTCTTAATCTATTACATAGACGGGCTCCTGTTATCAAGATGCGGAGGCAGCAGCAGTGCAGTCTCGCTCATGTGATCCTGCAAACTGTTCTTTAAAGAGTTATTAAAGTAAAAATTAAACGTTCATGATTCACATTGAGCAACTTACAAAACTTTCCAATTCACTTCCATTATCTAAATGTGCACAATCTTTTTATTTGCACGCTTTCACAGATTATACGTATATGCATTGTGATTGGCTGGTGGCAGTCACATGATGCAGTAGGAAAGAAAATAGAACTTTATAAAAATTGTCAGAAAGAAATCTACTACTCATTCAAACTAAATGCTTTTTCATTATCTTTTTATAATTGATTTTTCTGATTATGCTATTCTACTACAAGTATGTTTAGTGGTTATTTAAGAACCATCATTATCTGTAATGATTGACAAGGCCCACAGTCAGGAGTAGTAAGAGTGAAAGGACTTTTAATCAACATCTCATTCTTGAACAAAAAATAATTTAAAAAAAAATTAAAAAGAGATAAGACCACTGATTTGAAACCAGAGTTTGAAGAGTTTGAAGAAAGTCAGTTATCTAATCAAGTTAGGAACACTTACAGGAATTATGTCGAACACCGTTCCACGGAAAGCTGGGACACTTATCAACAGGCCAGAAGAGAAAGAGATACATTTCTACAACAGAGATCTCAAAAGGAAGAGGTCAAAATCAGCATGCAATATAGAGGCCAGTATGGTGATTCAACTAAACACTTAGCAAAATTAATAAAGAATAGGAAGAAGAAGAATTATATCCCAGTCATCAAAGAGACTGACATTTCCTATACGGATACCAGAGAAATTAATAGAGTACTTTTCTCCTATTTTCAGAAATTATACTCCATGCAAACCACCAATAAATATAATCAAGAAAGATTCTGGTCTAAAATCCAGCTACCTCAAATCCAGGAGGACGAGTTGAGATTACTTAACGCTCCAATTACAGCAGAGGAAATTGATAAAATGATTAGTAAGATGCGGTTGAATAAAGCACCTGGGCTGGATTGCCTCCCGGTAGAATTTTATAGGATTTTGGCACCAGAAATTATCCCAACTTTAGAAAAATTGTTTAATAACTATTTCCATTCAGACAATGCTATCTCTTCCTATTTCTCTGCTGCTAATATCACATTAATTCTTAAGAAAGGGAAAAACCCTCAAGATCCGGCCTCCTATAGGCCTATATCTGTTCTCAACACAGATTATAAAATTTTAATGGCTATTCTGGCAGATTATCGTCATTCTTAGGTAATCTCGTACATGCTGACCAGACCGACTTTATTAAAGCAAGGTCCTCGACAAAAAATATTCGTAAGATAGTGACCTTCCTGGACTATTTTTATTATTTAAAACAAAAGGAAGGGGAAAAAACTCTTACAGATGATTATGCTATTCTTTCGCTCGATGCCGAAAAGGCATTTGATGCTATCAGGTGGGAGCATTTATTTAAAGTATTAGAGAAATTTGGTTTTAAGAATCAATTTGCTCATTTTATCCAAAAAATTTACTCAAAACCAATTTCCTTCCTTATTGTTAACGGTTGTCTCTCCCAAAAAATTATTCTAGAACGGGGAACAAGACAGGGGTGCCCATTGTCACCCCTGCTGTTCAACCTTGCACTGGAACCCTTGGCGATTCGTTTGAGATCACTTCTTAGAGGAATTAATGTGGGCCCATATACATTAAAAACCCTGCTGTATGCAGACGATTTATTGCTATTTCTAAAAGGCTGTTCCTACTCAATACCGGTAACATTACAATGCTTGGAAGAGTTCAGCTTGTTTGCTGGTTATAAAGTTAATTTTAATAAAAGCGAGCTTATGTGGATAAACAAGGTTAGAACTAGCTTTCAAGATCACCCATTCAAATTAGTTGAAGAAATTACCTATTTAGGTATTGTTTTACATAATAATCCAAAAAATTGGTACAGGCTTAATTTCTCACCTCTTCTGCAGAAAATCAAAACTGATCTTGAATTGTAGACATCATTTCGTTTATCTATCACTGCTCGCGTCAATTTGGTCAAGACAATTATCTTTCCTTGGTTACTTTATCCCCTTCAGAATCTTCCCCTTTTTATTCTTAGTAAGGACCTCCGGAAATTATACGCTTGCTGCTCGAAGTTCATTTGGGATAAAAAGAAAGTGCGTATTTCTCTGGATAGATTAATGCAAAAATTTGAAGCTGTAGGTCTTGCGTTCCCTAATTTTAAGTTTTATAATTGGGCCTGTTTAATAAAGACAGCTATAGATTGGATTGCGGAAACTGAGTTAATTTCCTCTTTTGAGATGGAGACTTATCTGGTCTCTCCCTATACGCTCAAGGCAATACTACATTGTCCAGTTCAATTACTACCAGGTAAATTATCTGCTCTAATCTCAATAAAGAACATAGTTGTAGCATGGCAGAAATGTTGTACAATGCTCGGTATAGATTTCACATTTTCCCATTTTCTGCCAATGATTGGAAATCCACAATTCTCTCCTGGATGCGATCAAATAGAATTTATAAATTGGGCAGAAAAAGATCTCAAATGCTTTTCTCAATTCTTTACACAGGAAGGGCAGATAATATTATTTGAAACTCTATCCCAGAACTATCAGTTACCCAAATCTAATTTCTTTGCGTATTTACAAGTACGCCACTTTATTAATTCTAGAAAATGGGGAACGGGTGAGATGGCTGCGTGGTCGGATTTCAATTTATGTATACAAAGATTTGTGTCAGGTAATCCGTCTATCTCCCTTTTATATGATATTATGCTCTCGAAACAAGCCCAAATTTATATAGATAAGCTAATTATAACGTGGTTGCCAAGCTTTCCTCTATTAGAATCGGGAAAAATTAAACAAACTATGTTAAATTTAAAAAAATGTGAAATTCCCAGGAGTTGGAGAGAATCACATCTAAAATTAATTAATAATTATTATTTATCCCCAGCACGTTTAGCCAAATGATATCCTGCGAATGACGGAACTTGTCCTCGTTGTAGGAAAACTAAATCAGATACTTTACATATGTTCTGGTTTTGTCCAAAAATTTTACAACTATGGCGTAAGGTAGAATATTGGTTTAATGTGCACTATAAGACAGCATTCACTCTATCAGTGAATGAGATAGTGTGGTTAATTGATTCTACTAATAGAAACTTCCAAGCAAATACCTTGAACAGTATTATTCTAGCGACTAGACATCAAATTTTGAAAGACTGGAAATCCACTACAGTTCCTAGTTTTTCACAAATTTTGAAACAGATTCAAAATCAAATTATATATGAATCATTCCACTTGCAAAATACTACGGAAAATAAAATAAAAATCTTCTTATTTAGATGGCTTCCTGTTATCAAATCTTAGACTTTAGCTATACAAAAAAAGTATTCTTACTCCATTCTTGTCGTCCTATTCTTTCATGGATTTAGTGGCATTGGATCTTTTTCCACACTCCTGGATAACAAACTATAGGGCGGGGTAGGGGAGGGAAGGGGAGGAGGAGAGGCTTGGTCTGAGAGGCCTTCTTTTTTTTTTTTTTCTCCCTTTTCTTATCCCCTCCTTCTTTCCCTGTATGAATGTGGGTCACGGTGGAAGGTTAGGGTTCGGGATAAAAAGATAGAAAATAATTCCAACACCTCGTACCAAATTTGATGCTGGGTTATGCCATTTTTGTTTTGTATGAATAATGTATGACAAAGATATACTCTGTTTAAGTTCTTGTTCTTATAATATTTTTTTTTTTTATACTACTGTTCATCGGACCCTGCGTGGTATATTAAGGTGGAATGTACCTGGTTGTTGGTGATGTAAATAAATAAATATTTGAAGAAAAAAATGATAGCGTAACCTATATTGTAACGTTAGGTAATTGTAATAAGGTTTAATATTAATATATAGCGATATTTAGTTGTAATGATTTGCATCGATACTGTGTTAATAATATAACAGTGGGGGCGCTGATAAACTACAACCTATGAGCACTATCTCAAATATGACCTGTTAGCTCGAGTTTATATATATTAGTTTATAAGTTAAAAGATATATAAATATATCTATCACACTGCAGTGGATATGTAAGCACGATTCCTCTTTAAATAGTGCTTTAAAAAGTTAAAAGGCAAACCTTGACTTCAAGTAATGTTAATTGGTCAAATGGCTGTGTATTTTTAAGTCCCGTATATGGAGATGCCGTTACTGAGTTATCCTGTGTTTCTTGCTCTGTGCTAGTGATTCAATGTATGAAGCTGAGTCCAGACCGGAGTTTCCAGGTCTTTCAACCAGCTTTGTAGCGCTCCCCTATACTGTTTACAGATTTACATGTCAATAGTTTCATGTCAGATTTCTATCAAGTTACCCTTCTGTCTCTATTGTGGACCAGCGCCTCCAACTACATACACACATGTTTGCGTCCGTTTGGGAGAAAGCTGAAGGGCCGGCTGCGGTCACAGCTCTTTTTTAACATCTACCATATTGTTACACATTTGTTTTCCTGTTAATAGTTTAGTACTTGGAGTGGCTATATAGTGGCATAGGGGTTAATAGGATAGGTTTTGTGGTGGGTATATGGCAGCATTAGGGTTAATAGGATAGGTACCTGTTGTGGGTATGCGGCTGTTTAGATCTTTATTAGTGTAGTGTTAGTTTGCATGGGGTACTTCGGTTTAGGGGTATTAGGATTAGGGGTTAAGCACGGTAGTTATATTCAAGGGATCCCTTGAATATTTTAGGAGAGGGTGATCCTTTTTCCAACTCAGTGATTCTGTTTTTGAATTGTCTTTATTTTTGCTTGACATTATGGTGTTATATCTTTCACTTGGATGTTATAAGTTGCACTGAGTAATTACAACTGGATAAACAAAAACTGTGTCTGTCTTTATTTCAGGCTGCAAAGCAACAAAATCAATCAGGTGTAGCTGATCACATTATTAATGGCACACAAAGCCATTTGACCTTCAACTTTGATGAGCTGTAGACATATTGATTAGCTCAGCATGGAGCATCTCAGTCCCTGGTAGTGCCACTGAAGCAAACAATCAACTATGGGTGGCAAGGCACTGTGAAAAGATCCCTGGGATAATGTTGTGGACAGGCACAAGTCAGGAGATGGATACAAGAAAATATCAAAGGCATTATCAATGCCTAGAAGCACAGTGAAGTCTATTATTAAGAAGTTGAAGGTATTTGGTACAGACCCTCTCTGTATCAGGACGTCGCTCCAAACTGGAAGAAAGAGCCAGGAAGAAACCGGTCAGAGAGGCTACCAAGAGGAGCACAGAAACTCTGAAGCAGTTGCAGGAATGTATGACAAACAGTGGTCATTATGTGCATGTGACAACAATATCATAAATTCTCCACAAATGTGGCTTGTATGGGAGGGTTGCAAGAAAAAAGCCACTCCTCAAGAAAGGCCACACGCAGTCACGACTGAGCTTTGCCATAACACACCTAGGAGATTTTGAGGCCACGTGAAAAAAGGTGTTATGGTCAGATGAAACTAAAATGTAATTATTTGGCCTCAACAACAAATTATATGTCTGAAGGAAATCCAATACAGCTCACCATCCAAATAACACCATACCTACAGTAAAGCATGGAGGTGGTAATATCCAGTTATGGGAGTGTTTCTCTGCAGCAGGCACTGGAGCACTTGTCAAGATAGAATGAATAATGGATGGAGCAAAATACCATCAAATTCTTGAGGAAAATCTGCTGCCCTCTGCTAGGAAGTTGTCAATGGGAAGAAGGTTTACCTTCCAACATGACAATGACCCAAAGCACACAGCAAACACATTACCACACAGTGGTTGAAGGAGAAAAAGGTGAATGTCCTTGCATGGCCTAGTCAGAGCCCAGACTTAAAGGGACAGTCTAGGCCAAAATAAACTTTCATGATTCAGATAGAGCATGTAATTTTAAACAATTTTCCAATTTACTTTTATCACCAATTTTGCTTTGTTCTCTTGGTATTCTTAGTTGAAAGCTTAACCTAGGAGGTTCATATGCTAATTTCTTAGACCTTGAAGGCCACCTCTTTTCAGAATGCATTTTAACAGTTTTTCACCACTAGAGGGTGTTAGTTCGCATATTTCATATAGATAACACTGTGCTCGTGCACGTGAAGTTATCTGGGAGCAGGCACTGATTGGCTAGACTGCAAGTCTATCAAAAGAACTGAAATAAAGGGGCAGTTTGCAGAGGCTTAGATACAAGATAATCACAGAGGTTAAAAGTATATTATTATAACTGTGTTGGTTATGCAAAACTGGGGAATGGGCAATAAAGGGATTATCTAACTTTTAAAACAATAAAAATTCTGGTGTATACTGTCCCTTTAAACCCCATTTAATATCTGTGGCATGACTTGAAGAATGCAGTCCACAAATGGTCACCATTAAATGTAACAGAACTGGAGCAGTTCTGCAAAGAAGAGTGGGTAAATATTGTACAGTCTAGATGTGCAAAGTTAGTAGAGACATATCCCAACAGACTAAAGGCTGTAATTAAAGCAAAAGGTGGTTCAACAAAATACTGGCACAAGAAGGGTGATCCTTTTTCCAACTCAGTGATTATGTTTTTGAATTGTCTTTATTTTTGCCTGACATGTTGGTGTTATATCTTTCAATTGGATGTTATAAGTTGCACTGAGTAATTACAACTGGATAAACAAAACTGTGTCTGTCTTTATTTCAGACTGCAAAGCAACAAAATATGATTATTTTCAAAGGGGGCGATTATTTTCAATACCCACTGTATCCATTTATTTAAATATTGGCTCATGAGATCCTCTATGTGGTGATCAATGTTAAATAGCAATACTGAAATGGCACGCTATTTTGAGCTTTTGATCGCGTGCAAAAACACTGCCAGAAGTAAACTTAACCCAACCTGGTTAGCGAGCACATTACAAGTTCAAAGTAAGTTGTTTGCACACGAACCAAAGCCGACGCGCAATAATTTCAGGACTTAAGATATCATTACCACATTAAAGGGACTATATACACCAATTTTCAAATAATTGCATGTAATAAACACTACTATAAAGGTGAATATGCACAGATACTGATCTAAAAATCCAGTATAAAGCCTTTTTAAAAAATCCTTAAAAGCATCCAGTTTAGCATTGTTAATGAGGTTTGGCTGGGACACCCAGTGAAAGGGGCTGGGGAAACAGGAACAGTAAACACCCCCCCCCCTGCATATGAAAAGACAGATTATACAAACAAGAGCCACAGTAATATGTAGACATCAGTATACAACTAAAGCTTGAAAAATTATAAAAACTTTTTTTATTGTTTTCAGTTATTTGAGTGGAAAGGGCTCCAAAGTATATATAAATATGTATATATGTGTATACATACACATCTTTAGACATGTATGTGTATGTGTATATATACACAGTATAATTAGCCCTTTCCATTCAACTACCTTGTCATATACCGTATACCTTTTAACCCTTATAATTATTTGTTTACTATTTCTATGAATAGGTTTTATTAGATGGTATGTGTATATATGTGCAACACTTTATTTTAATGTATTTATTTTGTGTTTGGTGCTACTTTTAATTTAGCCCTAATCTTTTACTCGAGGACATCAGTCGCATTAACCAGGTGAGCACAAATTTAGTTTGTTCTCGTACTGTTGCATTCACTTTCAATTTGTAATTTGAGCACAAGCTAGCGTTGGTGCGTGCAATATTTCAATATTGGGCCAGATTAAGAGTGGAGCGGTAATTATCACTCATGCATGATAACCTGACACATGTTAAATTAAATTGTGCTCAAGTCTTTTTTTAATGTCAGCTTATAATGAGCATGTTACTTCCGACAAACTCCCGTGATAAAACCTTTATTGCTTGTGGGTTACAGTTAGCACTCCAACCATGATCTGGTCCATCTTTTTTAAAACCATGTTTATTAAAATGGCAATACAAATATGTATTTTCCACACTTTTTGATACTAGTTTCTTACATATTATAATATATACATAAAATAATGTTAAAGTTTGAATCTGCTGGGCCCTCTAAAAAAAAAGAAAAAAGAAAAAAAAAGATATATACAATATATTGTCAGTATATTTATAAGAATCTTAGCAGTACTCTCCAAACAATATGTGAGTATATGACAGGGTTATAACTGAATATATTTAACAATCTTTCTTTAAACTGAACCCACAATCAAATATGCATATACTAAGACAATAAAATTTATATAAATACCTGAATTCTTTATTATTAGTAAATATATATGAACACATTGAAATATATATATATTTGTAAGAATCAGAATATGAGTCAATATTATACGCATTTAAAAACTATTCAAATATGCTATGCAAAATTCATAAAAGTCTGCCCTTAAAATTAGCCTTACTCACAGCAGCCTTTCATTCAATTAACACAATGAGAGTAAAGTATAAACCACTGAACATTTAGACTGATAGAATTTTTAACAGTGCTTAGTAAACAATAGGATAATATATATATATATATATATATATATATATATATATATATATATGCTCAGCTATTTAGCTGTAATTGATTCTAATACAATTCTAATTAGGACACTAAAATACCTATATTCTTAATGTGAACAGCTACTTAAATGTCTATTTATTTAAACTGGAATAAATGCTTATTTACTTATAATTAAAACCAATTCTAAGATGTATATATATATATATATATATATATTCTATATTTTGCACAGATGAATTATTTAGCATGCAAGAGACAAACTTAACTTTTATATAGGACTATGAACACAGTTAAAATACTGAGTATTTCCACCAATAACCTTTGTTTCAAATATTAAAAATTAGAACAATTATACTTCACCAATTTGAACCAATTCGTAGGGGTCTTTAGATCATCTCATTTGAAGGAAAGTTATCGCATAGATCAAGGGTAAGTTTCCAGTTTCTTGCTGAAGTGAAATGTGTTCCCAGGTATGGCCGCCAAATATCAAATCACCAGTATCCAGCAAGTCACAAAAAAACTGTCCCTTTGTTTGCATTGCCATTCCTTTTATCTAATCATTGATGACCTTTTTCGTTCACGCCCACGGTGCTTTTCCCTTCTCATTGGATACTTTTGGGGAACGCTCCCCATTGGTTCAGTATATATGGTCGCTATGGAAACGCATCTTTTAACAGTTAAGTCCCTTGACTGTCATACTGGATTCTGGTCATCGGGGGCAGCAGACAAACACAGCAATACATTTAATCATTTCTAAACATTTTACAATATTTCCCATATAATGATTATATTAAACAAGTCTATAACATTGCATTAATCACTTACAGTATTAATTGTAGATGGGGTAGTATAATATCATTTTTCTGATTATTTTGAAACATCATGTGTCTTTAACATTATATTAAAGTAATTATACTGCTAATTATTAGCTTAAAATCTATTAAAAATGTTATCAATATCCTGGCATTTATATACAAATACAGCCTATTTCATATTCAGTACTGCGCTGTATTCCAACATGAACATATTATATTTCATATTTCTAATAAATCCTGGATGTATGAATCTTGTCTATGTAGATCTGACATAAAATAAGTGTTATTAATTTTTCTTTTTAGGTCCACAAATATCTATTTATATTCTTAAAAACACAGAGGCTAAGACATTTTATACTTTCAATATATATAATATATATATATATATATATATATATATATATATATATATATGTTTATATACACATTCATTTCTATGCAGGCAATCTTGTATTTAGCATTTTCAGTAAATTTCAAAATTACCTTGTAACGTGTGTCTATAGCTCACAGGGGGTCACTTAACAGGCAGCTGTCAAAAGCCATAATTTCCTTAATATGCTTGTATCCTCAGATCCCTTCCCAGGTAGAATGATTCTTTAGCAGGCAGGAAGTCCATATATGAGCATGTACCTTTGAGATTCCAGCAAGCTAATTTCCATCTCATTAGGCCTCAAAGACATATCCCAGACACCCCGTCCCCACTCACTGTATGGGGTAAGGGATGTTTGGAAATAGCTCAATGGTTTTTATCCTATCTCAAGTTATAAACTCTGTTCTTTCTCAAAATCACTTTTACAAATTCATTTAAGTGATTGTTGTAAGTTCAATAAACCAAATGTTTTATTGTCCTCATGTGGATGTTTAAAACAACTTTGCATACTGAATGTGGGAGGATGGGACATGAGTTTCAAGTAAATTTTTCGGAATGAATCATTTGGAATTGGTTAGACAAATATATAATATATATATATATATATATATATATATATATATATATATGTATTAATCTTTACATATACCTTGACAATATGTAGGTTTCTCACTGAAGAATGGGCTACTTTAGGTCTTCTATATGAGCAGCATCTAAAAACTGCAAAACAGTTCAGTAGTTAAAGGGTTAATGTCTCTTTAATATTTGAGACTGCTGACTATGTTTGCATTTAGATCATAGGGGATGGAGAAATGGGGGGGGGGCATTATTTGATTCTTGGAACCAAAGCAGCAAAATATCTTAAACCGGCTCTGAGTAGGAGCAATTAAATGCATCTGGAGCAATTAAATGCTTTTTAAAATAGCAGACTGTGGTTAGTGTGAATGTTTTCATGTAGCATAATGTGATCTGATCTCTATTTCTATAAAACATTGCAAATACTTAATAATTCAATGCAATAGTTATAATTAATCGCATGCACTGATCTTTTTTTGTTTGCTTTTTTACCATCTGGTAATTGATCAAAGACACCTTATTTTTCTCTTGCCTCTAAGCAACGTGTTCAAGTCTCTAGATTTATTTGTTATTCAAAGAGCATAGCTAAGCTACTCAGTAACTTTTAAACTATTTCCAAACAATTATGTGCATGTTGAAACACTGGATGGAATTAAGTAGAAAAAAGTTAAGAAAAAATCGTGTTGATTGTAATAACATTTACTTGACCAAAAAATATATTTCTCTGCCAAGAGAAACTATGAAATGCAAAACCTGATAAGCTTTTTTTTCTATTTAAATAAAAGGAACTATTGTTTTTTGGGGGGGAAAAGACACAATTGGAATGATATGATTTTATTATTTTTTTTTTTATTACATTTTGATGTTTTTTTGCTGGGTACATTTTAGTCAGGTGTAGGTGATATTAAATTACACTAAAAAAAGTTTAAACTATTTAAATAGTACAAAGGCTCCTTTATAATACATTTTTGCAATTCATTAAAGATAAAGCAAACTAATTATGGTTTGTTGACAACCTTTAGGCACTTCAACATATCGCAACCAAATGGCACAAGGGGGCTCACATAGTTAAACAGACTTTGACAACATCTTTAATCAGTCTTTTATAAAATCAACCTGAACACTCAATGTTGAGTAACAAATATTGCAGTGATTTAAAGCAGTAGTGCCCAAACTTTAGAGGTTTTCCCGAAGCACCTCCCATTTAAAATACAAAAAACCTGTCTCTATATACCACTATGTCCAATTAAAGGGTTAAAGTATTCTGCCATCCTTTTGAAGCAAACAGGCTTTACCTAAGCAAATTAAAAGATTAATATAACATCAAATGTAGATGGTTTAATATATAGTGTGTCTTTGTAGCATGTATTCTAGCTAGATTATTGAAATATCAAGCCTGTGCTCACTTGTGTGTATATTACAAGTTGAAAGTAAGCACTACCGTTATAAAATAAATAAAAAGTTGCACCAAACAAAATATAAATACATTTTTTTTTAAAAGTTATAAGGGTTTAAAGTATATGGTATATGACAAGTTATGAATGAAAAGAGCTATAATGGATTTTATATATATATATATATATATATATATATATATATATATATATATATATGTATATATATATATATATATATATACACACATACATACATACATACATGTCTAAATATGTGTATGTACTGTATGTATATATACACATATATGTGTGTGTATTGATGTGTATTTATTTGTATATGTGTATACATGTATATACATACTTTTGGAGCCCTTTCCACTCAAATACCTTAAAAATAAATAGAAGTTTCCTCTATATGAAGAAGATTGAATGAAAAATATTCATAAATAACTTTGTGTTACGGCAATAGGTCTAACTCGGTTCAGCATGAGATCGATAAATGTTAGTTTTTTTTACTCCATTGACTTTTATGGAGAGAAGAAGTTAATGTGGCCGTGATATTCAAACTCCTCAAGTTAGCACACCTCTGCTTTTGTTCGCACACAAGCATTTTACATTCAAATTTGTAATACGTGCTAACACCAGCGTGTTACGATTACTTCTGTAGTTGTTTGCGTGCGAATGAAAGTGCAAAATAGCATGTCACTTGTAATATGGCCCTATGTTGGATAATTGAGTAGAGTGACATTGAAAGCATTTTGTTTATTACTCTTTTCTGGTTTACTATTCAGATTATTATTTTTTTCCTGACCATAAATTATAAAGAAATAAATACTTTAAATATGCACATTTAAGAAACCTCCAAAAATATCTACAATAATTCTCTATTTTTAAAGATTAGTAGACCACTAAACACAGCAGAACTGCATAATCAACAAATGCATAATTAAAAGGCAAAAGGTCTTAGTCTGAATTCCAAATGAGTAGATTTTTTAGATCAATTTCCCTTCCCCTGCATCATGTGACAGCCAGCAGCCAATCACAAAATGCATATACTGTGAGTTCTTGCACATGCTCGGTAAAGATGTCCATTCGTTTTTGGATGAATGCACACAATCTAACTTTGATATCTTATTACTGAACATCCTGTCATGGGCATATTTCATTATTTGCCGAAGGTCCACAAACAAGCCACTAACCCCCCTGGAAGACCCATAGTGGCTGGGATTGGCCCACTAAATGAGCCACTTTCTGAACTTATTGATGGGTATCTTCAACCATTTGTTTTGAACTTAACAAGTTACATTAAGGACACGTCTGATGTGATTAGACAGATGGAGAGCCTTGATTGGCATGAGGAATATACCTTTGTCACCATCGACGTGGTCTCACTGTATACTTGTATTCATCATGATAGGGGCATTCAGGCTATTGTATTTTTTCTGGACAATTACTCTAACTATGATGAAGCTTTGAAACTGTTCATTAAGAATTCTGTGGAGTACCTTCTTACACACAATTTTTTCTGTTTGAGGGGGGTTTCTATCTCCAGAGACGTGGGACAGCTATGGGGGCTAAGTTTGCCCCCTCCTATGCCAACCAGTATATGGGTTGGTGGGAGCTGTCCCGCGTCTATGGAGATGGGAACCCCTTCAGGCAGTACATACAGTATTACGGTCGCTACATTGACGACGTCCTGCTAATTTGGAAGGGTCCAGTATCTCTTCTTGAACAGTTTCTACTTTATCACAAAGACAATTCTTTGAATTTACATTTTACCATGGAGGTTAAAAAGTCTTCAATTTCTTTTTTAGACATTGAATTACGCTCCAATTTGGCAACCAATAGAATTGATACTGAATTGTTTCGCAAACCGAGTGCTGGAAACACTATTCTTAATGCCCGGTCATGTAATCCAAGACATACTATCAATTCTATCCCTAAGAGCCAATATATAAGGGTTAAACGTAATTGTAGTAATCCTAAGAGCTATTTGAAACATTCCGAGGACCTTACAGATAGATTAATTGAGAGAGGGTATTCTGAGACAGCCTTAGAACAGGTGAAAAAAAGAGGCTGATCAGGTAGAAAGGCAAGACCTCTTTCATTCTGACACTTCCAAAAAAACAAGTAGATTTAATAAACTCAAATTTATTACTGCATATAGTGTTGAGTTTGGCAAAATCTGTGATATTATACGCAAGGCACTTCCTATTTTGGAGACTGATGACAGTCTCAAGTCTATACTCAAAGAAGGCACATGTTTTGTATCACGAAAGGCACAAACATTAGGGAATTTATTATCCCCGTCTATGTTGCCAGGACCCCCACAGAGAAAAAATTGGCTTTCAATCAAACCAGGTTTTTTTAAATGTGGTAGCAGGAGGTGCAAGTCTTGTTCCTATGCTTCTTTTGGAGCAAGTTTTGTGTCTACTGCCAAAAGTAAACTTTTTGAAATTCGAGAGCATATGACTTGCAATTCCTGCTATGTTATCTATCTTTTGACATGCAAGGGATGTTTCAGGCAGTACATAGGTCAAACGACCCGTGCCTTGAAGGACCGTTTTCTGGAACATTTACGTTCCATAGAGGACCCTGAGTCCACCACTCCAATATCCCTACATTTCAAAAAATGTCAGAACTCTGATAGTTCACTCTTGACGTTCCAGGCTATCCAACTAATTCCCAGACACCCTAGGGGTGGTAACAGAGGTGTAATCTTAAGCAAAAGAGAAATCTTTTGGATTTTCTATTTGGATACCCGGTTGCCGAATGGCTTAAATTCAGAGTGGGATGTAAAACTTTATGTAGATCAAAAATGAATTAGCCTTAAATTGTTCCTTTTATTCTGTTTGTCATATTTAATGTTATTTCACAGCTGTCACTTTAAACTTATATAGCAAACTATATTTCTTTTTCTTTTTCATTTATTAAAATAGCCATTTATTTTTTACTTTTGCAATACAGTAACAATTGACAATATATTTACTTAGCATTTGTGCATAGTATTTGCTTGTCTGACACTATATTTGTTTTAAGTGTATTTCAATTGTCTGTTATTTTTATGCAGTTGCAAAAGTAAAGGGCGTTAATTATTCCCCCAGCCATACACCCATCATTTTGGCCATGATTAGGTCCTTTTCATTGGACCATTAATTAAGTGGGAGGATTTCCTGTATGAATAAATTGTCCTGAATGGTGGGTGTTAAGCTAGGTCACTGAGGATTATGTGCTTAACACATTAGGAAACGCGTCTGACCTGTTGTTATTTTGACTGGTGTTGCCAGCCATTTCACTTATTATGCCTTGTAATGTGTGCAAATTTAACATTACAATAAACTACTTTCATTCAGATCTTGGTGCCCACCTCTCTCTTTTGGGCTGGGTGCGCTGACTTTTGTGTTTCTATGATTATTGGAGCGGAGGTGGAACTCTCCTGTCCTCGTACCAGCTGAAGAGTGAACGCTACTTCATCACAACATATGACGCTATTGGAGGAGGGATATACTACGTGAAGGCCACTGCAGTTTCTTGGACACTATCGGCTGCCGTGTCTGAGCGCTCCCTGACGATTGCTTTGATTATCCACTCCACCGCATTGAGGGTAAGCTGCACGGACATCGCCAAATTGTGTAACTGTTTAGAGGAAGTCTTAACTGCATGTGCTGTAAGTCGTAGTATTCCCGGAAGAGTCTAAGACTTATTTTGGCACTGAGGATGCTTTATTGTTTATATTAGGCATTTATAAGTGAATGGTATGGCAGGCGGGGGATTTGTTTTGCAACAGTTTGCTGATGAAGTCAGTGACAGCGAGGACTTGTTTAACACAGACACCATGGAGAGGGAGGCTAATACCAATTTGGATAATCTCTTTTTTAGAATGGATGTTTTACTAAAAAAGGATACCAGGATAGAATTGGATATAAAGAGTTTCCAAATGTATCAAAAAGCTCAGCGTATCCCACGTGGACTACGTATTAGAAACTTTCCTTCTTTTCAAGTATCTGATCAAGTGTTTATTGACAAATGGAACAGGCTGTTAACTACGTGCTCTTTAGCACTCATTGATCTACTTATTGAATTTAAAAAGGCATCACGACAAGAATTGACAGATGACAAGCTGAAACTGCAGTCTTACTTACGTCCACCTAGTGACAATCCTGATTTTGTTAAATATGATACTAAGCTTAAGAAAGTTCTTACTGATTTCAAGAGGGATCTTTGGCATTTTAAGAAACAAAAGATTCTACGGGATAAGCAGGACTATGAGCTTAACAAGGTGTATAAATGGACAGTATCAGATACTAGAAGAAGGTATAGAAAAACAAATAAAAGCCATAGTCTTGATCACAAACAAGTAAGGTTTGCAGAGACTGATACTGAATATGACTATAATTCTTCTGACATAGAGGTTATGGGTTCTGCCTCAGCCTCTACAGCAGGAACAGGTTCTTTTATTTAGGCACACATGATGATATGCCAGATTCTCTAAATTCATCACAGTCAAAAAACGAGTGGGGCCCACAGAAACCTCATGTCAGAAGAAAAAAGTACGTAGAGGGGGCAGTGGAAAGTCAGGCCCAACAAGAACCAGTAAAAGAGACATTGACACCTCAATCTCGGCGATATCCACAGAGAAAGAAAACTACTCAGTATCAGAAATATGCCTAAATACTACTAATGTTATTAATCTTTCCTCCACTGTATTGACAGCTACACAGGTAGATGTATTATCTTTAGGCCTTGGATTCTCTCCAACCTCACACTTTAGGCTATTTGATACTATTGTTGACCTGAATAGATTTGTGAGGACACTTGTCTTGAAAAAGCATTTTTTAGGTTCAACTAGTCAGAGTGTGCAAGAGGCAGAGAGTCTTGGTCAAAGACAATATGGGTTTGATTTTTTTAGATGAATGTTCTGTTTTGGATCTTTTGGCATTAGATCGTGATAATGTGGATTCCAGTTCTCAGGCATTAGTTAAGGAACCAGATATTTCTAGGTTAAATAATAAATCAAAATTCTATCCCTTGCAGGCCAGATCTAGTGCCATTGAAGTTTTTCAAAAAACTGTTGAACAGGAATTAAAGAAATTATCCACTAAGGATCCCCCTTCTCACAAAGATAATTTATCAAAAGCACAACATCTAGCCATTAAACAGTTAAAAGAAAATCGGAATTTGGTCATATGTAATTCAGATAAAGGG